>NC_064864.1:37458036-37768036 GCF_024139225.1 Suncus etruscus | reverse complement strand
ATAGCAGATTATATATCTCTTTTGAGAAGAGAGTAAGTCTATGGAGCTGGCCATGAAAGATATCTTAAGTATATTCCTTACTATTAATTATGGTATAAAAGCTGCATTTGTTTCCTCAGCCAATCAGCATGTGGTACACATCAGCACAGATGGAGCACCATTAAGGGCTGGTGTTTAGAGAGAAGAAATAGACAGTGGAACCAAGTGAAACCCTCATAAGGAAATGAAAAGTCTAGGCCTCAGGTGAAGAATGAGTCTGGGGCCCTCAATAAAAACCTTGTTAAGAAGGATGGTGCTTTGGTCATATGATAAATGGCAGGGACAGGAAAGAAGGGACAGATGCTTTGTAAATGTTTGTGGAAGAGGAGGCAGAACATTCTGGTCAAGTGGGCTGAAGCAACTGCCAAAGAGGGTCATGGACCAGCCTGGGCCACGGTATACATAGGCAGGAATTGCACTAAAACACACCAAGCTTACCTGGCTGACAGGTCCCTGTTGCTAGGCTGTAACAATCCTCTCAAAAAAAGAGCCTGATATTTCACAGTGACCAGAAACTCACACTGTTTGAAGAATATTTAGAATGTTTGCCACCAAAGATAAGGAGCTAATAATAGCTACTGATGCTGGGGAGATGAACTGTGTGTGTGTGCCAGGTGTTGATCCACTTACCAAAAAAAGCACAAGCCCCTGGCAGTCCTGGAAGGTGAATTCTGTTAACATACCCATTTTTCAGATAAGGAAAGTGAGGTATGGGGACCTGGGGCAACACACTTATGTGACAGAGAAGACTCAAACTCAGAAGGTTGGACTTCATAGTCTACACTGCTAATTAAAATTTTTCCAACTTTTTTCCTTCCCCCCCTATCCAGTACTTTTTAATATAATTATCATGCAACTCTTCTTGAGTGAAATTTAGGGGGTATTTGGTCACTGAGACTGCCAGACATCCACCTACAGCCCTTATGAACAAAAGGACTGTTGTTTCTGTTCAGGGAAATGAATATCCGACTATGGATATCAAAATCTTGAACTCTAAGAGGCCAATGAAACTTAAGGGGATCCAGGATGTGGTCTGGGCTAGCTGGTTCTCTTGGGCATGGATTAGATATGTCTCTCATTTCAAACCCCTTAGAGTCCATATGGTAGGGGAGAGCAGAACATAGAGCTAGAAAGCCCACGTTCTGGAGAGCACACCCAGGGGACTTCCAGGTATAGGTGACCTCTCCAAGGACAGGGGGCATCTCCTTCTCTCTGACATCCTTCTCACTCTCATGCTGGCCTCTTTTGGGCACTGTGACTTGTGCTGGTTTTCCCGAGGCACCCCATATTCCCTCCTAGCCCGACAATAGAAACCAGTCACTCTGAAGAGAACCAGGCTCTCAATGTTTCAAGGCTGAACCCCAACCAAGGATTTCCACTTTCCTGCTGTGGGCCAACCAGGGTCCTTTTCCTCTTTCTTTCCCCTCCCCCAATCTCTCCCCTACACACACACACACACACACACACACACACACACACACACACACACACACACACTGGACAGCCTCACTCATCTGCTGGACACCAGACGAGCTAGCAGGAGTCCCCCACACCAACCCCTCCCCAGGCAAGGCTCCCTGGGGTGGGCAGCAGTGTAGTAGCAACCCCAGATCTGCACCTGTGATCCAGGAGCCCAATGGGCTCCTGACAATATCCTCAAAATTGTCCAATGAACCCTTTTCAGATAGTGAACCTTACCCAGTAATTGTAAAGGCAGTGCAGGTATGCTGCCCAGAATAAATTTTTAGGGACAATTCCTGCATGCTGCAAAACAATTTGGACACCATGGACCCTCTGAAGTCACACCATGGAGGTAAGACACACACACACACACACACACACACACACACACACACACACACACACACACGCGTGCGCTACTCTGAGCGCCTCTGCTAGCAGATTAAAAAAAAAAAACCTGGGGCTGAGATGAGAGCGGGAAGAACCGACTCAAGTAATGAAGCTCACCACAAAAGTGGTGAGTGCATTTAGAGAAATAACTACTCTACTACTCTGAGAACTCTCATAACAATGTCAGTGAGGGAAGTAGAAAGCCTGTCTAGAATACAGGCGGGGAGGGGGGGGAGGGAGATGGGGGCATTGGTGATGGGAAGGTTGCACTGGTGAAGGGGGGGGGGTGTTCTTTTTATGACTGAAACCCAACTACGATCATGTTTAGAATCACGGTGTTTAAATAAAGATATTATTTAAAAATATTAAACAACCTGGGGCTACCGAAGGTGAAGTTCAAAGTTTGCTAGAGCTTTGTTAGGACTGTAGGACCTACAATAATTTCACTGTCCTTTCTGGCCTTTGTAAGCAAAATCTCAGCTCCTTTCTGAGTGTTTGAGAGATCACGCAATTCTGGATAAAGCCTCACTCTCTTATCTGTAAAGTGTGTGTGTGTGTGTGTGTGTGTGTGTGTGTGTGTGTGTGTGTGTGTGTGTGTGAGAGAGAGAGAGAGAGACAGACAGACAGACAGACAGACAGACAGACAGACAGACAGACAGACAGGAAGAGGGTGATAATAAGATTAGCTGCACTTAGAGAGAATAAGAATTGAAGATAACGAGAGATTAGACATTCTCTACCCCTGACTTTCCATCTAAGTGTCTCCCAGTTATGTCAGCCACCTGGCTCTAGTCACTGCTCTTTCCAGGTATTGGGGTTGGGAGAGAGGAGAAGGACTCGACGTAAGTAACATTATTTTCCTCTTATTATTTTGTCTTAAGTCGAGGGATCGAAGTGGCAGGGTGGTGTGGGAACTGAAGAGCGCGCTGGGCATCAAGTTTGGGCAACCAAGGTGCTCGGTGAATTTTGGAATCATCCTCCTTAATCCAGCGTTCACGTCGGGGGGGGGGGGTTCTCAGAACACGCGCCCCTTTCCATCCCCCAAACCTCTCAGAACCAGAACCATCACCCTTAATCGGGGTCTCACAACCCGCGCCCTTTCACCCCCCAGAACACCCCAGAACGTACCTGGTCGGCTCCGGGGAGCCGCTGCTGCACCACATGGAAGAAGACGCAGAGCGGCAGCGCGGCCACCGCCGAGTAGCCCCAGATGAGCGCGAGCAGCGCGGTGCGCACCCGCCGGCCGGTCCCCCGCGCGCCCCGCTGCAGGCGCACGATGCACACCATGCGCTCCAAGCTGACGGCCGCCAGCGTGAGGATGGTGACGCTGCCGCTCAGGCTCATCACGTAGAAGAGCAGGTGGCAGGCCACCGGCCCCAGCAGCCAGGCCTCGGTCCAGCGCACCACCAGCACGGGCGGGATGGCGCTGGCGAAGAGCAGGTCGGCGCAGAAGAGGTTGAGCACCAGGCAGGCCGTGGTGCCCCGGCGCCGTCGGCGCGCCACCAGCACCAGGGCGCACAGGTTGCCCAGCACGGACACCGCGAAGATGAGCGCCAGCACCACCGTCTCCAGGGCGCTCAGCGCCAGCCGGTGGTCGCCCTTGACGTCGGAGAAGAAGGGGAAGCGGGTGCGGTTGTCGTCCCGCTCCGGGCTGTGCGGGGACCCGGGGCCCGCTGCCTGCTGTGCGCTCTCAAGGAACATGCCCAGCGCCCCGGAGGCCCGCGGCCCTCTGCGAGCGCACCCGGCGGGGAGTTGACTGAGATCCAAGGCGGAGAAAGAGGGAGGGAAGCGCTTGCGACATCTCCCCTGTGACCCCCTGTCGGTCGCCGCCAGAGCAGCCCCGGCTCTTGGGCTCCGTCTGGGCTCTGGGCTCTTGGCGCGGTGAGCTGAGTCCAGGGCGCGCGGGAACGAGGAAGTAAGTGCTTGGCGACAGCAGCTGGAAATACCCAGGCTAGGCGGGAGGGGAGGCGGGAACCAAGGAAGAAGCTCAACCCACCCCCCTCCCTTGGCAGGTAAACCCCACCTAGAGAATCAACCACTGCCCTACTTCCCAGGATTTGCAGGCAAGACTTGCTAGTATTTCAATAGTACCCAGTCTGTAAAAAAGGAAAAAAAAAAAAAAAAAAGCCTTTGGGTCCTACCGGTGTAGCTAAAATTGATTTAGGTGTATCAAACTTGCACGTTGAAGATCATCTTGGTCTGTTCTATATTATAAAGAAGTTCCCGGGTCAGAATTCGAAAGCATCTTGACATGGACACAGAAATTTGGGGATGAGTATCTGAACACTGTTAAATAACATTCTACTTGGAGTGGATTATTTCATCTCTCTCTGTGACCGGTATTCTTTCATTTTTTTCTATTTAATCTATCCAATGAGAATACTGCCTCATTGGATGAGCTCATAAAAACACTAATAAACTAGTCACACAGTAATAATTCATGAAGGCATCAGATTGTTATTACTGCAATTATGCCACATATGTTTTGCATTCTCAGCAACAATATACATTTTTAACCCAATGGCAGATTAGTGTGATAAAGAAGTTGGATAGTCTCATGTGAAATAAAACAAGTCAAACAAAGGGCAAAGAGGGGGCCAGAGCGGTAGCACAAGCGGTAAGCTATCTACTTTGCTCTAACTAGCCTAGGATGGGCTGCGGTTCGATCACTCAGCATCCCATGTGGTCCCCCAAGCTAGGAGCTATCCCTGAGCGTCAACGGGTGTGGCCCAAAAACAGAAAGGAAGGAAGGAAGGAAGGAAGGAAGGAAGGAAGGAAGGAAGGAAGGAAGGAAGGAAGGAAGGAAGGAAGGAAGGAAGGAAGGAAGGAAGGAAGGAAGGAAGGAAGGAGGGAGGAAGGAAGGAAGGAAGGAAAGAAGGAAGAGAGGAAGGAAGGAAGGAAGGAAAGAAGGAAGAGAGGAAGAAAGAAAGAAAGAAAGAAAGAAAGAAAGAAAGAAAGAAAGAAAGAAAGAAAGAAAGAAAGAAAGAAAGAAAGAAAGAAAGAAAGAAAGAAAGAAAGAAAGAAAAGAAAGAAAGAAAGAAAGAAAGAAAGAAAGAAAGAAAGAAAGAAAGAAAGAAAGAAAGAAAGGGAGGAGGAAGGAATGAAGAAAGAAAGAGGGAGGAGGAAGGAAGGAAGGAAGGGCTGAAGGAAGGAAGAAAAAGAGAAAAACTAAGCAAAACAATAGACATAGACAATATCTAGTGAAAACAAATATACTCAGAGAACAGAATTGAACTTACCAAAAGTGGTTGGAGGAGTGAAAGAGAAGGGTCTTAGGATTGTGATAGAAGGTATTGGGTTTAATTTGGTAATATTGCACCCCTAAAACACAATTATATACATGCTTGTAAACAAAGCTTTTCAAAATACATTGTTAGAGTAAAAGACGTTTGCACTCTTCTCTTTATTGCAGAACTATTCATAATAGCCACAATATAGAATTAATCATGTTCCTAAGAACAGATGAGAGAATAAAGAAATTGATATATATACACACATATAGTGAATATATGATATTAAAAGTTTAATGAAATAATGGGTTTGCTGCAACATGGATGGAACTAGTTACTAGTTACTACCTCTAGACACTATGCTAGGTGAAGACAGAGAGAAAGAGGTACAAATACAAATTGACATCTCTCTTTTTTTTTAAATTGGCATTTCTTATAAGTGGAATATAAAGAAAATAAGAAAGTAAGAAAATAGCAATTGGCAATAACCATTGATCTTGAAATTTGGTGTGAGAAGGGAAGCAAAAGATTTTCGACATTGGCTAAGAAATATTGATACTCTGATGTTGGTATGGTGTGTTGTATGCCTAAAACTTTATTATTATTATGGTTATATTATTTTTGGGTTTGGATCACATCCAAGTGATGCTCAAGAATCTCTCCTGGTGATGCTGAAGGGATTATATGGGATGCCACCGGTTAAACCCTGATCAGCAGTGCTCAAAACAAATGGCCTACCTGCTATACTATTGAACAAGACCCTGAAACACATTAAAAATGAGCAAAAAAATGTTTTTTTAAAAAAATTATTGAAACATCAGCAGATATGGACTTACAAAGTTGTTCATGATTAAGTTTTAGTTGTGCAATGTTCAAGCACCCATCCCTTTATCAATGTCGACTTCCTCCCACCAATGTCCCCAATTTTCCTCATGTCTCCTAGCCTGCCCTTACCAAAAACTAAATTTTAAAATAATAATTACTAAATAAAAGTTTTCATGTCAAAAATAGTGGGATTCCCCTGAAAACTCTCAAATAGTTTTACTGTTTAGAATTCCAAAGCTTTAGGATGTGGATTGCCTCAGGTACTCACCTTGTGATAGGGTGGCCAATCCAGTCTCTAGGTGAGGAAAGTGAGACTTGTCTGGTGTCCATTGGTCAGCAATGACAGCCAGGCCCACTTTTTTCCCCACAATGCACTGCTAGCTCTCTGGTATGCAGAGTGAGGTGGTCAGAGGAGACCAGGGAGCCATGGCTTAGACCCAGTGACAACTCCCTTGACCTGTCATCCTCCCCTTACCCACACTTTTCTCCATCTTTTTTTGCCACAGTTGCCCATTTCGTTGTAAATCTCCATTTGGGTTTGATTTTGGTTTTCACTTTTGTGTTTGGGGGCTTGAGGGTCACATCGAGTGGTACTCAGAATTTCTCCAGTTTGAAACTCCCAGCAGTACTTAGAAGAGCATACAAAAGGGGGATGGAAGCCAGGCCTACTGCACACTGGATTCAGCTCTTTGTTCTTTCCCCCCAGCCATTATCTCTGGGGCTTCATTAAGAGCTCAGATGCTAAAAGGTAGGGAGGTACTTCATGCTGCTCATTGTCATAGGGACAGATGGATTATATGACCTCTGACCTGAGAACATGCCAGAGGGAGATCAGATGCCTGATCAGGGTCAGGGTATATTCATTCTTGGAAGAGGGAAAGGAGAGCTGTACATTGGATGTGAGAAAGAAAATTAAAGATGAGGCAAAGAGAATGTATGCATGTTGATCCATTATCAGCAGTGGCTGTGTCTGCGGATCTGAAGAGACTCCAGTACCAACCAGAACCTTTTATTATTTGATGTCTTAACCCACAGACTCTCTGCAAAAGCAACCAATGAGAAAAAGACAAAATTTGTGTTCTATCCTAAAAAACACACAGGGCTTCCTTGTTTGTGCACCCAGTGAGCTTCATGAGACTGAGAATTGGGGATAACCACCATCATTTCTTGAGTCTCATTCTTGTGACTTTTTCAAGTTCTACTTCATTTGATCCCACTAACCTCTGAAAAACCACCATTGAAAAGACCAAATGCTATATATAGGTTTCCTACAGAAGTGGGGGATTGCATAAAGAGCTAAGGCATAAGGCCCTCAAGCTCTTTTCTCCTTAGGAGCAGCAAAGTTCCCTTGAGTGCTCCCGAGGTACTTATGGGCACCACAGTTGAACATATGGGCTTGGAAAAATTAAAATTCTGGTTGTACACTCACCTTGCAACCTGAGCAGCTCGTGATAGTTTCAGTGCTTAGATCTTTCCTTACAGAATGATTCTAAGAATAGTCCAAACTTCAGCTCTGTAGGGTTTGAGGTACTTAGATGGAACACTTCTGCAGAGATCTCTTATCAGGACAGTAGCCAGAGGATAGATTTATACATCAGGCCCTGTGCTGAGGCTGGAAATGGACTCAACGGTTGATCAACTGTACCCATTCACAGAGTCAATCTCAGGTTATTGGGATCAAATTTAAACCCTCTTCTGGGCCCACATTGCCTTTCTTTGGAGACTGTGTCATACAGGTGCTGCTTTCAGCCCCATGTCTGTTTATTCCTTGAGTTTGTCTCAGTATTATCACTGTGAAGCTTGAATCTACACCAAGTTCACAGTCCTTGCTCTTAACTGGGAAATATTTTGTTGTTGTTCAGGGGCCACATCTAGTGGTAGTCAGGATACCATATGCAGTGCTGGGATTCAAACCAGGGTCTTAACTATAGCCTCCAGTACCTTAACCTTTGAGCTAGCTATTGGAATCCAGGAGAAGATTTTGATTGTCACAGCTGAAAGACTGTTATGGATATCTAGAGGATAAGGCAGATGTTAGAGCTGCTCCCGGCCTTACAATTCTTAGGACAGCCTTGCCCCACAGAACTCCAGCTCCCACTCCCATAGTGCTGGGGAAAGCTGCCTGGCTGGCTATGCCCTCTCCCTTCCAACCAGACATTACCTCTTTCTGCCCCTCCACTGTGGAGTGACCCCTCAATGCAGATGCCATATATTTCATTTTTCCTTGTAGGGGGTTCACTTTAACCACATCTCTTGGTGAAGCTCAGTTTAGTGCTTAGTCCTAGGATAGTAGGACTGTGAACCCCCTTGGTCTATAAGACTGGATGTCTGTCAACAGGGTAGACTGGCCTGGGGCATTCTTCCTGGGAGGGGAGCATATAGGGAGTACTGACTAAGCTGTCACTAAGTTGTATTGATTGTTCAGGGTCATTAATTGCTATTATTATCATGCTCTTTCACTTCTTCCATTCTTAGATAAAATGGAGCTATAGATCCTCCAAGTGTAAATAACTAGAATATCATCTCTGAGATCCTGGGGAGGCCACCCTAAGGGATGACTATTATTTTCTATTTGTCATCAAACAAGAAGAGAGGACACCCCCTCTTCCCTTATATCCCCACCCCATTCTCATCTGGTTCTCTTGTCTTCTGGAAAAATTAGCCACAGTTTCATAAAACTGTGTGCTGGCCTGTTTTCTCTCTGACCATGACAAGACCTTATCACTGGTTTACCTATCACCTAGCTACCTACTTTTTAATCTACTAAATGCCTATACATCACCTACCCATGACTCAATGATCACCTATCTACCCAACCAACTGTTTGCTGTCACCTCTGTTCTCTCTGGCATCGTCATTATGGTTTGTCTGCAATATCTTCAATCTTTGTTTATTGGATTTGAGACATGGCTCCCTTGTAGAATGTCTCTCTGGAAAAATTAGCTCCTATTCTGGAACAGAATGCAAAAGATACTGATCCTTGTATAAAGAGTCTATGTCCCTATTAGTGCCCAAGGCCCAACTGTGAGCTTTCACAGTGGAATATCCACCTCAGCCAATCATTAGGGTGAAGGGGACTACTTCATGTTCTGAGTAAGTCTCCTCCTTCTTGGATGAGGCTCAAGACTTCCCAAGCAGACCAAGAGTCAAGTAGGGTCCTAGCACTGGGAAAAGGATGTGTGTGTGTGTGTGAGAGAGTCAGGCAGGGCAGGCGAACCTTGGGAAGGATGGGTGCTTAGTGCACCAGCATTGCCCTTATATCCTAGCAACCAAAAGAAATCTGAGAAGAAATTGGAAAATGTCAAAACTAAGCTTTCTCATAAATCACTCACAACCTTGAGGCCCATGGCAGGTCTAGGACGGGCTACAGCTCACTCAGGTGTACTTTATAAAAATTAGAAAAAAGCACTTGCTAAGATCAGGCAGTTAGGAAAGGTTAAGAAAGGTGGTAATGCAGGCAATGTGATATAGGCAAGGTGCTGATATAAGCTCTGCAAGGTCCCTGGCATCATGGCCACTGGAAGTCCTCTGGGTGCAACTCCATCACCTCTTACACTGGACCACCAGCACAGCAGGAACCCAGAGTGTGTCCACTGTGCCAGCCACTTGCCAGCAGAGTTTTCACCAGTTTTTTGTTGTGGTGCTCATGCCTGAGGAAATGAAGAAAAGAAGGGACTGCACAGTGAGGCAGTCCTGAATTGGACAAGGGAGGAGCACTGATGCCTTAACTTAGTTTCCCAGGAAAGTGCAGAATGGAGAGCCTTAAGGAGGTTCTGTTTCCATGAGGGAAGCTCAGGAACCAATAATCCAAGGAAAAGTCAACCTCCTCTAAGAGGCAACTTTGAGGGAGAAGGAACAATAAGAATTAAGCAAATTAGCAAGGTGCATGGGGAGAAGAATAAAGAAGAGTAGGAGGAGGAAGAGAAAAATAAAAATGAGAAAGAGAAGTAGAAAGAGAAGGAGGAGGAAGAAGGAGATGAAGAGGAGAAAAAGATGAAGGAGGAGGAAGAAAGAAAGAAAGAAAGAAAGAAAGAAGAAGAAAAGAAGAAGAAAAGAAGAAGAAGAAGAAGAAGAAGAAGAAGAAGAAGAAGAAGAAGAAGAAGAAGAAGAAGAAGAAGAAGAAGAAGAAGAAGAAGAAAGTTAAGTGGGGTTACAACACCCAATTATCAAGTGGTTCTTATTTTAATGACAACTAGATTACCTCCAAGATGGGACTTAAAGGGGCTGGAGAGATAGTACAGTAGGTAAGGCTCTTTGCACACTGCCAGCCCTGGTTCAATACTCAATACTGCATCTGTCCCCTTGAGAAAGAGTGATTCCAGAATCACCAAGAGTGATTCCAGAGCAGAGTCAAGAGTATTCCTTGAACATCTCCAAGAGTACCCACCAAAAACAAACAAAAAATACAGGGGCTCAACTCATAAGACGCTTAGTGATAATTTTATTTTATTTTCTTAAGGAGATATACAACCAATTGATGCCATTTTGACTTCAAATACACAATCTTAAGCCAAGAAGGATACTACTATAGAAATTGCTCATTTCTAATAAACTGGCAGCTTTCTCCTGGCGGTTAGGGGCCACTCTGACTGGCCTGGTAAGGGCAGCGGTCCATCAGCACACATGGGCAGGCACGTACTACACGAAGGCATCAGCTCTGCCCAAAATCTGTGAAGACAGGCAGGGAATGACGCAAGCATGAGCACCAAAGCACCTTCAGCAATCCAAGTTTGACTTCGCAGAGAGTCTTCAAGTTCCCAGGAGACCATTGCCCAAGGTCTTGCAGGGTGTTGCAGGCTTCGTCTTGCATAAAAAAAAAATTTTTTTTGGCTTCATTAATTCCGTGTTTTTTATGACAAAGCAAAAAGATTTGGAAAACACAAGAAATAACTTTGAGAAAAGAAATGTAACTGTACCTCTAGCCTGTCCTGCAGAGATGACCTGGTGGGTTTTTATTGTATGGCTGTGCTGTGGTTAGGGTCATGCATCTGAGTCTGGCTGTAGGCATGGTTTACACAGTGGGGGTCAAGGTGCACAGTCTGTTTTGTAATATGCTTTAAGTGCCTTCCTGGCACATTAATTTTCCCTCTGTCCTTCAGTTCTCCCAGATGCACATGACTGCCTCATGATAGTTACCCCATATCTTACTGCCCAGGTCTTGGCTTCAGGTGGAGTCACACCTAAAACCACACACAGTCTCTTATTTTTAAAAATAAGATTTGATTTATTAGGTTTTTTTTTGGGGGGGGTTGGGCCATACCCAGTGATGTTTAAGGGTTACTCCTGGCTATGTGCTCAGAAATCGCTCCTGGCTTGGGGGGACCATATGGGACGCCAGGGGATCGAATCTTGATCTGTCCTAGGCCTGCACAGGCAAGGCAGATGCCTTACCGCTTGCGCCAGTGGTCCAACCCCTATTAGGGATATTTTCATCAATCTTGAAATCAAGAAAATTACAGGAAAATGAAACAAAAAATTGCTTTTCTGGACCACTTCATAGCTTTCTCTTTCATGTTAGTTAGTATATATCTTTGTTCTTTATGAATTTATTATTGTGAAATCATATTAATATGATTATAACTTACTTATTAATATAACTTACGATGAGATTTCACAGTGGTGCATTATTATACTACCATATCATTTGTATTACTGTATGATACACACATGCATTCTTATTTTTGTTTAGGGCTAGGATGTACATTGGGTGATTATAACCTATTTAATCTTAAGTTTCTTTTTTAAAAAGAATATCTTTATTTAAGCACCATTACTACAAGCAAAATTGTAGTTGGGTTCAGTCATAAAAGAACACCCCCCCTTCATCAGTGCAACGTTCCCACCACCAATGCCCCCCATGTCCCCACTCTCTCATGCCCTGTATTCGAGACAGGCACTCTACTTCTTTCACTTATTAACATTGCCATGATAGTTGTTAGTGTAGTTATTTCTTTAACTGCATTCACCACTCTTTGTGGTGAGCTTTATATGTGAGCTCTTCCTTCAAGCCCTCATCTCTATTGTCTCTGGGCATTATTACAAAAATGTCTCTTATTTTTTTTAAAAACCCGTAAATGAGCGAGACTATTCTGTGTGTATCTCTCTATTTCTCTGACTTATTTCACTCATCATGAGAGTTTCCATGTCCATTCATGTATGGAAAAATTTCATGACTTCATCTCTCCTGACACTGCATAATATTCCATTGTGTATATGTACCGCAGTTTCTTTAGCCATTCATCTGTTGAAGAGCATCTTGGTTGTTTCCAGATTCTGGCTATTGTAAATAGAACTGCAATGTATATAGCTGTGAGGAAAGAATTTTTGAATTGTGTTTTTGTGTTGTTAGGGTATATCAGTAGGAGCACACAGTCTTTTGCCAGGGCGTATGGAGGCCAATTTCTACTGGTCTAAAGTGAATTGAAAAGCACATATCATGAGATTCAATCTTCATCTACTTTGAAGTGCCAAATTTTGAGATTCAATCTTCATCTACTTTGAAGTGCCAAATTTTGTTCTGTCTACTTTTTTCATTAAAAAAAGATTTTTCTTGAACCACAGAGATAGCTCAATGTGTTAAATGTAAGTTTAGCATGTAGGAAGTTTATAAGTGACACTTGAACAAGAGAACTGGGAGTAGCCTCCAGAACAGCTATGTTCTGATATGTTCTCTTCACAAAACTTACTTTTCTTTAAAGACATCATGTTTGTGGCAATAATTTTCAAACACAAACAGGCCAATATAATAAAAGTTCACTGATATAATAAAAAATATCACTTTCCAATATTTATAATAAATAATAATAATAATAATAAGTATTCTATCCTGTGCTGTATTGAAGACCCAGAATGTCTGTTCTTTCTGGGCTGGTGGCAATAATGGAATCATTTCTGTCTTGTGTGTGTGCGTGCTCATTTGCATACATGCATGCATGCGTGCTGAGGATCACATCCAGGAATGCTGAAGGTTTTTCCGGGCTCTCACTCAAAGATCACTCACGGCAGTGTACATGTCCCTCTTCCATTTATGCTCTTCTCTCACACTTTGTCAGCTCTTCGGTCAGGTGGCAGATTCTTCCACAAGCTCCATTAACTCAAACTCTGCACTTCACCCACACTCACAGCCTACTGTGGAGCAGTGTATAGAAGGCACCTTTGAGCTGTTGAATGCCCCAAGGTTGGTTTCTGATTCTGTAGCTCCCTAGTTGTGGGTAGAAGATGTTTCCCTGAAGTCCCATAACCTCATCTATAAAATAAAACCTAATTCCTTGTTCACAGGCTTATACAAAAGCAGTGAGTGGCATATACCCCAGCACATAGTAAGAATTTTGTGGTTAAACTATATGTAAGGTGGAGCTGAACGAATAGTATAGATGGTAAGGAATTTACCAACCCGGCTTCAATCTCCAGCACCCCATATGGTCTCCTGAACACTGCCAGGAGTGATTCCTGAGTGCAAAGCCAGGAGTAACCCCTGAGCATTGCTAGATGTAGCCCAAATCCTCTCCACAAAATTGTATAAGGAGCGACTAGTAGGATAGTGCAGTAGCTATTGAACAATCCAGGTTCAATCCCATATAGTTCCCCAAGCTCACCAGGAGTGATTCCTGAGTACAGACAGGAGTAGACCCTAGTACTGCCAGGTGTGCTCCCCCTTGCAGGAATATTGCAGGAAGGGACTATTGCAAGGAAAGGTAAGAAGGTTGTTCTCTTCTTTGCAGAAATGGCACAGAATAGATGTTTAAATATAATTTGAACAAGTCAGTGAAAAACTAGATGAATAAATCAAAAGAAACATCTGGGATTTTGTGGGTTTAAGTATATCCCTTTGTGCAGTATATCCCTAAGTACAGTCCTTCGGAGCTACCATAAAACATGGACACTCAAGAAGGGAGGAATCAAGCCTTTACAGTGCTGAAACGTTCCCCCTACATACACAGCAATCGGTCTACGCGAGCAGTAAGTGCAAAGGGCAAGGAGAGTTGGGTGGAAAACAGATGAGTTTCTCGTTTTATTTGGTTTAGGCTCAGTGGTCTTCTGGCTCTGGGTTCAGGAATCACTCCTGGTGGTGTGCAGGTTGCAGGGGGAGTGGACCTTAGGGGATGCTGAAGATCAAACGCGAGTCAGTTGCATGCAAGGAAAGCATCCTAACCACTGTACTATTGCTCTGGTCCCCCCAGCATGGGTCAACTCATTTCAGGAAAAAGAAGGGCACTAGAAGAGGACATTATAGGAAGAGCAATTCAAATCCAGTGAGAGCTTGAGTCTCCAAAGCTAGAGTTTCGCTGAGAGGCCCAGAAGACACGGGGAGGCCTGAAGGGACACTCGGGCATCTGCTCTGCTTCCTCTGTGCTACTGCACAAGTTCACAGGCCTGTAGCCAGTGGGCAGTCTCCCCGAAATATGCTCTAGAACTGTGGGCCTCTGGGGAGCTGAATCAGTGAGCCAATTATAATGAAGAGTGTGCTGGATCCACCCCTCCACAGTTTTGTGTGCTCTTGGGCATTGGCATTGACCTCTAGGGCCTCAACTCCTTCCAATTCTTTCTCTCACAAATGAGAGTGCTGAACAAAGTTCTAGAAAACTTGTCAGCAAGTGTCTGCAGGGAGACCTTGGCGTTATGCTCCGCACTGCCCCCTCGTGGCAGCTAGTTAGAGCGAACACTTTCTCTAAGTTCATCCCTTCCTCCTTTCCTTCTACTGAAAATGGGCTCTTCGGTTTGGCAGACTATGTCCATCTAAAGGAACTAGCACAAACCCTAGTTAATCATTGGAGCATTCAATAAATACCTTAAAGGGTTTTGAAGGAAACCAGGAGAATGAGAGATGGCAGCCTTTTAAAAGGTCCCTCTCATATCTCTCCTTGTCTGGGCCTGTTAGGCTACACCTTATTTTACCTAAAGCAAAATTTATCCCCAGTGTCTTTGTATCTGCTTGTTTACAACTTGGTTTCACCCAAAACAAAGATTGTCTTATATGTAAACACTGGAGGGACAGGCTCAGGATAGCTGCCCAACCTTAGGGTGGTCTCTATACTCAATAAAAACAGTAGTTCTGGCAGGCAGAAGACACTTTGTACTAGGTAGAAGATGGCCAGACTATTCATGTTACTCCCTCACTTTAGTTTGTATTATTTTATGCGCGACCCTGATTCAATTCATTTACCTGCAGATGGAGATACAGTGTGGGAGTGATTTTACATGGGCCTATGGGTTCCTGACACCCTGGATCCTGGTTCTTGGGAGTGCGGGGCAGGGATTGCTCTGGGGGCTTTGTCCTTCATCTGCTTTCCAGCTATAGTCCCCTGAGCTTGGCCAGGCATGATCCTTGATACTTGGATTGGTGTTAGGAAATTGTATGCCTGAAACTTCCTTTAAACCTTGTAAATTACTGTATCTCAATAAAATTTTTTTTTCCTTCTCTGTATCCTTGGCTTGGTGATTGAGTCTCTACAAGGCTAATTAACAGGAGCCTTCTTCAGCAGAAGTACATGGTAAACCTCTAGAGTCTAAGGGGAGAAGATAAAACTAAGTCTGGGGTACACAGGCAGACCATTCTTCCTCTGCATTGGTATGTCTCTGAGTGTAATCTAGCTCTTTATTTTAAAAGGTGGGGGAGAAAGAAAGGTGGGGCAGTACAACTGGTGAAATCTTACAGTCTCCTTTAAGTGTGTGTCTGTGTGTGTGTGTGTGTGTGTGTGTGTGTGTGTGTGTGTGTGTGTATGTGTGATGAAGACAGAATCCAGGTCCTTGTAAATGGAGACATGTACAACTCTGCTACTTGTGGTAGGACCCTGCTCCCTGGCCCCATTCCTTGGATTATTAAGGATGGGAATATCCTGATTGTAGGACAGCCTGTGTGAGAAACATGGACTGTCAGCCTGTTTTAAACATAAGCCCGTGAATACACACAGACACAGACACACACATACACATTCTTATTTAACTATTGCCATTGACTATAAATGAGCCAAGGGTGTTCTTTTGAATTCCTCCTGGAAATGGCTCACATTCTGAGTCCCATCTTCTGAAGATCAGGGTGAGGTGTGTGATGCTTTCTCAGTCCTTTGCACCAAGGCTTAGCCAAAGAGACTCCTGTAATGGAAGTGGCCTGCAGGAAGGACCCATGAAGAAATCCATGGGACAATCAACCTGGGGTAAGTGTTCAGGACAAGCACTTTATCTCTTGGATTTCTGGCATCCAGGGTTCAGAAGTAGGGTTTGGAGACATGTAGTGCCTGTGCCGTAGGGTAGGATCATAAATGCTTTGAGGCAGCCCTGCATGGAAGAAGACTGGAATCTGGGAGCCTTGGAGACCAGTCTTGGAGAGGCTGCTGAAAGTCCTATTCAGTCTACATGCGAGTTTTCCTACTCTATATTAATATTTTGCTCAGCTTCAGAGACTTCAGAAGGCTTCATCATCATCCCAACTCCCTAGGAGATCAACCACCTTAGCTGAGCATGTCTCCAGCTAAGTGTCCTTTCCAGAATAAACACAGAAAGGATGTCATAAGCCTTGGTTAACTTTCTCCTACTTTACTTCCCTTCTTTCCAAACTGCATTGCAAAATCAGCCATTTCTGTCCTGCCAACCTTGTCACCTTCTCTTTCTCCTCTCTCTCAACCTCTCCTGGCACCAACAACAGGCCACCAGACATGTTCCTCTCTCCTTGAGTACAGGAGGAGGAGGAGGAGTGTATACGTGTAAGATGTGGGCCCATGACTCTAGCCAAAGAACTGGGACGAGTCTGACCCTAAGTTCTGAAACAGCAATCTCTAGTTTAAGTTGCTGGCACAACAATCCATCCTGTACAACTTGTGCTACTGGAACATCTTCTCTCTCTATTGAACAACCTAGTTCAATGGTGGAGCTCAGCAATGTGTGCTTTTGACCCAATAAATTCTAAGAATCACCAGGCTGTTTAGGGGCCAGGCTGTGCTGGGGATGAAAGTCATTTCTTTGAATGTGTAGCATATATATATTTATGTATATTTATATATAAAACATATTTCATGCAAAATGAAAATATCCATAACAGGTAGATAACAGATAATGAACAATAACCTAATAAAGACAAATTTAATAATTCAATTTTATGTATGTAGTTAATAATTATATTTTAATATTTTTAATCAATAGTGCTTTGTTAGTAGTTTCTAGATTTTATAAATTAAAATAATAGTTTATTTAAACTTTACAAAATAATGGCAATTATATAATAAAATGTGTATATATTTGCTTTGGGGGTCACACCCAACAGTAGTTAAGGTTTACTCGTGGCTCTGTGTTCAGGGATCACTCTTGGTGGTATTTAGGAGACCATATGTGGTACCCCCAATTGAACCTAGGCAGGCCACATGCAAGGCAAATACTCTAACCCTTGAACTATCTCTCCGGTCCTCTCAATATTGTAAAGCATCAAATAGTTCTTTTTATAATTTCCTTGGAGAGTTTCTGAATTCAGATTTTCCCAACTTCTTAAAAAATAAAGGACAGCATTTCCCAATGAACAAACATTTCAGGTATATTCCCTTGTATAAATCTTAAAATAGTCCTCTAGGGAAGCCACGTCTGTGTGCAACCCCCATCTTTGTAACAACAGCAACAATGGCAACAAAAAAAGGGAAGAGAGTGAAGGAATCAAAGAAAAAAATTGTATTGAATTATATTCCCATGAGTCATAGCTGTGTGTCCATAGTTGTACTTTTCTAACAAGTATTTTATTTTTAGCCAGCATAATTTATAAAGGTATTTATAGTTGAGTATTAAACATACAATATTCTAGCACCATCCCACCACCAGATGAAGTTATTCCCCCTTTAAACCCTTGCATTCCTTCATCCAGTGGTTCTATATACTAGATATGTGAGACCATCTTTTGTTTGTTCTCTTTAGGCTTATTTCACTCAACATGAAATCCTAGGAGGGATATTTTAAAAGCTTTATATTGCTGACATCTTTTCTTTTCTTTTTTTTTTTGCTTGTGTAAATTTAGAGCCAGAATTATTGTCTTTGGTTAGTATCTGCTGGTGGAACTTGTTTGCTTCCTTCTTGTAAGTACCAAAGTGTTCTTAGACTTGGCAACTTGGAAAAATCGATCTTTTCTAGAGGTCAGAAGATCAAAGTTTCACCTTCCCACACCCACATGTAGAAGCTGTGTGACATTTGGTAAGTTATTTACCTTCAGTGAGTGGCAGAATTCATGTCTATAAAATTGATGCTTTGACCCTGATATGTTCTCATCGGGTAGGAGAGGTCAGGTGAGATGAAGAGTAGTCTTCTTAAGAGGAAAGCACTTGCACACATATAAGTATGGGTAACACACACTTAGTGCTGAATTCCATGGTAGTCATCCTCCAAGATGGCCACCATGAAGGATGTTTCCTGCTATTCTTTCTGATATGTGTGGTCCTCTTCCCTTGTATCTAGGCTGACCCTATATCCTGTTTTTTAAGTACTGTAGATTGGTGGAATGATTCTATCTGACTTCGAAAGCTAGACTGTAGAACTGAATCTTTGAGATTCCAAAGAACCACCCTGCTGCTATACAAACTTGCATATAATCTACAAATCAAGAGAGGTTAGTAATTATCTTTTGTTTTGTTTTGTTTTGTTTTTAGGCTATACTCCATGATGCTCAGGGCTCATTCCTGGCTCTGCACTCAGAAATCACTCTAGGCAGGTTCAGGATCAATATGGGGGATCAAACTGAGTAGATTGTATGCAAGGCAAGTGACCTACCTGCTGCTCTGTTGCTACAGTACTGGTAGAACTGGTAGTCATTTTTTGTCTTAAGTCACTAGGTTTGGGTCTATGTCATGATACAAAAAATTCATTACATTTCATTATAATATGAACTACATTCTGCACGAGAGTAATACTTTCTAAATTTTCTTCCAGTACTGTGAATTTGAGAGCAAGTTTAAAATTTTTGTTATCTTTGGAACTAGACATCAGAGTGCACAATTTTGTCCCAACGCTCCATAGCAGTTATTTGATCCTGGGTAAATTATTTAACTCTCTGAATCTCACTGTGCCAGTCAGTAAAATGGACATGATAATAATGCCTGCCTCAAGCAAGGTTCTATTGTTAATATCAAATTAGATGATGCATGCAATGTTTCTTGTATAATATGGCTCATAGCTCTCAAAATTTTTCAAATATATTTGTCACAAATAGTTACAAATATATATATATGAGACAATCCCTGGTGATAAAGTACTTCACTTATTTGGCTTCCTTAACTAAATTTCTAAAGTGTTTAAATCAAACTATCTTATTTTTCACTACCAGTCTCAATCAACACAACTGATATGCCATTCCTGAGCATTCAAATGACTCAGCACTTCCATTTTTTTTGGGGGGGTGGGTTTGGGGCCATACCTGGCAGTGCTCAGAGGTTACTCCTGGCTATCTGCTCAGAAATAGCTCCTGGCAGGCACGGGGAACCATATATGATGCCGGGATTCGAACCAACCACCTTAGGTCCTGTGTCAGCTGCTTGCAAGGCAAATGCCACTGTGCTATCTCTCCGGTCCCATTTTTAAAGATGGAATTCAGGTTCCAAAGTCAGATGAAAGCAGTTTCTCTCATGGGTTTCCAAAAGTCAATTTCCTCAAAAAAATCTGCATATTGATGTCATTGGCCAAATATTTGCTTGATTTATGGCCATATTCGTTAAGTCAGATGTTTAATCTCTACAATGCCCATGTTTGTTTAAAAACTGAATCATACTTCTTGTTCCTTAATAGTTTAACTGGAAATTCTCAAGATAAGGGGCAAGTATTTCTTAAAGACAGACAGATTGCTGGAACCATTGTTCCTTAAGCACACTCATTCTTGCAATAAAAGCATTCTGAGCACACAGTAAAGGCCAGATCCTATTCTAGACACATGCAAGGGGAAGGAAAGATAACTGAGCTCTGACGCTGGAAAGTTTATGATCTGTGGGGTGTGTGGATGAGAGACACAGGTGACAGACCAAAGAGAGAGAGACATCATGCTTCACTCACAGAATCAACACCTACTCTGCGTGGTAAGCCTAGTATGCTATATCATATAACCTGGGTGATGAATAGACTATACTGTCTAATTACAGTGACACAGTCCCTTTGAGATGGCTATAAAATAACACTGAAGGAAAAGGGCTAAGGAAGAGGGAAAGCAAAGAATTCTAGAAGCCCCAGAAGAATCTTCCTGCCTATATAGACAGTCTTTTCCAATCCTGGGAATAGAGAAGGCAAATTTGGAAGAGAGAGAGAGAGAGAGAGAGAGAGAGAGAGAGAGAGAGAGAGAGAGAGAGAGAGAGAGAGAGAGAGAGAGAGAGAGAGAGAGAGAGAGAGAGAGAGAGAGAGAGAGAGAGAGAGAGAGAGAGAGAGAGAGAGAGAGAGAACAGTAGCAGCAGAATTCCTAAGCCCCTTTGACATCTAGGGGTGGTTATGAGCTGTCCTGCCATTTCAGGGCTCACTATTGAAGTCTCACTGGGTCCACCCTCAGACACTGTTGAATCTAGAGCTAGCTGGAGAATTTAATGTGTACTGTAGCATTTCTAGGTATGTTTTTATTTCCAATTAATTGCCTTTCATTGGTTAAAGGAGACAGACATCAAAATGTGTCTTATTTTTCTAGATAACTCCCCCACTCCCCACTTTTGAGAGGGAAAAGTTTCATGTAAGTGTGCTTTTTGGAATTGCAGCTGTTTTCATGTGAGCTTGAGTAGGGGACCAAGAGAGTGACAGCACTAATAGAAAGTGCCTTACCACCAAGAAACTACTGATCTCAACCAGGATTCTGATTCCAGACTTTATTTCTAACAAATAGTAAATGTCAAGAGAGTGTCTGTGTTTTCCGATCCTTGCAACAGAGTGCATCGACACTTATGCCATAGAAAATCCCTGGTGGTCTTACTACCTCATGAAGTCATGTAAATTTAGTTTGTTAGAGGGGAAAGAAGCAAGAAGCCTGGTTTTAATGGAACGATGAAATGAACAAAGTTGTGGGGCTGAGTAGTGTTACCTATGCCCCACTCACACTATTATCATGGAGGAAAATTCTTAAAAAGAATCATTTCCTCATTTGTGCTTTCATGTACATTTTCTATGTGAAGATGATAAGAGTGGTAACATCAAGGAAACAGGAGATCAGTCGCACCCAGGCTCAAATACTGGCTGCCACTCTGTTGCTTCACCTTGAACCAGTGACTTAATTTCTTCACCTCGAACCAGTGATATAACTTTCTCGCTGTATAATGGGAGTCACAGAAATACCCAGATAGCATTACCTTGAGGTGTAAATGATATGACAATAAAATTTCATTGATGTTGACTCTATGGCTTGGATATTTAGTTCTGTCCTCTCTTAACCCCACCAATTCACATGTGTCCCCTTGTTATTTCACATTTGTATTTCTTGTCCTTCACTCAATTTCTTTCCTTCTCACTGTACTCTGGCCCACGAGTGTTCTCGATAACCCCCATTTATATCATTGCATTTCTTCATGCAGTCATTCTAAATACCACGTATAGTGAAATCATCCTGTATTTATCCTTCTTGACTTATTTCATTTAAGCTACAGAGTCAACAACAATGAAATCATGAGGTTCAAACAACCAAAATTAAAAACCAGCAGAGTAGTGCAGGAGATGGTAGCATGGGATAAACTCTGGGAACATGGGTGGAGGGAGGAGGATAACACTATGATGGGACTGGTGCAGAAACAGTATAAGCCTGTATTCCAACTATGAATAACTTTGTAAAGTACAATGAATTCAATAAAACATTTTTCTAAATGAAGTATTTAGCATATCACTTGGCTTTACTAAAGATACTACTCAGGGGCCCCTAAATATATTTAATTTGATTTTATTGCAACCATTGTGGTCTACAAAGTCCTTCATAGTTGAATTTCAGATATACAGTGAATCAGGGCCATTTCCACTACCAGTGTCAACCTCCCTCCACCAATGGACCCAGAGTGCATCCTATACCACCACTCTCTGCCCCCAAGGCTTTCCAGTAGGCCCATTTAAGTTTAGATTGTTAAAGTTTAGGGCCCCACAAATTGAATACAATGTTTTGAGGGATTGGGCCACACCTGGCTTTGTTTAGTACTTACTCCTGACTCTGCACTCGGGGATCACTTCTGACAGTGATATATGGTGTCCAGGACGGAAGCCAGGTTGGGTGTGTGCAAGGCATGTGCCTTATTGACTATTCTAGTTCTCTGAACTTTCAAGACATTCTGGAAAGATAGTTGAGGCCAAATGAAAAATACCTGAAACCTTTTCAAGGAAACAAAAACATCTTAAGTTTGATCTTCAATAACCAAAACTATTGGGGCCAGAGCAATGGCACAAGCAGTAAGGCGTTTGCCTTGCACACACTGACCTAGGACGAACAGTAGTTCAATCCCCCGGCATCCCATATGGTCCCCCAAGCCAGAAGCAGTTTCTGAGTGTAAAGCAAGGAGTAAACCGAGCATCACCAGGTGTGACCCCAAAACAAAAAACGAACAACAAAATAATCAAAATTATTTCCATAAAGTTCACTCCTTCAGAAGGCCAGGGTAGCAAATGTACAAATGTGAAAGTGTTATATTTAACATTCCAGAGTTAATACTCTAAATTATTTTCTTAATCCTTTAGTATCAGCATCCCCATCCTTCTCACTCCATCTTGCCTCCACCTTATAAAAATCAAGTGAAATGTACCCCTTTCTAAGCTACACAAGGTGATACATGTACATCTACCAAATTTGTGACTCAAATGGCAAAGCTGAGTTGCTAAGTCTTTTTCTTCTCCTTCACTAAGTCCTTCATTATCTGGTTTAGTGTTCAAAATAGGTGGTTTTTCATATCTTGTAGTTATGTGAGTCTCAACATCAGTAAGCAAATAGGTTCTAAAGAAATGTCTTTTCTGTTTCAAAGTCGAGATACATAGGTCCGCCTTCCTCTACCCCTGACTCTGGCATAAGAAAGTGACCCATACAATGGAAAAAAGAGAAAGCAGAAAGCACAGTCTATTGAGAGGAAGAAATGAATATATGGGCCAATAAATCACTGGATTTATTATGAAAGACAGAGCAGTGGGGATCTTGGTCAATCATGTGGCTCCAATGGCACATGAACTTAAATATAGGGGCTTTAGAAAGCACCACATCTTTCATTTTCCTGGAAACCTGCTTTATGAGCTTGAATAAATGGTTTCCTACCTCTGGGATGCTTTCAGTGTAAATCAATGCTGGACTAAAGTTAGCATTTTCAATATTGGTTACACACCATGGTACCCAGCACAGCAGTTAACATGGCAGACTAAACTTTTGCTAAATTAACTGATAAGTTTAGTTTGGTGGGCATGTGACCTTGAATGAGATGAGGTTCCACACATTACTGTTAAAACACAATTCAAAAACACTTTTATTGGGGCTGGAGAGATAGCATGAAGGTACAGTGTTTGCCTTTCATGGAGAAGGATGGTGGTTCGAATCCTGGCATCCCATATGGTCCCCTGAGCCTGCCAGGAGCGATTTCTGAGCATAGAGCCAGGAATAACCCCTGAGCGCTGCCGGATGTGACCCAAAAACAAAACAAACAAACAAAAAAAAACCAACACTTTTATTGTGGACAGAGCAATATCACAGTGCGTAGGACATTTGCCTTGCACACGGCCAACCAGGGTTCCATCTCTGACATTTCACGTGGTCCCCGAGCCTGCTAGGAGTAATCCCTGAGCAGAGTCGGGAGCAATCCCTGAACACCGTTGGGTGTGCCCCCAAAACCAAACCAAACAAAAACTTACTTTTTCCTACCCTTCCTCCTTTTGTTTTTATTGTTGCAATAAGCCGGAATTATATATGCCCCACGTGTTTGCCAAGTATAACAACTTTGGTTGTTCAGAAGTTCAGCTTTAGATTTGGAGGAGGCCAAGGAAATCACATTTTTAACATGCTGCCTAGATGCTGGTGGTTAATAGCCTCATGGGTCCTTTCTAGCTTTGCTATTCCCTTATTCGTTAGGTTTGGGGAGCAGAGGGTGGCAAAGAAATACTGACAACCAGCTCATTCTACTGGGAAATAGAGACAAAGCAAAGCCAGATGGCAGGTGTGAAGGAAAGGGGGCAGGGGCTACATTCACTGAGTCCTTTAGAAGCACCTGCTTGATTTATTGGAACCAGGAGGACCTCACTCTTAAGACAGAAGGCAGAACTGAGAGACCAGCTCAAGTTTCTCCCCATCTACCACTGACCTAAAAATTCCTTGTGCCCCATTCAGCTTCTCTAAAGTTATAAGCCAGAAATGCAGGGGCCAGAACACAGCAGGTAGGGTATATGCCTTGCCCCTGGTCTACCTGGGTTCAACCTCTGGCATCTCATATGGTCTCCTGAGCCTACCAGAAGTGATTTTGGAGCTCAGAGCAAGGAGTAACCCTGAGCACCACTGAGTGTGGCCCCACACCACTCGCCAAAGGAAATGCAAAGGCTAGGGAGATAGTACAATGGGCAAGGGTTCAACCCCTAGCACCATATAAGGCCTCCTAATATCTACCAGTAATAATCCCTGAACACATGTGGCCCCCAAACCAAGATCCCCTGTACTGAGAAGTAAGCCTTGAACTTGATGCTGTTTGTAAATGTTAGCACCGAGAGAAATAGTCCTGTACACTAGCCCAGGAATTCCAAACACTA
Organism: Suncus etruscus; assembly: GCF_024139225.1. Classification (NCBI taxonomy): domain Eukaryota; kingdom Metazoa; phylum Chordata; class Mammalia; order Eulipotyphla; family Soricidae; genus Suncus; species Suncus etruscus. The sequence continues at coordinate 37,743,413 of NC_064864.1, read as the reverse complement.
TTGCTAGTATTGTGGCTTTGTTTTGGGGCATGTTTTTGGCTCCCAAGCCTTCCAAAAGTACAAGCGGGCATAAGTTGTGGTGGGGTGTCCGCACTCACTCCAAAAAAGTCCTGGTGATGTACCCTAAATTCAGATTGGTGTCTCTACAAAGCTTTAAAGGAGTGGTGAAGCAGGGCCATTGTTGAAGCAGTGATTGTGGGAAATGGGTGCAGCTTGCATGGCTTCAGCAGGGCAGGGACCAGGTCCACCTTTTCCTTCCAAGATGCTGTTTTCAGCTGTGCAGTTAGTGTATTCATGGTTTTTCACAGCTTGGTAAACATCTTTCAAGAATGAAGTGAATTTATGGGAGCTGGCCAAATGCAGATTTGTTAACTTGGTGAGCTCGTTTTCTCACTGCTCAGAGTAACTATTGTAGTCTCCAATAAAGTATGAAATTTAGCACATAGTAGGAACTCAACAGGTAGTAGCTTCCTTCCATAATATTATCTGTAAAAAAATATCCACATTCCAGGGCCAGAGTGATAGCACAGCAGTAGGGCATTTGCCTTGCATGCAGCTGACCCAGGACAAACAGTGGTTCGAATCCCGGCATCCCATATGGTCCACCTGGCCTGTCAGGGGCAATTCTGAGCACAGAGCCAGGAGTAACCCATGAGCGCCACCGGGTGTGACCCAAAAACAAAAACAAATTCCACAATCTGTATTTCCAACACAGATGTTGATGGTTGAAGTATTCAGAAAGGCACTATAGACTCTACATAGAAAACAAAGTAAGCATCTAGAAAAAAAAAACAAAAAAACTCCAAAGATATCACCTGGCATCTCTTGAAATAAAAAGCCAACAGTCATCAGATAGGAACTTCTATTATGCTTTCTGTTTTGAGCAATTAATTATCTCTTTTAGGCCATCCCTTGTCTGGTTCTGACAAGGAATTCTGACTCTATTAATGTCCAAAGCATTTTCCAAATCTGTAATCTAGAGAAAATACCTGACTTGCTTAAAAATAGTAAGGAAAATATCTACTTTATTGCATATATTTATTACCTAACTCTCTGGCCAATGTCACAAAACTGTGGGATATAATAAGATTTGTCTGACAGAATAACAGACAGAACTTCTAACACTATTTATTTTTATTAATAAAGAGGGCATTTTATTTTCAGTGGTCAAAAGAAAACTATATAATTAGCTTTTTTAAATCTTTGTTACATGTAATTCAGGAGCATCTTTAATGTTCTAAGTTGCTCCTTTCAACAAATATGCCAAAAGCATCCACACTCCTGTCTCCTGGTTTAAGAGGTGGTAAGATATCCCTATCAGCTTACACTGTATGTTCATTTATAATCCACTGGGATTCCTCTTATTATCTTATAATCCTTATCTAAAACACATACACCATAGACATTTTAAATTTATAAAATAATTTTATTTTCACCTTTATATTACAGTAGCCCAGTGTTAAGCATTTTAGAAAACATAAACTAATAAAAAACTTTTTGGTCTACTCACACATATATAAAATATATATTATATATGTATATATATTCAAGTAAGTATTCTGTTCATTACTGTCCAACTTTTAAGAGTGCGAAAAATAAATAAGTAAAATATTTGCAAATCAACTAGTATAACTGAATGGCTCTATAAAGACACATGAAAATAATTTTAGCTGACAAGCGTGCTAATGAAATGCAAGTTACAACTGTAACCAGTTAATATGAAAAGATTATTTATAAGTACAGTATTCTGAAAGTAGATTATGCTTTGTGCATGGAACAGTTAAGACTTACACTTTCAACATAAGTGGCAATAAGGATCCAGAAAATCCTTAATTTTCTAATAACTGCTCTAATAGTAAAAATAAAAGTATTTCCATTTTAACAATGGTCATCTAAATAGAAATTGTAGGTAACAAACTAGCAGAATTAAAATGAAAAATCCACAGTTAATTACCTTTGATTTTTCTTTATGCTCACAACCCATGAAATAGTATCTTCTTGGTGCAATAGATTTAACCTATAGACAAACCTGAACTGTTTCCGCCATCAAGTAATAGTGCAAAACCGAAGCCTAAAGATGAGCCATTCCTGGGAGGTGTCACTACTAAGGAAATTACAAGGTAGCCAACAAAATAAAATAGTGCTTGAGTTTTAAAGGTAGAGTTTCTTATAGATGAAGCAAGCTATCAAAAACCGTTCATAAGCTAGTAAGATACAGTATTGAATCTTTTGGAAAGGAAAAAAAAGCTAATTCCTTGGCTACTTGCAACAGTATTCAACATGAACAAGTAGATCTCGATGTTCTGTGGCTGGATATTGGATACTGCATTTGGGACATTCCACCAGGCTTTCATTCAATGCTGCAGAAGGACTTTTCGGTGAGGCAACTTTTACTCTGTTTTCGGTCTCCTCTTGGAAAGCGACTAATGGTTCACTAGTGAAGGCAAACTCACGAAGCTGCTTCTGAAAATGTCAAAATAAATACCATTTGTCTATCAGCCTCCTGCTCAGCAAGGGTAACTACTCCATAAACACTAGCTGTTTTAGTACTGCAAACAGATTTCCTTTCATTTTTGCTCTTCATGTTAAGGTGGTAATATAAGGGATGTTTACAAATTACTCAAATTACCCAGGAAGTACTAGGGTGGGGTGTTTACAAAGTTACGGTTTTATTAAAATCCTTTCAACAAATGTAAAGATAGACTTGTATGCAAGGCTGAGTAAATACGCTAGCTCATTTTATTAAGTGGGGTGGATTTAGCAATAAAGAACTACAAGGAATTAAAAGCAACAAAGAATTTTGGATCAAGGCTGGAGAGATCGCACAGCATTGGGGCACTTGCCTTGCCTGTGGCCAACCCAGGAGGGACCCAGTTCGATTCCGGGCATCCTATGTGGTCCCCCAGCCTGCCACAGGTGATTTCTGAGTGCAGAGCCAGGAGTGACCTCTGAATGCCACTAAGTGTGGCCCAGAAACCAATCAATCAATCAATGAATCAGTAAATAAAGTTTATTTAAAATCAATCAATAAAGTTAATTCACATAACTAATATTGTCTAAGATCTGTGAAGCTTTCTTTTTTCCTGTTTTTCTTGAGGAACTTAGGTTAGTCATGTTTGAAAGTGAAGATTCTACTGTATACTATGAAAAGATAGCCAGTAGGAACACAAAGGAAAGTACAAGAAATGATGAATTCATTTGAATACTCTTTCATACTTTGATAAGTAGTCATGAAAAGAATTATACACTTCAATTTCATATAGTCAAAAAATTCATACTGTGCTGAAGAATAGAGCCAAAATATATTTTATATTTATTCATAAGGAAGTTACAAATGTGATTTCTTGTGGGAATGAGGTGTGTGTAGTGGGCAGTACTACCCAAAGAACAAAGCTTAAAGGGACTGAATTTGAGGCCTCTGTACATCAGTCATGTGCTCCATCCCTTTAAGGAATCTCCCAGTTATCACAAATAATTTTTTAGACAAGTGCTTTTCTTTCTTTTAGAGACAAGGAATTATAATCACAACAGCTCATCCTCTGCAAATATTCTGCAGTTCCAGGATGATATATAGAACGTAACTAATAGAACATACAACATAAATCTCAACAGATTCGGTCTAAAATCTTATTAGCAACAAAAAGAGAGAAGCCAAACATTAGGTTCTTAGAAAAATAATGTTATTTTAAAGTTTTGTTTTAAAACTTATACTTTCAGGGTAAATACACTTTAAACAGTAAAATGTGCATAAGTCCATTATTTCTAAATAATTTATTTACTAGAGATAATACCTGTTCCTCTCTTTTTAAATAGAAAAAAACCTAATTTCAGTTAAAGATGCTAGGAGGAAGGCTTCCTTTCCCATGGCCAGGCACTGTTTAGAGTCTCTAGAATCAAGCACTTAGGTAAGTTGTGGAGGATGATCTGAGGTCTGAGATCAGCATTGAGAGGTATATGCTCCTTTGTGTTAGAACTGATACTTAAAATGCAGTAGTTTCAGATAAGGCAGGGCTCTATCTATTGGTTTGAAAAATTAGTTGTTCTTTAAGTTACATTCTCTGGATTTGATACATACATAGAAAGATAGCAGGAAGAAAAAAAAAAAAGAAAAGAAATCTGAAAATGAGATCCAGACTCACCAAGGATTCTAGCTGTGTTATTTGGTTTCTTGCTTTCCGGAGCTCCTTTAGAATTACATGTAACTGATGCTGCATATTTTGACGGTCAATTTTTTCATTTTCAAAGTCTAAAGTACATGCCTGCATCTGGAAAATATACACAGGACAAGCCAAATACAGTCAAAGGAAAAAAGTATACATTTTTGTACCATCTTGGGAATTCATATTAGTAGTGAATGCTGAGATGATGAGGGAAGCTCTTCTAGAGAGCAACATTAATGCCTGAAGTAGGAACAATGAGTGAAGTAACTTAAGAAGTGCTAATAACCTACTATCTTTCCCCCCACTTGTTTTCTTTATGGAGGAAGGGAACCAGGAAAGAAGTGGTTATTCCTTACGTTAAGATATGCTAAAAATCTATATTCTGAGAAAATATGGAGTCTCTTTAAATTCTGCTTTAAGTTATTAAGGAGATCATGTTACTTCAGAGTAGGAACTATAGAGGTATTAGGGAAAGAATAAAATCTGTCAAGGTGAAAATCTACTTGTCAAGCAAACTGCCCTCTTACCCTCAGAGAATCTGTTTTGACCTAAAGACAATAAAAGAAATAAGGGGCTGGAGCGATAGCACAGCAGGTAGGACATTTGCTTTGCACACAGGCAACCTGGGTTTGATCCCTGGCATCCCATATGGTCCTCTCAACCTGCCAAGAGTAATTTTTGAGAGAAGAGCAGTAGGAACCCCTGAGCGCTGCTGGATGTGGCCCCAAAACAAAACAAACAATAAAAAGAAAATATATGGTTACGAGTTTCTTTTAATATTTGTAAAGTTAAAATAAAAATATTTTCATAATTTTTATTCATCTATTTATTTGGGGGCCTCCCAAATAGTGCTCAGTTCTGGGAGCCACTCCTAGTAACTGTTGCCAACCAGGCCAGACAGTCTGATGATGTTAAAGCCAAGTACTGCAGTGTTACTTGGGACCCACCGTGCTCACCAGGACTCACTTGGGCAATCCCAGTGATGCTGGAGACCTCCAGGGCCTGCACACTGATGTGCAGTGCTGGGGATTGAACTGGGATCCATCATAGGCAAGAAGGTATGCACCTCAACCCTTGTTCTATATCTCCCTGACCCTCTATACAATTTTTTCATAGACTATTGTAGACACTAGAAAAAAAAATTTCTAATGGGCTGAACGCCCAGTCTAATCCCAATGAGTACCTGTTGTTCCAACATAGCCACCCTTGTTTGTTCCTCTTGCTGCTTTAACAGAGACGTGTAAAGAAATTTGACCTGTAGGATGTAAATAAAGTCAATGTCACACAAACATCAGATCTTTGGTCACTTGTTCTGAGAGGTTCCCCATACCAGCCTCATGCCTCTTACTGGGAAAATAGGTGCCTGTCACCCTTGTTCCAAAAATGCATCATGTTAGCTGGGGGGCTGCTGTGTGCCCTAGCGCACACACTGAAAGTTGGTAAACAGCACTGAATCCTCACTTTACAGGAGGCTGACATCTTCTGACATTTCTCTATAGAACAGCAAGGTCATGTTTCCTGGGCTACATGTTGAAGCAAAATCCTCAACCATTTCTGCTTAATCTTTATAAATATTACTGTTCAAATCTGGAGGCAAATGTGAAGGTGGCAAAGACTAAGGCAAATATCAGTATTTTTAAAAATTACTGTTAAAGGGGTCAGAGTGATAGTACTGAAGATAGGAAGTTTGCCTTAAATACAGCTGACTTGGATTAGATATACCAAACATATACCTCAAGTTTCACCAGAAGTGATCCTTGAGTGGAGAGCAAGGAATAAGCCCTAAGCACCATTGGTATGACCCCAAAAACAAAACAAAACAAAAAAAAATCACTATTATTAATAGCAGCAATGACTAACATTTACCTAACCTTTTCATTTACAAAACATTTTTACATTCTATTCCTGAAGGTTCACAAAAGCCCAGTAAAGGAGGAAGAAGTTACTGTTATTAATGGGATTCATGAATAACCTGTGAGCCAGAGAAGTTAGGTGATTTACCAAAAGCTAGACACCTTGGACAAAACCTGGCATGGACTCCAAATAATGTCCTACATTATTTCTTACATGTTACTACATGTTACTACGTGTGAATTAATAAGAAAGAAATATCACAATCACGTCAAAGTATTGGCCTCAGTTCCCCTTGTTACTTCTCATCTTCTTTTACCTCTCAGATACTCACCTCCTTCCCACTCAGTCTTTGGATATGTGATTTCCTCTGTGCAAAGGGAAATTTCATACCTCACTTCACTAGGTTCTTTTCCTCAGATCTTTGCCCAAATATTACCTCAATGGTGAGGCTACTGTTTTAATTTTACTTGTTCATTTAAAGACATTTCTATGGCCAGTTTAAAGTCTAGACCAGGGGTCTCAAACTCACGGCCCTCAATACAACGTTTTGTGGCCCTGCCCTAGAGGAATCTTTTTTTTTTTTTGGTTGTTTGGGTCACACCCCCCAATGTTCAAGGCTTATTACTGACATTGCACTCAAGAATCACCCTGACTTAGCCTCCTGCGGACCCCAGGTAAATTGAGTTTGAGACCCCTGGTCTAGACTAAGTAAATATGAGTATAGTCTAGATTAAATAAATATGCCTTGTAAACAGGCAGAAATTTGATTCTTTTTTAAAATTATTATTCTTGGTGATTGGTTCCTGACAATTAGCAAATATGGTGAAAATTTGAATATAAATCATGGGAAACCTTCTTGGGTAATCTCACCTGAGATAATAACTCTTCAGATTTCTTTTTCTCTATTTCAAGTTTTTCCCTGACAATATCATTCTCTTCCTTGAGTTGTTTTATTGTCTCTGTTTTATGCCTTTCATCTTCCAAGTGTTGTATATCTGCCTTTCTTTGTGAACACAACAGCAGATTTAAATCTTGAACTTCTTTTTGGGTTTCTTCATATTTTCTTCTAAATTCACTAAGTTCAAAACTCAACTGAGTCACAGTTTGTCGTTCAACCTCAAGATCTTTTTTTGTATCTGCCAATAGATGACTGTAATATTTTTGCTTTTCTTCTTGAATATAACCTATGATAAATATAACAGGCCAAAATTTACTTTACAAAACCAGATAGTATTCTTGAAAGGATATACAGGTTTTTTTTTTATTTAACAAACTATATTTAATTTTTATATATACAATTATACAATTCTTTTCAGCCTTGTCACCATATTGCAGGTCTAATTTATGATTTTAGACAATGAAGATGATGATCATTCACAATTGAACTTGAAATATACTTTTTTTGTTTTTTGTTTTATTTTTTTTTTATTGTGACTGAAGTTCATTTACACAGAATTATTTATGATACATAGTGACAATGAATGAAGGGCATTCCCATCACCAATGTTATCCTCCCTCCACTCTTGTTCCCAGCATGTCTCCCACATCTCCCTCCTTTACCCCCCAGAATCCTACTGCAAATGGTCTCCACCTTACAGCTTGTTATAGGTTGGGTATCTATTCTGTTTGGTGTTCCAGTCTGGTCATTTTTTTATTTACACTACATGTTCATATGACTGGTCCTGGTATCATTCTTTTCCCCCCTCAATTTATGAGGCTGAATGATTCAAATTATGCTATTCTGTTGGAGGTAAAAAGGGTAAGGAAAAGGGGAAAAAATTGGTATCAACTACTTAAAAAAAAAAAATCACCGAATAATATCCACAAAAGTGAAAAAAAAAAAAAAAAAAAAGAAAAAAGTGGAAGAAAAAGGAGAAGGAAAATAATATCAAAAAACAAACAAAAATAAAACAAAACAATACCAGAAAAGGTGCTGCAGTGGCAGGGTTTGTGTTACCCCACCATTTTTTTTTTTTTTTTTTGTATAGGCACAGCAAGTATTGGGGAAGGAAGGAAATTCTTGTGGCCCAAGAAATTCAGGGTTTCTCCACTCTTGAAGCATATTGTCATGGGAACAACCACTGGCTCCATATCTTCTCATTGCCATATCCCAGGGTTGGTTTCTTGTTTGTTTGTTTGTTTGTTTTTGTGGTGTCAGGAACCTTTCTTCTCTGTTGTGGATGAGAAAATAAGGCCACATAGCAAGCAATCTTGGTACCTGCACAGGTCCTAGGACAGGGCCTAGGATAGTCTTTAACGTTCTAGAGGTACTGTTCCACCATTGTTGGTGTGTTCAGTTTTCTGTATCATGTACTCCATGATTTTTGCTCGTTTCCTAAGCTAAAGTCTAGGAAATTATGGTTCCAATGGTTCTGCTCAGTCTCTGTTGTCAGAATTGGGCCTCTGTACTAAGAAGTCTTGATTTTTGTAAAAGACCTGGGTAGAGTTTTCCTTAATGGTCTCAAGGTACGTTCTGTTCAGTCACAGTTGTCAAAGTCAGTTTTCTGTAGTTAGTACTCTTATTTTTCATAGTTCAAAGGACAACATATCTTCTGATTTCCACTTAGTGTTAGGTGATGTGATAGGACCTCCTGGTCTTAGGCCAAGTTTTCATTTCCTCGCTGTCCTTGTTGTCATATTAACACTGGCACAAGTATATCTCCCAACGCAGCTTAGTTCCTGGTGTTGTTGCATGGGTTTGTTTCAGTTCTACGTCTGGAATCTGGGATTTGAGAATGAACTAACACTGTCCAATCTCGTGGAGACTGAGTTGTATCCACATGACATATGTCCAAGGATGGGAGGCACCCTTGTATAAAAAGTGTGAGTTCTTATCCTAGAAGATAAGATCTTGTGTCTGAGTCCATGATTTCCCCTTATTTACTGTGCCTATACAAAAACATATGCTGTCCTTTTGTATTGCTGGTGCTATTCTAGGTAAGGATGACAGGCTACACGTACAGTATCTGTGGTGTGGTCTGAGCTTTTATCCCAGGCAAGACGTTTTCTTGTTTTGTTTTTTTTTTAAACAAGATCACAGAGCCAGAGTGATATTGCAGAGGTAGGGCATTTGCCTTGTAAGCTGCCAACCTGGGGCGAACCCAGGTTCAATCCCCAGCATCCCATAAAGTTCCCAAGCCTGCCAGGAGTGATTTCTGAGCATAGAGGCAGGAGTAACCCAGGAGAACCACTGAGTGTGGCCCAAAAACCCAAAAACCAATAAATAAATAAGCAAGATCACATTATTGTCTCATTTAACAAAATGAGCAATCAAGACATGGAATTGTTAACTGGCAGAGGAAAAAAATGAAGTTTGGTGAATATATAAATTTAAAAACCAATAATTCAAAAAAGTAAAAACAATAATTTAACTCATTTGGTAGGAGGAAAACTCACTAAATTTCAAAGAATATCAATGAACAAAATAGAGTGTAAATTTTTTGTTAAAAATCAAAACCAGGGCCCGGAGAGATAGCACAGCAGCGTTTGCCTTGCAAGCAGCCGATCCAGGACCAAAGGTGGTTGGTTCAAATCCCGGTGTCCCATATGGTCCCCCGTGCCTGCCAGGAGCTATTTCTGAGCAGACAGCCAGAAGTAACCCCTGAGCACCACCGGGTGTGGCCCAAAAACAAAACAAACAAACAAACAAAATCAAAACCAGAAATGTTAATTGGAGCTGCTTTGACAGAACATAGGGTAAGATAGAATGGTGGGACAGGGCCCTGTTATACTAGTGAAGTATTTTAATCAGAGCTTTTATAGCTCTGATAAAACATAAATACAACTTGTAAAACTTAACAACAAAAACACAAATAACCTCATCATAAAATGGAAAGATGAAATGACCAAATACTTCCTCAAAGAAGACAGAGATGGCCAGTAAGTATATGGAAGGAAAAAAAAAAGTTCTCTATTACTTATCACCAGGAAATGCAAATTAAACAAAAATGAGTATCAATTCAGATCAGTGAGACTGGCAAACAAACATAAAAACAAAAACAGCCAGCACTAGCGTGCATGTAAAGGAAAAGAAACACCGATTCACATTGGTGGACATGTCAACTAGTTCAATAACTTGGGAGAAAACACAGATATGCCTCAAAATAAGAGTTGTGCTTCCATATAACCCAACAATTATACTTTTTTGGCATCTATCTCAAGGGCCCAAAAACTACTCATAAAAGACATCTGTGCTCCCATATTCATTGTAGCAGTATTCACAATAACAATTTATTAATTTTGTAAATTCATATAATTCACTGAACATTGATAGTTTTTGCTCCAGAAACAATTCAAGAACAGATATGTATATCCAATGGGATATTACTCAGGTAAAAAAAAATAGACAAAAATCATGCAATGAGCTGCTATATAGATGGTACTAAAGAGTACCATGCTAAGTGAAGTCAGTCAGAAGGAGGACAAATATAGAATGATCTCTCCATATATGAAAACAAAGAAACACATTAAAAGAAACATATAACCAAAGGCAATAGAACCCGAGGACTACCTATAAACCTGAGCTTACCAAAGGTAGGGGACTGGAGTAGATGGGAGGGAACCTTGAGATAATGGTGGGGAGAAGCAGACACTCTGGTGGAGGGTGTGGCATTGTATGCTTAAAATCCTATCATCAACAGTATTGGAAATCATAGTGCTTCAAATAAATTTTAAAAATTAAATTAAAAAAACATGAATATAGAGAAAAATAAGTATTACCAAAGAAAATGTTAGATTTAACTCTGAACTAAAATCCTATTTATGAAGGTATGATAGTGGTAACTTTGTCCCCGTTAGGGCTAGATGATCCATTATTAGCTTCATTATCAACATGAAATAAGCCTGGCAAGCCCTCTTTGACTTCTATAGAATTCTTTAGAGAATTCAAAGCCCTCAGAATTGTTGTCGGTGTTTTGAGTCCTTGGAATGGGGCAGGAGGGGTGTGAGAGTTTTCTTCCTTTCTAGCTTGTGAGCTAGAACTGCTGAACATAATTGTTCATGTGAAAAATGGGACTAATGACCTTTTCTGCCTCCACCTCAGCTCCTAGGGTTCTTGTTAATTTGTGAGTTTCAGTTTAAATGAATGTCTGGGACATAGCAAAGCAGCTGATAAATCTAAGTGTCAGTCATACACTTTCTCAAAACTCTATGGTAAGATTCAAATGACCACAGGTCTTCTTCAATAAAATGTATGCTTTCTCCTAGGATCAATATGAATAAAATACTAGAGGGAAACCAAAAATAACCAGTGACAATACTATTTCTGGAAGAAATAATACTGAAAAAGTTTGAAGAGAAGGAATGGAGCGATGGCCCCTTAGTGAAAAATATTCAGTATGTTCAGAGATATCTGTACTATGCCTCAGGCCCACTTTTATAAACAACAGCAACAAAAGAACAAAAAGAAAAGAAATAAGAAAGGCAATATAAAGAAAAGACTTACTAAAATAGTATCACTTACTTAGGGTTAGAAGATTTGCGTATTTTACTTTCTCACACACATTCTATAAAAAAAATTCTAAATTTGATATATCTTTCCTAGTAGAATATATCAGGAAGGCCTATGCCCAAAGAACATTTTTTATACCAGTACCTTCTGATTCTATCTGTTTTGCCTGTTGTGGGAGTGAATGAGCAGCTGCTTCAAATTTCTGTTCCAGCTCGAAGATTTTTGCTAAAAGCCCTTTTACATAGGCCTCACGCTGCTGATCATATACTAGCCACTGCTGGTTCTTCTCCAGAGCCTCGATGTGAAAATGAAAGAAAAACAGTAAAAAAAATGAAAAACCAAAGTCTTAAAATAAATCAGAGAATCAAGTGATGTTCTTTTTTAGCACATAAAAACTCTGTGGTGTGGAAGAATGTGGTGCATACCTGGCCAGGAGCTATTAATTCCTGGCTCCATGGTGAGGCTGGGGGACCATATGTGGTGCAAGGGATTCAAATGGGTTAGTGGGATGTAAAGCAAGCACCTTAACTCCTGTATTATCTCTTCAGCCCTAGCACACAAAGATCTCTTTTGACTCATATAAAATGGTTACTTCTTGTATTGGTTACCAATACTAACTTTTTTCTCTCATCTGTCCCTCAAGATAGTATAAATTAGATAGAACTATTACTATAAATAGATAGAAACTAGGTATATTGGGATAGCCTTAAAGGTCACCTAATAAGGATTTTAAAAATCTCATAAAATCATACCTATGGGGCCAGAGAGATAGTACAAGGCTTAGAGTACATGCTTCTCATTCACTGGATCCAATTCCATCTCCATCACCACATCCCCTGGCTACCTACCCCTGCCAGTACTGTCAGGTATAGTCCTAGCAGCCCCCAAGCACCACGAAGGTAGCCTGGTAATGCCTGGCACCATATGCTCCAAACAGTACCTCATCCTTCAATTCTCACAATTACCAGCTAGTCCAGCTTGCTAAAAATAACTGGAAATAGTTCCAGGCCCCCTGAACACTATTTAAGAGTCTCCCCAAATATATCTATATTTTCTGTGGATCATATCACCTGATTTGCAATAAGACAACAGCAAATATTCATACAAGGAGCTACGTTAACAATGGATTAGCAATGATAAAAAAAAAAGGTGGAATATATGGACAAAAAAGGTGGAATATATGGACAAAAAATGTAGTTACATGAAGTTATTTGTTTTCACTGTCAAACTCACTGTTCTTAGCCACCTGATTCTTAGAAATTTCATCAAAGAGGCTGGAGCGATAGCACAGCAGTAGGTAGGGGTTTGCCTTGCACGTGGTGGATCCAGGACGGATCTTGGTTCAATCCCTATCCCCAGCATCCCATACTGTCCCCCTAGCCAGGAGTGATTTCTGAGAGCAAAACTATGAGTAACCCCTAAGCGTCACCAGGTATGCCCCCTCCCCCACACACACCAAAAAAGAAATGTCATCAAAGACAAAGTTGGCAGCCCAGCATCACCACCAACTACATATTACACACACACACACACACACACACACACACACACACACACACACACACACACACACACACACACAAACCCTCCAACTCATCTTCTATTCCTATTTTATAGGCTTCAGGCAAAACATTTTGCTATTGAAAGAAGGCTAAATTCAAGCAAAGATGACGCTTCATCTGCTGGTGCCAAGAGGGAAAATAACTATATACAGCACAGCATGCATTAAGATTATGTCCCCTGCATTCTAGGTGCTTGGTACTACACCCTTCTTGTATTTTGCTTCCTAAGAGCTAAGTAACTGAGTAAGTCACAGTGACAGAGTCTGCATATCTAAATCTGTCACATATGTAAAATGTTATGATGAAAGGTCTGGGGGGAGGCAGTGGTGTCACACGCCTTCAAGATGGTTGAGTTCCTGTGCGCTGACTTCCTGTTATATATGCTCAAGCTTTTCTACTCCCACACCCACTTGAGCAATGATTAACGGTTGGAGCTGAGTACACCTGATTGACATCAGATTAAGAGAAAATAGAGGGGCCAGAGTGATAGCACAGTGGTAGGGCATTTGCCTTGCATGAGGCCAACACAGGATGGACCTGGGTTCGATTCCTGGCATCCCATATGAGCCCCTGAGCCTGCCAGGTGGGATTTCTGAGCGCAAAGCTGCCAGGTGCAACCCAAAAACTAAATACAAAATAAATAAATAAATAAATAAGAAAGAAAAAATAGAAATAATATATGTCTACTTATTTTTATATAACAACAAAAATCCTCAATTGGAGATGACTTCCCAACTAATAGGAAGGAAAGTAGGCCATCACCAAGATTTAGGTTAATTAATCAATAACAGTTAACCACTCTAAATTTCTAAATTTAAAAAAAAATAGCCATTCTTAAATTCAACTCAAACTTCTGTCTTCTAATATGTTTGTCTTAATTACTTACCATCTACAAAAAAGATTCCTCACAAGTTATTCATTAAAAGAAAAATCAAGCATCTTTTAAAAATTTGTTAGTCACTAAGTAATTATAAGAAAAAGTGACCAAACCCCTCTACAATAGGATTAGGATAGTTATTTCTATAATCTGACAAGTTCTAATCACTCATTATTTTCGATGGTTAAAACATCAACTAGGGCTTCTAATTTCTTATTCTTCAGGACCGCCAGTATGAGATGGTACAAACACAGAATTCTTCACACATTCTCACATTCTCTCTCCTTCCCTCCCACCCACCCTCCTCCCTCTCTTATACACTCACACAGACATGCACATTTATACGTACTCTATGATAACTCTGCTGAAGTAAAACACATATACTAGAATACATTTTTACAAGTATCCAGGGAGATGGCTCAAAGGGCTGAAGCCCCTAAGTTCCCAGGCCTGGAACCACAAGTCACCAAAGCACTACTGGGATAGCCATGGAGACCACACACCAGGTTTGGCATTGGCGATCCCTGAGCACTATGTGGTGGCTGTGGCTGTGGTGGCACTTGACACTACCAGGCATGAACTACATCACCTTCAGACCTGAGCACTAACCCATTCAGATTAGTCGGCAGTAAGCCGCTCGAAATGGACGTAGGCTCCTGAGCACTGGTTTGGAGGCTCTTGAAAAGTAACATAAAAGTGATTTTAAAACAGAGGATATGGGCCCGGAGAGATAGCACAGCGGCGTTTGCCTTGCAAGCAGCCGATCCAGGACCAAAGGTGGTTGGTTCGAATCCCGGTGTCCCATATGGTCCCCCGTGCCTGCCAGGAGCTATTTCTGAGCAGACAGCCAGGAGGAACCCCTGAGCACCGCCGGGTGTGGCCCAAAAAAACAAAAACAAACAAACAAAAAAAAAAAAAAAAAAAAAAAACAGAGGATATAATAAGATGTTAAAAATACTGTTATATAACAAATTTTAAATCATCCATATTTAAAATAATTTTGGGGGGGGGGTCACACCTAGCAGCGCTCAGGGGTTACTCCTGGCTCTATGCTCAGAAATCGCTCCAGGCAGGCTCAGGGGACCATATGGGATGCCAATTCGAACCACCAACTTTCTGCATGCAAGGCAAATGCCTTAACTCCATGCTATCTCTTCGGCCCCACATGTTTAAAATATTTTAATGTAAATAATTTAAATGAATGTCGGATGGCATGAAAATTTTTATACTTCTCATAAACTTGTTCTTTAAGTATGAGAAACAAAACTATGCCACTTTGAGGTTTGAGAGGTAATATTTTAAAAGTCCACAAGATGGTGATGTTACTTCAATAAATCACTAAGTAAATCACAGTAAATCACTAAGCCTTTTATTACTCTCTATTTCTCACTAAATTAAAAAAATGTTTTACCCCATCTATAAACCCACATGTATATTTTTTCTGAACCATTTAAAGTGGGTTGCATCTATTCATAGACCTTTATACCTATGAATTTTATACCTATATTTATTTATACCTATATTTTATACTTTTATGCCTATATGAATTTTAGGATGTGAGTATCAGAATGAAAATATTCTCATTACTATGGTATGAATAAACTTTGATAAATATAAACATAGACCCATACTTCTAATGTAATCTGCCATTCATATTTCAATTTGGTCATTTAACCTGCATATTTAATTCCTCCAGTGTATATATAAAACCATTTTAATATATAATAATTTTTGTCCTAGTGAGTATTTTAAGTGTCATTTTAGTGGATCCTATGCACCTCTGCACGTCACCTTCAGAAGTTATTCCTGAGCACTGCCAGGTGTGTGGCTCCCCCTTCAAAAAAAGAAAAGGTAAACATAGGCCTTAAAACTAACTTTGTTATAACAAATACTGATTTTTAAAACTGGTATACCTACCAGTTTAAGAGAATTTGGGGGGTTATGTGCACACTTGCTAGAAAAATTAAAACAGGAATCTTAAGGGCATACTTATAGAAGTTTGACATGCAATAATATTTCTAGAATCAAAATATCTACATATTTTGACATAATAAATAAAGCACAGGTATACTTTGTACATTTGATAATAAAACTGATAAAACATGATAGTCCTATGTCTCAATTTATTCAATTATGTCTGAAGCCCATCAATCTACCTAAGTTTTAAATAATATGGCTTTACTATATATCAAAAAAAAAAAAAACCCTCACATTAAATTGTACTAAGTATGCAAAGAATGCGTTTCTTTTTCAAATTTTAAAAAGTACTGGGGCCAGAGTGGTGGCGCAAGTGGTACGGCATTTGCCTTGCATGTGCTAGAGGATATTATTTTTTTTTAAGCACTTTCTAGTTTAAAGAGATGATATTTAGAAGAATTGGCCCTCTGGAATATCTAGAAATTTAAAGTTAGAAACATAGGAGGATATCAAAGAATATCAAAAGTGATTTCAAACAATTTAATTCTGTCTCAACAAATGTTTGCCAAGTCACAATATCAAAGCTGCTAAGCTTCACAAACTTAATAATTAAATATTTTGGGCCCAGAGAGGTAGCACAGCGGCGTTTGCCTTGCAAGCAGCCGATCCAGGACCAAAGGTGGTTGGTTCGAATCTCAGTGTCCCCCGTGCCTGCCAGGAGCTATTTCTGAGCAGACAGCCAGGAGTAACCCCTAAGCACCGCCGGGTGTGGCCCAAAAACAAAACAAAAAAAAATTAAATCTTTTTATCTATAACTTAATAAAAGAAGATCACTTACATCTTGTAGCTGTATTTCCATTTCTTGAATATTACTCATTGATGAGTTGAAGCAGCTTGTAGTCACAGTCTATAAATAAACCAGTACTAGTTAACATAATAAATTTAGTAATACTTGTCTTTATATTTAGTTCCATAAAAAGACATTATACTTCATAGAAACAACCCAACTTCAAGCTCTGGTTCATGTTGGTGAACTATCATTCAGGTGACAGCCACCAATGGAGAATTAAGATCTCTTAGATGATGGGGCTGGAGCGGCAGTGCAAGTGGTAGGGCATCTGCCTTGCACGAGCTAATCTAGGACCAACCGATTTGATCTACCAGCGTCCCATATGGTCCCCCAAGCCAGGGGCGATTTCTAAGCGCATAGCCAGGAGTAACCCCTGAATGTCACTGAATGTGGCCCAAAAACAAAAAACAAAAACAAAAAAAAAAAACAAACTCTTAGATGCTTTCTAAGCAGATCTGAAATCCTTATATTTTATATTAATTTAATATTAGTGAGGTTCTCTGGACCTCAGGAGCACCAGATAAATCTTCAGAATCAAAGAAGAGCCAGAGATTTTCACCAAAAGACAAAACAAAACTGGGTTATACAGATGAAGCCTGGGAAATATTAAATTTGTAATTTTTCATATATATTTGAAAAGCTACAGGTTCTCTACAATAGCTTGTATTAATAGTTGTGATGCTGGACCAGAGAGACAGCACAGCAGCAGTAGGAGGTTTGCCTTGCAGGTGGTCGATCCAGGACCAATGGGGGTTCGAATCCTGGCATCCCATATGGTCTCTAGTGCCTGTCAGGAGCAATTTCTGAGCAGAGAGCCAAGAGTAACCCCTGAGTGCTACAGGGTGTGCCCCCCAAAAAACAAGCAAATAAACAAAAACAAACAAAAAAAACAAAAATAGTTGCGATGCTGGGTTTTTTTTTTCCGAATTGTTGTATTTCTAAAAGAATATAAATCTGATAAGAAATGACTTACTGAGCACTGATGATAAACTATGCTAGACAGTTTACGTATATTATCACATTTACTTTCCAGTAATTTCATCAATGTGAAAAAGGTTTACAAGAGGGGTCTGATAAAGTCTCCAAGACTAGAAAAGTTAAGGATTTTGTTGATATATAACCAATAAGAGGCAGAACCAAGATCTGAAATCAATTCTTCCTATCTATAAATCCTTGTTCTTTCTTAAAATGAAAGTTATTAAAAAGGGGAGGAAAAATGTATAGGTATAAAAATAGCACTTGAGATGATTATGTATAACACATGAAAATGTACAAACAATGAAGCTCACCGTTTTTATGATAAACAAGAAAAATAAAACAATAAAGCTAACTAGAGTTTTCTTGGTTATCATGGCTATACATGGTCTCTGTTCTGAATATTCATCAGGGCAATATGGTGGAAGAAGTTGGGTCAATTACTTTTGCTTATGAAAAGGTTGCTGGATTATACATTTTTAAGAGTAGCCTGTGGATATACTAAACAAAACTGTTCACCATTTGGCCAGCATGTTTTAATAAACTCATTCTTCAAATAGAACTACAAATTGTGTCAAAAATAATAAAAAGTAATAATCTGGGTCTAATTTATTAGTACCTGTGATAAATGAAGTGTGCTGGCTTTGCTTTCAAGTTCACCAAGTTTTGCAGTTGTAGCAGACAATTGTTTTTTCAATACATCTGTCTCTTCAGACAAGGACTTTAGCAGTTGTTCTCTCCTTTCACCTTCCTTTGTTTTCTCTTCCAGCTGCTCCAGCAATGCAGTAGTACTATACCTGGTTTTAAGCTGGTCTCTGAGTCGCTGTATTTCTTTGTCCTTCTCTGCGAGATAAAAAGCATTCTTCTCCCGCTCTGCATCAAGTACTCGAATTTTCTAGACATAAACTAAGAAGAATCTCAGAATAAAGCCAGGTCAAACATGAAGATTAACAATATGATACAACCAGCACTTGTAAAGTGGTTTTTTTATATTGAATCAGCGTTAACTAAAGACAGCAGGACCAAAAAAACTTATGAAGCCAAGATCTAATGTTCAGAAAGGTCATCTAATACATAATTGCAGTGGTAAGTAGTGGAGGTGAAGATAACTAAAATGAATTGGACCCAGAAAAGAAAAACAAATTTCACTGGATTGATGAAAGATAAAAGAAAAGTTGTTTTCTACATAGTAATTGATAATAACCCCTCCAGTGTATCATTTCTATTAATCTTAAAACCAAAAAGTGAGGGGCCAGAGAGATAGCACAGCAATAAGGTGTTTGCCTTGCACACAACCAACACAGGACAAATAGCAGTTCAAATCCTGGCATCCTATGTGGTCCCCCAAGCTTGCCAGGGGTGATTTCTGAGCACAGAGCCAAAAATAACCCCTGAGCACCACCGAATGTGACCCAAAAAAAACAAAAACAAAACAAAACAAAACAAAACAAAAATGTGAGTTATAAAATGCTCCTCACTGATTAATTTGAAGCAATATTTATAAGGCTAGATAAAGCACATTCCCTACCTTGCTTTCTGCATTAGATTACTTGATTAAATTTTGGATGCTATCATCAAGTAGTATTCAACATTTGCAAGAATTTGAAAAAAAGATGAAAAGGAAAAATGAATATGAAAGATAAGATGATATACTTGTTACAACTATGGTAGGCAAAAGAGAGAAAGCACCAATAGAAAGACAAGAGAAAAATTCAAAAAATAACTTGACATGCTAATAAAACTAAAACCTCAGGGCCAGGAAGACAGTTCAAAGGAGAAGTTCATATTCTACATGGAATCCTGGGTTTGATTGTGGTCATCCTTTGGTCCACAAAGACTATTAGACCCAAGCACTAAGCTAGGAAGAATCCACAAGCAGCACCTCAGAAGCAAATAGATTTGTGAAGGGTGGGTAGAAAAAGAAATTGTTCAAATATAAATGGGAAAACTGAATTGTACAGTTGTGTAAAAGTAAGATTTTTGTTGTTTACAAAGATATGACAGTAGTATGAGATTTTGTTCTTTCTTTTTAAATTACAGGTTTTCTTAGAGCACAGCATCCAAATTAGTAGAAATAATAGTACTGTATAACCAATGTTTGCCACTGTGTATAAAATGAAATATTCATGTTCAGGAGGGTTATCATTTGTTTATATATATATATATGGCATACCCAGCAATGCTTAGTTAGGCTTACTCCTGGCTCTTTATTCAGGGATCATTCCTGGTAGTATTCAGAGGACCATTTGTGATGAAAGGATAGAATCAAAGTTAGCCATGTGCAAGATAAATGCTTTTCCCACTGCACTATCTTTCTGGTCTCAACAGAACAAAATTTTAAGTCCTCCCAGTTCTAATAAATTCATAAATTCCTAACTGTGTTATTAGTAATACTGTAACAAATTATAAAAATTATTAAATATATTGACATAATGAAAAATTCTAATATACATGGCTTTACTTTAAAAAAACAGAGTTTTTGGAAAGCAGTAGAAATACATAAAATAGAGTTAAGCCATCCAATTAAAATCTAAATTCTATCTGATAGTTTTAAGTAATTGTTTTATTTAGTGAACTACCATGAAAACTAAAAGTATTGAGTTCCAAGAAACTGAGGCAGAGAGACCAGCAGTGGGGTCCTCTTTAACTCAGAAAAGCCCTTTACACCCTAGGTCAGTACACCCTGAGAAGACTGCAGGCACTTCACTTCACTCTGCAGCCCAGCATTTCTTCTAGTCAAGAAGCCCTAGTGCAACATATAAAAACCGTCACTGCACTGTCAAAGTCACTAGGAAAAAAATAATGCAGAACCCACGAAGATGGTAGCTCTAAGAACTGACTTGTTCCAGCCAATTATACAGCATCTCTGATAGGATTTTAGCTTAGTAGATGTATATTAGAACTTTTCATGCTCCCCAAACAGAATACATATTCTTCTTCAATGCACATGGGACATCCTCTAAGATAAATCACATGCTAAGGGCTAGAGTAGTGGTGCAAGCTGTAAGGTATCTGCATTGCCCACACTAGCCTAGGACAGACCTGAGTTTGATCCCCCGGTGTCCTATATGGTCCCCCAAGCCAGGAGCGATTTCTGAGTGCGTAGCCAGGAGTAACTCCTAAACGTCATCAAGTGTGGCCCAAAAACCAAACCAACCAACCAAACAAACAAACAAAAAACCACATGCTGGGTCATAAAACATTCCTCCATAAAACTTCCTTTAACATGTAGAAATTAAGCAGCTCACTACTGAATGAGTGGGTAAAAGGGGGAATCAAAAAGATTCCTGGAAACAATTGAAAATTAGGGCACATACTATCAGAATTTATATGATACAGCAAGAGCAGAAGAGGAAATTTTATACCTTTGAAAGAATTCATCAAGAATGAAGAAATGGCCTTTCTAAATAACTTAATGGCATAGCTAAAGAAATTGGAAAATGACCAACAAAATTAGCTGAATGCAGGCAGGGTGTAGAAAATAACAAAAATTTAGAGTAGAAATTAATGAACAGGATAACCAAACAACAAACAAAAAACCAATGGAAAAAAAAAAGAGTTGATTCTTTGAAAAAATAGACAAGATTGATAAACTATTAGAAAGACTCAAAAGAGCAAGAAAATCTTAATAAATCATATCAGAAATAAAAGGGAGGACGCCACAACAGATACTAAAGAAATTCAAAGGGTAATCAGATATTAGTTTGAGAATCTTTATGCCACAAAATGAGATAACCTGGAAGAAATGAATAAATTCTTATACTACTATAACTTCCAAGTTTGAAACAAGATGATATAGACTACATTAACAGACTTATTGAGGAAACTGAAATGGTAATCAAAAGGCTTCCCAGAAACAGAAGTCCAGGCCCTTATAGATTCCCTAGCAAATTCTTTGAAGCCTTTAAAGAGGTCCAATTGCCAATACTTTTAAGGAACTTCTAGAAAAGTGAAGAATCAGAATCACTCCCAAATAGTTTTATGAAACTAGCATCATGCTGATACCAAAAGCAGACAAAGAAAACTCTTTATATTCTTGATGAACACAGATGCAAGATCTTTAACAAAACATTAGCAAATAGAATCCAACAATTTATCAAGAAGGTCATACACAATGACTAATAAAGATTCATCCCAAAGACACAAGGATGGTTTAACATATACAAGTCAATCATTATAATATACCGTATCAACAAAAGAAAATATAAAAATCATTATGACCATAGCAGTAGATGCAGAGAAAGCTTTTGCCATGGTCCAGCATACACCAGCTCATGATAAAAACTCTCAACAAGATGGGAATTGAAGGAACTTTCCTCAATATAGTCAAAGCCAATTACCACAGACCATCACAAGCATTATATTCAATGGGAAAAAAACTAAAAGCTTTTCCTCTAAGATCTGGCACAAAACAAGGTTGTCCCAATCTTGCCACTACTAAACAATACAGTTATGGAAGTGCTGGATATACTCAAGAAGCCAATCCAAGTATAAGCCGACTGCCCTAATTTTACCCTAAAAATTAGGGTCACTAGTTACTAGTTACTCGAGTATAAGCCAAGGTGGAAAATGCAGCAGCAACTGGTAAATTTCAAAAATAAAAATATATACCTGGGGTTGGAGTGGTGGCACAAGTGGTAGGGCTTTTGCCTTGCACACAGCTAACCTCGTACAGACTACAGTTCGATCCCCTAGCATCCCATATGGTTCCCCAAGCCAGGAGTAATCCCTGAGCGCATAGCCAGGAGTAATCCCTGAGCATCACCGTCATGTATATATGTATGTATATATATTCCCAAAAATTATAATAATTGAGGAATCAGTAGGTTAAATGTTTTTTAATATTTATTGCTAAAGAAAAACTGTAAACTAGCAGCAATAACTTTAAAACTTTAAATAAAGTGCAGAAAACTGTAGCTTAGCAGGGAATCAAGCTAAATCACAAAGGTTAAAATCCTTCCAAACTGGATTCCTCCTCCTCATCATCTGTATGTCCAAACAGAGTTTCAGCTGTATCTGATGTGAGGGTATCAGCATAGACATTGTCATCATCACCGAGTTCACAGATATCATCATCACTGCTGCCGGTCTCATACAAAGCGCAAAATAATGTGGGTTAAATAATTCAGTGGCATACAGTTCAGTTCAGCCACTGCGACTTGTGGACTGAGCTGAAGCACTGTCCCCTCCAGGAGACGGCAGAAGATGACTGGAGATAATGTGCATTTGATTCAGTGCACGCACACCGAATCAAATTAACCTGCATGACCCAAGTATTAGCTGAGTTGTTCAGGTTTTTCGGCACAAAATTTGTGGCTTATACTCGAGTATATACAGTATTTGCCAAAGCAAATAGGCAAGAAAAAGATATCAAGAGCATCCACATAGGAAAGGGAGAAGTCAAGCTCTCTGTAGATAACATGATACTAGATTTTGAAAATCCTTAGGACTGTACAAAAAAAGGTTCTAGAAACTATAGATCTAAATAGTAAAGTGGCAGGCTACAAAATTAATATGGAAAAATCTATGGATGTTTGATATCCAAATAATGAAAGAAAAGAGATATTACAAAAATCCCATTCATGGGCTGAATGGATGCGGCTGACCCAGGACGGACCTGGGTTTGATCCCTGGCATCCCATATGGTCCCCCAAGCCAGGAGCAATTTCTGAGCGCATAGCCAGGAGTAATCCCTGAGCATTACCGGGTGTGGCTCAAAAACCAAAAAAAAAAAAAAAAAAATCCCATTTACATGTGCCTCAGAAAATCAAGAGCAGCTTTGAATCAACTTAACTAAAGAGGTAAAAGATTGATAAAGTGAAAACTACAAAACTCTGCTTCAAAAAATAAGAGGACATGAGGAAATGGAAACACACCCCCTGCTTTATGGATAGAGATTAACATCATTAAAATGGCAATAATTCCCAAAGCAATATGTATAGATTTAATACAATCTCTAAAAGGATAGCCACTATATTATTCAAAGAAATAGATGAATCAGTCCTGAAGTTTATATGGAACAAATTTCCATGAAAGATGTAAGGAATATTAAAGCAATTCTCGGGAAAAGAAGATGGGAGACATCACTTTTCTCAACTTCAAACTGCACTATAAAACAATAGCCATTAAACAGCATGATAATACAATAAAGACAAATCATAAGATCAATGGACTAGACTTGAATATCCTGAAACTGACCCTCAGGTATATAATCAAATAATCAATGATAAATGGGCAAGAATCATGAAGTGGGACAAGGAAAGCATCTTCAACAAGCGGTATTGAGAAAACTGGTCGGCTATATGCAAAAAAGCAAACTCAGACTTCTCTTCATTTTGCACAGAAATCAAATCAAATGGATTAACGACCTTGATATTAGACCTGAAACAAAGGTATATAAGGGAAAATGTAGGCAAAACGCTCCATGACATTGATGCATGCTAGGAACAGTGACGGAGGAAGGTCATCACTGGTGGTGGAAATTGCCCTAATGCACTCTCACTATATACCTTAAATATTACTGTGAAAGACTTGTAATTCACATTGGAATCAATATAAATTAAAAAAAAAGAACTGGGTATTAAAGAGGTAAAGTGGTATGCGTAACATTTCTTCACTAACAATATTCAAGCCAGTGTATAAAAGAAAAGAGAGAAGAGAGAAAATGAGAGAGAACAAAAATGTCTGCCCAGTGGCAGGCATAGAGAGGATAGGGTGGAGGGTGGGAGAAAAATTCAGGACATTGGTGGCAGGAAATGAGCACTGCTGAGTAGATGTTGTACATTGTATGCCTGAAACTGAATCATAAACAACCTTGTAACCACAGTGTTTATATAAAGTAAATAAATAAATAAATAAATAAATAAAGTATTCAAATAATACTTTCTCATCACCAAAGTAAAGCTTACTATAATTTTAAAGATTTATAATGCCATTTACCTCCAAAAGTCTGTGTCTCTCTTTCTCCGTAAGTTTTCCTTTTCCACTTGTGATTTCATCCATTGATGTTTTCAAGGCTGCAATTTCTCCTCTAAATGTTTCTAGTACCGTTTCAGATCTGGAGTTACTAGGTTTTGATCCCCATTTACCTTTAATTAAATTTTTGGGACTTCTGGATGACATCTCTGAAACTATAAAAACTGAGAAAACAATTTACATTAGAGCAGGCATTTATATCAGACATCCAGTCTGAAAAGTTCTCATAACCAATCTGAAAAATAAGATACTTCCCATATAAATAAAAATGACAACCACACTAATGAAGCATGAAAGAAAGACTGGGAAGGTTGCTGAGTTGGTAACTGTTTTTTTTTTAAAAACTAAGACTTATGGAGGATATTCACACTTTAAAAATATATTAACTTCAGAAGTGAGTTAGAAATGGCTGGATGTGGGGGTTTCCAGGAAGAGTGCTGATTGCTCTACCTGCAGAGTCTCCACCCGGCTGTGCTTCTTCTGAGGAAACTGAGCACCGGAAGGGAGCCCTGTCCTACTCTTCTCTGTCTTTCCTGAACTCTGGAAGCTCTCCTCAGAGCCCTGGGAAGCGAACCCCAAAGAAACTACATTCGGGAGCTACCCAGCGAGCCAGTGAGTGAGTGAGAAATGGCTGCATGTGGGGGTTTCCAGGCAGAGTGCTGATTGCTCTACCTGCAGAGTCTCCATCGGGCTGTGCTTCTTCTGAGGAACTGAGCACCGGAAGGGAGCCCTGTCCTACCCTTCTCTGTCTTTCCTGAACTCTGGAAGCTCTACTCAGAGCCCTGGGAAGCGAACCCCAAAGAAACTACATTCGGGAGCTACCCAGCGAGCCAGTGAGTGAGTGAGAAATGGCTGCATGTGGGGGTTTCCAGGCAGAGTGCTGATTGCTCTACCTGCAGAGTCTCCATCGGGCTGTGCTTCTTCTGAGGAACTGAGCACCGGAAGGGAGCCCTGTCCTACCCTTCTCTGTATTTCCTGAACTCTGGAAGCTCTCCTCAGAGCCCTGGGAAGCGAACCCCAAAGAAACTACATTCGGGAGCTACCCAGCGAGCCAGTGAGTGAGTGAGAAATGGCTGCATGTGGGGGTTTCCAGGCAGAGTGCTGATTGCTCTACCTGCAGAGTCTCCACCCGGCTGTGCTTCTTCTGAGGAAACTGAGCACCGGAAGGGAGCCCTGTCCTACTCTTCTCTGTCTTTCCTGAACTCTGGAAGCTCTACTCAGAGCCCTGGGAAGCGAACCCCAAAGAAACTACATTCGGGAGCTACCCAGCGAGCCAGTGAGTGAGTGAGAAATGGCTGCATGTGGGGGTTTCCAGGCAGAGTGCTGATTGCTCTACCTGCAGAGTCTCCACCCGGCTGTGCTTCTTCTGAGGAACTGAGCACCGGAAGGGAGCCCTGTCCTACCCTTCTCTGTCTTTCCTGAACTCTGGAAGCTCTCCTCAGAGCCCTGGGAAGCGAACCCCAAAGAAACTACATTCGGAAGCTACCCAGCGAGCCAGTGACTCTCCTCAGAGTCCTGGGAAGTGAACCCCAAAAATACAGCATTCTGAAGCTGCCCAGCGAGCGAGTGAAAACTACGCCTGACCAGTGGGGCCCGACTGTGAAAAACTGTGAGTGCTGCCTGTGTGTGTCTCTCTGCTATCCTGTTGCGTGAACCTCCTGAGAGTGGGCTGAAAAGAGGCTCCAGAAGGCACTTAGCACAACTTCGCTACGCAGCCGTGCGCTCTTTCTAAAAAAAGAACACCATCACAAGAAGAAAAAAACCACACTAAGAACTGTGCTGGATCACAGAAGCAAGAATTTCTCTCCAGACTGTCTTCTCTGCTGCATGCTTGGGCCTAAGATTTGATCCTGTGTGAGGCTTCATCCACGGAGGACTCCCCTACCTTGGAGGCAAGTCGGCCCATCCAGAAAGGGCGGAGCCAGAGAAGTGTGTTGCCTGCATCATATAACCAATGAATACCACCACAACACGTAGAAAAATCCACAATACAAGTGTGACAATGGGGAAACAACGCAGGCCAGCATCAGACATAGAGAATGAAGATGACAATTCTGATGACCAGTTAACGACCAACCAACTAACCAATCTCTCAGATAAGGACTTTAGAGTAGCAATATGGAATATACTCAAAGAACTCAAAGAAACCATAGAATAGAACAGAACACTAATAAGAATCAAGAAAATATGAAGACAGAAATCACAAAACTCCAAACTGAAATAACATGTCAAATAACAGGCCTGAAAAAATCAGTAAACAAAGTGAATGACAAAATGGATAAGCTCTGGGACAGGGTATCAGAAGCTGAGAATAGACTTGGTGCTGTGGAAGATGAGATACATAACAATTCCATACAACAGGAGAGATTGGAAAAAAAACTTAAAACAAATGGACAATGGAAAAATTAGTCAAAGAATGGGAACAGATGAAAATAGAGGTCTATGATAAGATCAACAGAAACAACTTAAGAATCATTGGAGTCCCAGAGACCCAGGAAGAAAATTTCCAGGAAGAATCAACGGTCAAGAACATCATTAAAGAGAAACTCCCAGAGCTAAAGAATATATGTGATCAAATCCTGCATGCTCGAAGAGTACCAACCAAAAGAGACCCAAGAAAAACCACCCCAAGACACATCCTAGTCACAATGACAAATCCCACAGATAGAGACAGAATTCTGAAAACAGCAAGATCAAAAGGGGAAATTACATTCAAGCAAGCATCCTTGAGATTTACAGCAGACCTGTCACCAGAAACACTAAATGCCAGAAAGCAGTGGTGGGATATTGTGACAAGACTGACTTAAATGAATGCTTCACCCAGAATACTGTACCCAGCAAAACTCACTTTCCGGTTTGATGGAAGAATACATGGTTTCACAGACAAAAAACAGCTCAGAAACTTTACAGACTCAAAACCAGACTTAAGAGAAAAACTGAAAGACCTAATCTAAGACAAGACTGACCAAAAGACACACCAAATTTCGATATAAAGATGGCATTAAATCCCAGGACAATTCTTTCTCTCAACGTCAATGGACTAAATGCACCAGTTAAGAGACACAGAGTGGCTAAATGGATCAAAAAACTCAATCCAACCTTCTGCTGCCTACAAGAAACGCACCTGAATAGTCAGAACAAACATAGACTCAAAATAAAAGGCTGGAGAAAAGTTATCCAAGCAAACAACACCCATAAAAAAGCTGGAGTGGCCATACTAATATCAGATAATGCAAACTTTATACTCAGGAAGGTTGTAAGGGACAAAGATGGACATTTTATATTAATCAAGGGGTATGTAGAGCAGGAAGAAATAACTCTCCTAAACATATATGCACCAAATGAGGGGCCAGCAAAATATTTAAAACAACTGTTGACAAATCTGAAAAACAATATCAATAACAACACAATAATTGTGGGGGACCTCAACACTGCTTTGTCAACACTGGATAGGTCAACCAGACTGAAACCCAACAAGAATATACTAGACTTGAGGAGAAAAATGGAAGAAAGAGGCCTAGTGGATATATATAGGACACTCCATCCCCAGAAACCTGGATACACATTCTTCTCCAATGTACATGGGACATTCTCCAGGATAGACTACATGCTGGCACATAAAACATACCTCCATAATATCAAGAGGATAGAAATTTTGCAGACTACCTTCGCTGACCACAAGGCTCTGAAATTATTTGTGAATTCCAAAGGGACTCAGAAGAAACACTTTAACACCTGGAAGTTAAACAGCCTCATACTCAATAACCAGTGGGTCCGAGATGAAATCAAGAAGGAAATCAAAAGGTTCCTGGAAACAAATGACAATAAAGACACAAACTATCAGAACTTATGGGACACAGCAAAAGCAGTACTGAGAGGAAAATTTATAGCTTTGCAAGCACACATCAGGAAGGAAGAAGGAGCTTACCTGAGTAGCTTAATGACACAGCTAATAGAACTAGAAAGTACTCAACAAAAGGACCCAAAAATAGGAAGACAGAAGGAAATAACAAAGCTGAGAGCAGAAATCAACGAAGTGGAAACCCAAAAAACAATCCGAAAGATCAATGAAAGCAGAAGTTGGTTCTTCAAAAAAATAAACAAGATTGATAGACCACTGGCAAACCTAACAAAGAAAGAGAGAGAGAGAAACTTGATAACTCGTATTAGGAATGAAAAAGGAGAGATCACTACTGATATGACAGAGATTCAAAGGGTAATCAGAAACTACTTTGAAAAACTCTATGCCACTAAAAATGAGAACCTGGAAGAAATGGATAAATTCTTGGACTCTTATAATCTTCCACGGTTGAAAGAAGAGGATGTAGCATATCTAAACACCCCCATCACCATTGATGAAATAAAAATGGTAATGAAAAGTCTGCCCAAAAACAAAAGCCCAGGCCCAGATGGATTCACTAATGAATTCTATCAAACTTTCCAAGAGGAACTACTACCAATCCTGGCAAGTCTCTTTCATGAAATTGAACAAGTGGAAACACTCCCAAATAGCTTTTATGAAGCCAACATCACCTTGATACCTAAACCAGACAGAGATGCTACGAAAAAAGAAAATTACAGACCAATATCGCTGATGAATGCAGATGCAAAGATCCTCAACAAAATCCTGGCAAATAGGATTCAATACCTCATTAAGAAGATCATCCACTACGATCAAGTAGGTTTCATCCCAGGAATGCAAGGATGGTTTAACATCTGTAAGTCTATCAACATAATACACAACATCAACAACAAGAAAAATAAAAACCACATGATTATATCAATAGATGCAGAGAAAGCATTTGATAAGGTCCAACACCCATTCTTGATCAAAACTCTCAGCAAGATGGGAATGGAAGGAACCTTTCTCAATATAGTTAAGGCCATCTACCACAAGCCAGTGGCAAATATTATCCTCAATGGAGAAAAACTAAAAGCCTTCCCTCTAAATTCTGGCACAAGACAAGGCTGTCCTCTCTCACCACTCCTATTCAACATAGCACTGGAAGTACTTGCTATAGCGATTAGGCAAGAAAAAGATATCAAGGGAATCCAGATAGGAAAGGAAGAAGTCAAGCTCTCACTGTTTGCAGATGACATGATGCTCTCCTTAGAAAACCCTAAAGACTCGACCAAAAAGCTTCTAGAAACAATAGACTCATATAGCAAGGTGGCAGGCTACAAAATTAACACACAAAAATCAATGGCCTTTCTATACACCAATAGTAATAAGGAAGAAATGGACATTAAGAAAACAACCCCATTCACAATAGTGCCACACAAACTCAAATATCTTGGAATCAACTTGACTAAAAATGTGAAAGACCTATACAAAGAAAACTATAAAACTCTGCTCCAAGAAATAAGAGAGGACACGCGGAAATGGAAACACATACCCTGCTCATGGATTGGCAGGATTAACATCATCAAAATGGCAATACTCCCCAAGGCGTTATACAGATTCAATGCTATCCCTCTAAAGATACCTATGACATTCTTCAAAGAGGTAGATCAGGCACTTTTGAAATTTGTTTGGAACAATAAACACCCTAGAATAGCTAAAGCAATCATTGGGAAAAAGAATATGGGAGGAATTACTTTCCCCAACTTTAAACTGTACTACAAAGCAATAGTTATCAAAACAGCATGGTATTGGAATAAGGACAGACCCTCAGATCAGTGGAATAGGCTTGAATACTCAGAAAATGTTCCCCAGACATACAATCACCTAATTTTTGATAAAGGAGCAGGAAATCCTAAATGGAGCAAGGAAAGCCTCTTCAACAAGTGGTGTTGGCACAACTGGCTAGCCACTTGCAAAAAATTGAACTTAGACCCCCAGCTAATATCATGTATGAAGGTAAAATCCAAATGGATTAAAGACCTCGATATCCGACCCCAAACCATAAGATATATAGAACAACACATAGGCAAAACTCTCCAGGACATTGAGACTTCAGGCATCTTCAAGGAGGAAACTGCACTCTCCAAGCAAGTGAAAACAGAGATTAACAGATGGGAATATATTAAGTTGAGAAGCTTCTGCACCTCAAAGGAAATAGTGCCCAGGATACAAGAGCCACCCACTGAGTGGGAGAATCTATTCACCCAATACCCATCAGACAAAGGGCTAATCTCCAAAATATACAAGGCACTGACAGAAATTTACAAGAAAAAAACATCTAATCCCATCAAAAAATGGGGAGAAGAAATGAACAGACACTTTGACAAAGAAGAAATACAAATGGCCAAAAGACACATGAAGAAATGCTCCACATCACTAATCATCAGAGAGATGCAAATCAAAACAACAATGAGATACCACCTCACACCACAGAGAATGGCACACATCACAAAGAATGAGAACAAACAGTGCTGGCGGGGATGTGGAGAGAAAGGAACCCTTATCCACTGCTGGTGGGAATGCCGTCTAGTTCAACCTTTATGGAAAGCAATATGGAGATTCCTCCAAAAACTGGAAATCGAGCTCCCATACGATCCAGCTATACTCCTAGGAATATACCCTAAGAACACAAAAATACAATACAAAAATCCCTTCCTTACACCTATATTCATTGCAGCACTATTTACCATAGCAAGACTCTGGAAACAACCAAGATGCCCTTCAACAGACGAATGGCTAAAGAAACTGTGGTACATATACACAATGGAATATTATGCAGCTGTCAGGAGGGATGAAGTCATGAAATTTTCCTATACATGGATGTACACAGAATCTATTATGCTGAGTGAAATAAGTCAGAGAGAGAGAGAAAAACGCAGAATGGTCTCACTCATCTATGGGTTTTAAGAAAAATGAAAGACATTCTTGCAATAATAAATTTCAGACACAAAAGAGAAAAGAGCTGGAAGTTCCAGCTCACCTCAGGAAGCTCACCACAAAGAGTGATGAGTTTAGTTAGAGAAATAACTACATTTTGAACTGTCCTAATATTGAGAATGTATGAGGGAAATGTAGAGCCTGTTTAGGGTACAGGCGGGGGTTGGGTGGGGAGGAGGGAGATTTGGGACTTGGGTGATGGGAAGGTTGCACTGGTGATGGGTGGTGTTCCTTTTATGACTGAAACCCAAACACAATCATGTATGTAATCAAGGTGTTTAAATAAAAAAATATATATATATATTAACTTCAGGGGCCAGGAACGTAGCGCTAGAGGTAAGGTGTCTGCCTTACAAGCGCTAGCCAAGGAACGGACCGTGGTTCGATCCCCCGGCGTCCCATATGGTCCCCCCCAAGCCAGGAGCGATTTCTGAGCACATAGCCAGGAGTAACCCCTGAGCGTCAAACGGGTGTGGCCCAAAAACCAAAAAAAAAAAAAAAAAAATTAACTTCAGTCAGCAATGGTAGAGGGCAGGGTCCTTGTCTTGCATGCAGCCAACAAATATTTGATACCCAGCATCCCTTATAATACTGGAGACCAGCGAGGAGATCCCTAAATGGAGAGCCAGGAGTAAGCCCTGAGCATAGCCAGATATTGCTGGAAAACTAACAACCCCACCCACATTAACTTATACATAGTTTGTTCAAGATTACATTGTATTTCAATATAGTAGATTATGTTAAAAATTAACATTAACTTAAAAATTAAGTGACTAATTATTAAGTCCTCATATAAAACTTACAAGAGTAGATTGCAATCACAAATATATATTATATATAGTGTATATATATAACATATAATATTTTCAGGAATGCAAAGCTAGTTGTAAATAACATAACTGGGTGGGTAGAACTGAAATGTCATTACCTGCTCAAATCTCTCTAAATAGTTTCCAGTAAAAGAGGTAGCAGTAAGTATGCAAATGAGTAAAAGAGACACTATATTTGAAAGATTCAAGGAGGACATGAATTATATTTAGGGGGCCAAATTAAGCAAGAAGAAACAGAATATGCAAGCATATCTTATGTAGGTGACAATTTAAAAACAAGTATAAATATAAATATAAACTAAATATAAACTAAATATAAACTCTAGGAGAAGAAACTGACTCGGCAGTAAGACAATTGTATTGCACACAGCTGACTAGGTTAGATCTCCAGCAAACCATAATGGTCCTTGAACCCTCACACAAGTAACCACTGAGCAGACTCAGGAGTAAGCCCTGGGAGCCAACAAATGTGGCCTCCAAAAAAAAGGCAAGAGCATGGCTGGGAAGGGAAATAAGGACTGTTGGCCTGCAGCAGTAGGAGTGACTATGAACGTTTGAAATAAAAAAAGCACCATTTTGAACTGATTCGAGGTGAGTGAGCCCAGACAAAAGCACAGCAGTTCAGCTTCTCTCTGCAACCATGCATTTCTTCTAGCCAAGGAACCCCATCACAACAGACACAAAGACACACATACACACACACATACATACATACATACCCCACCACACCTAGTGAGTAAAGATAAAGAGTTCTAAATACTCAACTAACATTCGACACTTATATATCCTCTCTAATCAGACTTAAGGGAAATGTTAAGTCTTCAAAGAACTCAAAAAGAAAAATCATGAAATGAACAGTCCATAAGATTTAAGAGGATATAAGAGCAAAAATAAGAAAACTTAAAACATATATATCAGGACTGAAAAACTTGGTAGATAATATGAAAACCTCACAGGGAAGCCTCCCTGCAGAACAGCTGCTGAGGACAGAATCAATGAACTGGAAGATAAGATGCACAAAACGTTAATTCAATAGAAGATATTGGAAAAATAAAATAAACAAGCAGAAGATGGAAAATGTCCTTAAAAAAGTGACCAGACAACAACAACAAAACAACAATTTACCTTTGAGATAAATTTAACAAGAACACCATAAGAATCAAAGGGATCCCATAGGATGAGGAAGAAACTTCTTATGTAGAAGCAACACTCAAAGACATCATAGCTGAAAAATTCCCAGGGCTGAAGCATGCTTATACCCATATTCTGGGTGCCTGAAGAGTACCAGCTAAGAGATCAAATAAAAGTATACAAGGCACATCCTAGTCACAATGATGAAACCACAGATAGAGAATACTGGAAGCAGCATAATCAAAAAGGGAAATTACAAAGTAGCAAATTTAAGATTTACAGCAGATTTATCATAAGCAACTCTCTGGGCCCAAAGGCAGTGGTGGGAGATAGTGGAAAAAAAGAAAGAAAAAAATCAGTGAAATGAATCCCTGATCAAGAATACTTCACCCAGCCAGACTTTCATTCAAGTTTGAAGGATAAAAACAGCTCAGGAACAACAGCTCAGGAACTTTATGGATTCAAAACAAACTTTAAAAAAAGTACTGAAGGGGCCAAAGCAGTGGCACAAGTGGTAAGGTATCTGCCTTGCACACTCTAGCCAAGGTCGGACTAGGTTCAATCCTCCAGCATCCCAGGCAAGAGGAATTTCTAATCACATAGCCAGGAGTAATCCCTGAGTGTCACCAGGTGTGGCCCAAAAACCAAAAAAAAAAAAAAAAAAAAAAAAGTACTGAAGGATCTACTTTAAGGTAAGACAAACCTCACAAACACATCAAATTTCTAAAATATACCACAAAATTCCATGACAATCTTCTCTCTCAACAATTTACTCAATGAACTACATACACTAGTTTCAACATGGATCTGCAAATTGAATATGACATTTTCTTGCTTGCAAAAAACAACTCTGAATAGTCAGAGCAAACTAAGACTCAAAGTCAAAGATTGGAAGACAATCCTTCAAGCAAACAACTTCCTTAAAACTGGGGTGGTCATACTAATT
Source organism: Suncus etruscus (assembly GCF_024139225.1). Taxonomy (NCBI): domain Eukaryota; kingdom Metazoa; phylum Chordata; class Mammalia; order Eulipotyphla; family Soricidae; genus Suncus; species Suncus etruscus. The sequence goes on along the minus strand of NC_064864.1, from coordinate 37,709,046 downwards.
TCAGATGACATAAACTTGACTTAAAAAAGGTTAAACAGTCCAAGTACAATAGGAAGAAATAAGTCATACTCACAAACATATATGCACCCAATTGAAGGGGCAGTAAAATAATTATAACAACTGATAATAGACTTGAAAAATCAATAGCAACACAATAGGAGTGGGAGACTTAAACACCACTCTCTCAGCTCTTGATAGATTATCCAGGTGAAAATGTAACCAGGATCTACCAGCTTTAAAGGAAGATATGGAAGAGATGGATTTAGTAGATACACAGGGCTTTTCACCCCCAAAAACCTGAATACACATGCTTCTCCAATTCACATGGGACATTCTCCAAAATAGAACAAATGCTGACCAAAACATACCTCCATAAAATCAAGAGGATAGAAATTGTATCAACTATCTTCTCAGACTAAAAACAGAAGTAAATTACAACAGGAATTGAGAAATAACTTTAACACCTGGAAATTAACAGCTCACTACTCAACAATCAGTGGGTCAGAGAAGAAATCAAATTCCTGGAGACAAATGCAAACAAAGACATAAATTATTAGAACTTGTACAACATAGCAAAAGTGGTATGGGAAAAATGCATAGCTTTACAAGCATTCATCAAGAAAGAAAAAAGCAATTTCATAGGTAATTTAATGGCACAGCTTAAGAAATTAGAAAATGACCGACAACATCAGCCTAAAAGCAAGGAGGTGGAAGAAAATAATAAAACTTAGAGCAAAGGGGCAGGAGATAGCATGGAAGTAGAGCATTTGCCTTGCATGCAGAAGGATGGTGGTTTGAATCCCGGCATCCCATAGGGTCCTCCGAGCCTGCTGGGGGCAATTTCTGAGCGTAGAGCCAGGAGTAGCCTGAGTGCTGCTGGGTGTGACCCAAAACCAAAAAAAAAAAAAAAAAATTCAAATCAGAAATGAAAGGTGGATGTCACTACACTACTGATACTACAGAAATTCAAAGAGTAACCAGAGAGTACTTTGAGAATTATTATGCCCCAAAACAAATGAGCATAAAAAAATAGATAAATTCTTGGCTGCCTAACAACCTCCCATGGTTGAACCAAAATGGCATGGAACACCTGAATAGGCCCATTACTACTAAGGAAATTGAAATAGTAATCATAAGGCTACTCAAAACAAAGTTGGTTTTACTAATGAATTCCTTACATCTTTAAAGAGGATATACTGCCAATACTTTTCAGGTTCTTCCAGGAAAGTGAAGAAATAGAAACATTTCCAAACTTCTATGAAGTTGATTTCACCCTGATATGAAAAGCAAATAGAGACAACACAAAGAAAAAGAACTATAGGCCAATATCCTTGAACACAGATGCAAAGATCCTCAACAAAATGCTAGCAAATAGAATCCAACAGCTCAATCCAACACTATGACAAAGTAGGATTCATCCTAGAGACACAAAGATGGTTTTACATATGCAAGTCAAAATAACAAAATAAAATATAAAAATGATATGATCATAGCAATAGATGCAGAGAAAGCTTTTGGCATGGTTTAGCACCATTCATGATAAAAACTCTCAACAAGATGGGAATTGAAGGAACTTTACTCAACATAGTCAAAGCCATTAACCACAGCTGATGGCAAGCATTATACTAAATGGAAAAACTAAAAGCCTTTCTTCTAAGATCTGGCACAAGACAGGGCTGTCCCTTGCCACTTGTTTCAATATTGTACTAGAAGTCCTTGCCTAAAGTTAGCAAGAAAAAGATATCCAGGTCATCTACATAAGAAAGGAAGAAGTCAAGCTCTCACTGTTTACAGAAGACATGATACTATATTTAGAAAAACCTAAAGACTATAAAAAAGCTTCTAGAAACTATAGATTTGTATATTAAGTGGCAGGCTACAAAAGTAATATGCAAAAATCCATGGCTTTTCTATACACAAATAATGAAAAGATAGATATTTTTAAAAATTTCATTTACAATTGTGTCTCAGAAAATCAATTACCTTAGAGTCATCTTAACTAAAAAAAGTGAAAAACCTATACAAAGAAAACTACAAAACACTACTTCAAGAAATAAGAGAGGACACAAGAAAATGGAAACACATACCCTGCTCTTGGTTTGGGAGGATTAAAATCTTCATTAGAATACAAAGACTAGGGCCCGGAGAGATAGCACAGCAGCTGCAAATCAAAACAATAGTGAGATATCATGTCACACCACAGAGACTGGCACACATCACAAAGAACAAGAACATCCAAAGCTGGGGCAGATGCAGGGAGAAAGGGACTCTCAATCACTGTTGGTGGGAATATAGACTGATCCAGCCTTTTTGGAAAATATGAATATTTCTCTTAAAACTAGAAATTGCGTTTCCATATATATGTTCCAGCAATTCCACTCCTAGGACTATACCCTAGGAACCCAAAAACAACTGCAGAAAAGTCCTCTCTGTATTCCTTTGTTCATCACAGCCCTATTTACAATAGCCAGAATCAGGAAACAACCCAAATGCCTGAAAACAAATGAGTAGATAAGGAAACTGTGGTAGCAGAGATTGGCACACAGCACAAAGAACAAGAACCACCACTGTTGGCATGGATGTGGGGAGAAAGGAATTCTCATTCACTGCTGATGGGAAAGCCATCTAGTCCAGCCTTTCTGGAAAACAATACGGATATTCCTCAAACTGGAAATTAAGCTTCAATATAATCCAGCAATACCACTTTTAGAGATATACCCTAAGAACACAAAAACACAATATAAAAACGCCCTCTGCATGCCTATGTTCATTGCAGCTCTATTTACAACAGCCAGAATCTGGAAACAACCCTGATGCCCAACAACAGATGAGTGGCTAAAGAAACTGTGGCACTTATACACTATGGAATACTATGCAGCTGTCAGGAAAATGAAAGTATGAAATTTTCCTGTACATGGACAGACATGAAAACTATTATGCTGAGTGAAATAGGTCAGAGGGAAAGAGATAGACATAGAATAATCTCACTCATCTATGGGATTTAAGAAAAAGAAAATAGTTTGGTACTAATAGCCAGAGACAAAGAGATGAGGCTTGAAAGAACCAGCCCATGATATGAAGCTTACCACAAAGATTGGTGAGTGTAGTTAGCAAAATAACTATACCAACAACTATCATGACAATGGTAGTGAGAAAAATAGAATGCCTGTTTCAAAGACAGGCGGGGGGGGGGGGGAGGAAAATGGGGGACATTGGTGGTGGGAATGTTTCACTGGTGAAGGGGAGGTTTACATTTTTTATGACTGAAACCCAACTACAAACATGTTTGTAACCATGGTGCTTAAATATATTAATTTTAAAAAATAGAAAGCAACTGTGGTACATCTACACAGTGGAATACTATCTATGTAACTACTAGGAAAAAGAAGCCATGAATTTTGCTTATAGATAAATGTATATAGATTATTATATTGAGTGAAATAAATCAAAGGGATAGGGATAGACATTGAATAATCTCTCTCATTGGTGAGATATAAAAAAAAAAGTAAAAGACAGTATGGTAATAATAACCAGAAACAATAGAGATGAGGGCCAGGAAGACCAGTTCATGGCAGGAAGCTTGCCTCAAAGTTAGGGTAGGGATCTACTATGACAATGATAGTTGGAACTAATCACTCTAGACAAGAGATGCTGAAAGAAGATAAAGAGGTATGCATGATAACCCTTCATTAACAATAGTGCAAACCACAGTGTCAAAAAGGAAGAGGGGGAGTAAAATGTCTGCCCCAGAAGAAGGTGGGTGGGGTGGGAAAAAGGGAAACTAGGGACACTGATGGTAAGAAATGTGCACTGGTAAATGGTGGTTTATATTCCATAACTGAAACTGAACCCTGAATACTTTTGCACCCACGGTATTTAAATAATGAAATAAAGAAGTAAAATATCTAGGAAGAAAACATAATAAAACAGATCACAGATAATATTACAAGTATCTTTAGAAGGTCAAATATTCTTATGGATCTTTACCTTCAGATCTATATGGAACCTAGAAAAATGAGATTGAGATTCGTGTGTTCAGGAAAATACTGGCAGCTACTTATTTCCAGACAGCTTCATAAAGACAGGGAAGGGAATGGAAAGGAAGGGGAAGACATTCTTACATCAAGAAACTAACCAAGAAACAAGCATATTTTAAGTTGTATAAGACAAACGCCTTTCAAGACAGGACAGCTGAGTGGTAAGTGAATGCCGTGATGGTAATACCGGAAGCTGAACTCAGATACGGGGGCTGCTCTATGAAAGTGACTTTTAGGGTCATTCCCAGGAAAAGAGAGGGCCTTCCATTAAATCACAAATTAATGAACATCTAGCAAAATAAATAAATAAACAAATAAATAAAATCCTGGATTCTTGTCCTTTCTAAGCTGAGACTGTAAAATCATCTGCAAATCATTTAAACAGAAGAAGTTTGGAAATGTTTTTGTTTCTTCACTTTCCTGGAAGAACCTGAAAAGTATTGGCAGTATATCCTCTTTACAGATTCATTAGTGAAACCAACTTTGTTTTGGGTAACCTTATGATTATTATTTCAATGTCCTCGGTATTAATGGGCCTATTCAGATGTTCCATGCCATTTTGGTTCAACCATAGGAGGTTGTAGGCAGTCAAGAATTCATCTATTTTTTTTCATGCTCATTTGTTTTGTGGCATAATGATTCTCAAAGTACTCTCTGATTACTCTTTGAATTTCTGTAGTATCAGTAGTGTAGTGACACTAATAGCTTCATAAAAAGCTGTTGGACAAAGACTTTTTAAACAAATGACTGAAACACAGAAAGGTGGAAATACAGTGGAATTCCATCCCTGGGGTGGAATGGAAAAGAAAAGAAACCTCTGTATAGCTGCCTCCTGCCTTTTACCCAGTACTCCTGCACCTGACAGCCCTGATTTTTTTTTTTTTTTAGCTTCTGACCTGGGGGGCCTCGCGGTTCAGCGGTCCCGCCCGAACTCCTTGTGTAGGATTTTTCTCTTGCAGGCAAAGCAGTGTGCCAGGCAGGGTCCACTCTGCAACTGGGTAGCCCTCCCCTGTGCAAAGAAGGGGGAAAAAAATGAGTGGTTCGAGCAGGCCAACCAGATCCCCCAGCCGCAGCTCGCCTGGCTTTCCAGCTTTCTCCAGCAGAGAAACTCTTCTTTTTGTTTTGGTCTTTGGGTCACACCCTGCAGCGCTCAGGGGTTCCTCCTGGCTCTACGCTCAGAAATCCTATGGGCTGCCGGGATTCCAACCACCGACGTTGTGCATGCAAGGCAAGCGCCTTACCTCCATGCTATCTCTTGGGCCCCATGCTCTCTCTCTTTGAATGCAGGAGCTGATGTTGCTGGGGAGGCTGGACCACCGGGGCGGGCGGATGGACCCCGCAAAGCCCTTCCCGGGGGAGATCTCCCAGGGGCAGAGACCAGCCAGGGTTAAACTAGGGGGTAAAAAGGAGGAGCGGGTGGCGCAAGCGGGAGGGCGTCTGCCTTGCACGCGCTAACTAGGACGGACCGCGCTTCGATCCCCCGGCGTCCCATAGGGTCCCCCGAGCCAGGCGGAACCCCTGAGTGTCACCGGGGGTGGCCCGTGAGAAAGGAGGTTCTTGGAATCGGGGTCCGGGGGCGCCCAGCCCGGTGCCAGGCCCGCAAGAAGAGCTCGAGGCCGAGGCCCAGTGGGAAGCCTCGATCAGCCCGCCCAGTCTCACCTCCTCCGCTGTCCGGTCCGGTCCGGCCCTGCCCCGAGGCTGCGGGTCCCCGACACCTTCCGCGAATACCTGCCCACCGCCCGGGCTCCCTGCGGCGATGGAGACGCTAGAGGCGAAGCGCGAGCTCGACCGGCCCAGGTCAAGCCCCGCAGCGCAGCCGCCGCTTCCGGGCGTTTGAATCCCGCGGCTGTGGGCGGGGCGGGTGACGTCACTGCCGGCGAGCGAGCGAGCGAGCGGGCGGGGCGGGCTACAAGCAAGATGCGGCTCTTCGATTGGCTGTTGTATCTCAGGGGCGGGGCTTAGACCGTGCGTGACGGGAGGCGGGGCTTGGGGCTGAGGCGTGGCAAGGGAGGGGCTGGTCTTGCTCTGATTTGGGGGATGTTCTCCAGCTTCAGATTGTTTATTGCTGGATTCCTGTTTCATTGCTGGATTCCTGTTTCTTCACTGAGGATGTCATTACTCGTTCATAGTGATGGATGAACTGGGACCACTGGATTATAATTCATTCTTCTTAGTACCATTTTGCAGTTTGATCCTGAATAAAATAAGGAGACCTGGATTTAGACCAACCATTTAGTCTTCCCCTTTATTCTGGAATTAAAAATTGTAAAGATTGTGTGCCTACACACACACACACACACACACACACACACACACACACACACACACACACACACACACCCCCAGGTTGAAGCTGAGGTTATGGGAGCTAGTGGAGGCTAGAGGAGTTCAAACCCACACAAAAGTATTTGCCAAAATAAAAAAATCTTTGATGAAGTCACTGGGGAGAGCCGAGGTTTGGGCTGAATCCTCCCTTTCTGGTTTGCCTTTTGGAGGGCTTTTCTGTATTGGTAATAGGAAAAGATACAGAAAGCTTTTGATAGCTTGGTTTCAAACTAAACATGAACTCACCAGAGTCCTATTGGTTTCAGACTAAGCATAAATGCACCAGTCATAAATAAGTAGATGGGGCTCAGTAACAACGTACTGAAAGCAAAACAGCATAACTCCTGATAAAATAATCTATATACCTACGTTTAGCTCTCTGTTTGAGGAGGTGAAGATCAGAAATGAACTTAGAGATTAATACATTCAACTCACATTCCATCCCTGCTCCTGCCCTAGATGCCTCTACTACCTGTGTGATCTTGGATAAATTATTGAACCTCTTTGACTTAGTTTTAAGTTCTGTAAAACAACCCAAATATTATCTGCCTCCTGGGATGCTTATGAAAACTAAAATAATCCATGTAAAGTGTTTGACATTTAGGATATGCTCGATTGATAGCACCAATTTTATTACACAAAAATCAACAAAACAAATTGGATCAAGAAACCACTTGTCTTTCTAAAAAAAAAAAAAAAAAAGATACGATTTGTTTTCTACTTCAAAGGAGCTCACAGCTCAGTTTTTTGTTGGTTTGTTTTGATGCCACAACCATCCATGCTCCTGGCTCTGCACTCAGGAAGTACTCCAGACTCTGCTAAGGGGGACCATATGAAATGAAAGGTATTAATCCTGGGTAGGCCACATGCAAGGAAAATAACTTACTGTACTATCACTCTGGCCCCATAACTCATACTTTTTACTGGAAAAGTAAAGAGTATTAAAATTTTACATGTCAAAGTATTGGATAGGATTCCATATATGGGAGGAAGTTGTGGCTAATAATAATAAGTCAATGTTATTTGTTGTCTAGAAATGACAGTTTGGGGCGCTTAGTTTCCGCAGAAATTTACTGAGAGGTCGGAGAGGAGAGAGCAAAAGGGTAAGAGAAGAGAGGAAAGAGAAGATGGGAGAGGAGAAAGGGAAAGATAGAGCGGGAAAGATAGAGGAAGAGAGGAGAGAGAAATAAAAGAAGGGGAGAGAAAAGGGGAGGGGAGATCACTACCTGTTCAGCTTTGAGTCAAATGGAACAAACTACAGTCTGGCTGCTGGGTGCCTGACTGGTGGGTTAAATACTAAATGACACATTTCCATTCATCTTTGTTTTCTGGTATAGGATCTCACTGTATTTGAGGACCCTCTTGATGAAGAGGAGAAGCAGGAGGATCACCTACCTTGTGGCTTATTTAATTTCGTGATTGCCATTGTCAGAAACAAAACTCAGTGTTTGCTCCTCACAAAGTGCTGCCAGACATGGTGGGGCACAATGACAGACAGCACTTGGAGGTTAACAGTTTATGCAGAGCATTACAGGACAAGAACTCCAGATTCCTCTTGATTCATGTACAGAAAAATCAGTCTGGTGGATATTTATCTCAGCAGGCTAGCTCATTTTCTTCTCAATAGGAAAAATCTTGGGAAACAAAAACAGCACAAAAAGCCTGATAAGTGGTTTTAGGAGGAAATAGTGAAGCTTGACTAGAGAAGTATGGCCACCACTTTTAAGACACTTTCTGTCTTCCATAGGGAATGCCCAGGTTCTCACCAGCTTGTAGAATTGTCTCTTCAATACACTTTTCTGCAATAGTGGAAAGAGTCCTTCTGTTTTTAATTAATTTTAATTAATCTTATTCAATATATCCAGTGATTTACTACTAGGTGTCCAAAGTGGTAAATATGAATTATTTTTCATTTTGCTCTGTCACTCTGTCTCTGTCTATTTCTGTCTGTCTCTGTCTCTATCTCTGTCTCTGTCTCTAACTCTGTCTGTCTCTCTCTCTCCTGAGAAAGGACAGACAGACTCATAATTCCCTGATCCCCCACACCCCCCCCCAGGGCAAGGGGACCCAACTCAGGGCCTTACAAGTGTAAAACAAGTGCACTACTACTGAGCTATACCCCTGCCCCATTTCTCTTTTTATTTTTTTAAGAATTTAATTCATATGAAAGTATACCTTCAGTCACAAAAAAATTAGAAGCAAATCAATAACAGAAAAAGCACCACAAAAATTTCTGAATACTTAAGTTAAACAAAATTACAATTAGAAAATATATTGAAGGGTTTTGAGAAATTCATTGTACTGAATGTTTATATATATTAATTTAAGCCATTATGATTTACAAAGTTATTCATCGTTGAGTTTTAGACATACAAAGTTTCAGGACCAATCTCACCATCAATGTCAATCTCCATCTACCAAGTTCCCAGAGTCCATCTTATGCCACCACATCTCACCCTGCCTGCCATCATAACAGGTCTATTTTAAATTTTGGTTGTTAAAATTTGGAACTCATGATTTCATTATTATTGACTCTGGCTTAGATATTTATTTCAGTTCTTTCTTAACACCACCAATACAACTGAAACCACTTGGCCCCTGTCCTCCATCCTTTGATATTTGCTTTCTCCTCCACTCAGTTTCTTTCTTTCTCCTCACAATAGTCTGGAGCCAAGGGTCTTCAAGACAACCCCCATTTAAACATTGCATTTCTTCATGCAGTTATTCTAAGTATCACATATAAGTGATATCATCCTGTATTTATCATTCTGTTTTCTTCATTTAACATAACATCTTCCAGTACCATCCATGTTGCAGCAAATTGTATGATTGCATAATTATTTGCAGTTATGTAGTATTTAACAGTCTATATTTACTACACCTTCATGATTCACTCATCTGTTGTTGCACATATAGGTTGATTATGACTCATATTGTACTGAGTGCTGTGGTGAATAGTAGTATGCATACATCCTTTTGTATAAATGTCTTTCTGTCCTATGGATCTATACACAAAAGTGGAATTGTAGGATCATATGACAGTTTGATTCTAGATTTACTAATCCATTATTCTGTTTTCCATAGGGGTTAGACTAGACAGCATTCACATGAACAGTGAATAAGAGTTTCTTTTCACCAGATCTCCACTAATGCAAATTGTTTCCGATATTTTTATATGTGTCATCCTCACTGATGAAAGATGATAATCTCATGGTTGTCTTAATTTGGGTTTCCCAGTAATAAGTGATGATGGGCATTTTTTCGTGTGCCTGTTGGCCATCTGTTGGTCCTCCTATGAGAAGTGTTTGTTCATTTCTTCTCCCCATTTTTATTTTGTTTTTGTTTTGTTATTTTTGGGGGGGCCACACCCGGTGACACTCAGGGGTTACTCCTGTGCTCAGAAATCACCCTTGGCTTAGGGGACCTTATGGGATGCTGGAGGATCAAACTGCAGTCCTTCCTGGGTCAGCAGCATGCAAAGGAAATGACCTACTGCTGTGTCATAGCTCTGGCCCCTCCATTTTTTTATTTAAAGAAAATGCATCCCCTAGTTGACATAACTGATCATAAATCATTTGCTTCAAGATGATGGAAAGCAAAATCATTAAAATTAGAAAGGAAATAGAAAAAAAACTAATAAAATAAAATGGAAGAGAAGCAAAAAGAAATACGAAGAGTTCAGAAGCCAGTATATTTGCGAAAATTATTGTACCTTCAATAGGCATTAATACAATAGTAGGTTTAGTAAGCTCTTTATTTTAAAAAAAAATAAAAGATAAAACATATACAATAAAAAGGTGTGTATGTGGCAGTTATTTGCATAGGCACAGCAAAATATGGGAGAAATAGAAGGAAAAAACCTTTGGCCTAAATATAGGAAGCTCTTACCCATGAAGTATTCTGGCATAAGACCAATTACAGGCTCCAGGCATACTAGATTGTCCAACCCCAAAGTCTTTCTCTGTGGTCCTAGTAAAAGCTCTTCATAATCACAGATATTGCTGTCAGATTTCTGTAGTTAGAGATCCTGGTTTCTGTACAGATCCTATGTCAAAGTCAGGGTAATGGGGAGTGTCTTCTGGTTTCATCTTACCATTAGATGGTAATGCAAAGAATCCTGCCCTGAAAGCAGGTTGTTGCTGCTACCAAGTAATCAGGATGTCATAAGAACCTTCTCTAGAGTAAGTCGATGCCAGGGCCAACCCTGGTAGAAGATTCCTGGTGATGGTGTAGAAAATTGTGGCTGTTTATGGAAACAAGGTTCAGGGGTCAATCCCAATTTGGTCAATGCCCAATCTTCTGAAGCCTAAGCCAAGTCACTATGAGAAGTGTTCAGGGTGTAAGGTCTCACTGCAATATAAAATTATTTATTATTTCTTCTCATTTTTAATATTTTTCTTCCAGGTTTTTGTGTAGTTAACCTTTGTGAGTTCTTTGTATATCCTAGATACCAACCCTTTATCTGATGTGTTGCATGAAAATATTTTCTCCCACTCAGCTGTCTTTTAGTTTTAGCCCATATTTCTTTTTCCATACAGAAAAATTTTTAGTTTGATGTGGTCCCATTTATTTAAATTTTATTCTATATTCTTTAACATTGCCATTCTTTTATTGAAGGCTTGGAGAGATCTGCCTATGTTTTATTCAATGTACTTTATAAATTCAGGTCAGTCTCAAGGTCTTTGATCCACTTCGATTTGACTTTTGTGTGAAGTCTGAAATATGGATCCAGCATTAATTTCTTACAGGTCATTATGCAATTGTCCCAATACCATTTATTAAAGATGCTGTCTTTATTCCACTTCATGTTCAAAACTCATTTGATCATCTAGTTGGGAATTTATTGCTGGATATTCTATTCTGAGTCATTGATCAGACAGCCTGTCTTTGTTCCAATACAATGCTGTTGTGATCATTATGGCTTTGTAGTAGAGTTGCAATTAGGTAATGAGATACCTCACAGCTTCATGTTTGTCAATATTGTTTTGACTATCCAGGGACTGTTATGGTTCCACAAAAACTTTATAATTGATTGTTCTTAATCCTTGAAGAACGTTGTCTGAATTTGGATAGGTTTACATTGAATCTAGATAATATTTTAGGCAAGATGGTAATTTTGATGATATTTATTCTTTCCATCCATGAACATGGAATGTTTTTGCATTTCCTTAGGTCTTCTCCAATTGCTTTCTTTTTTTAAATTTATTTAAAGAAAGTACATCACATAGTTGACATAGTTGATTGTAATGCATTTGTTTCCAATAAGTGAAGTTATTAAAATAATACAAATACATATAAAATAAAAGAGAAGAAATAAAGCATTGGTCATTTGTCTTAAGGCTCTTTTCCAATTTCTTCTATTGTATGGAGGTGTTAAGTAGCTCATCTTCCATCTCACTGATTCTGTCTTTGGTAGATGTTTCTCTGATGGTGAGGCATTTCTATGAGTTTTTCATTTCACCTACCAAGTTTTTCAAACCTGTTGTTTCAGTTTCAAGTTTTCTCAGTTTTACTCTCATATCGTCTTGAATCTTATTTGTTGTCTGTTTGGTTCATGGTTTCTTTGAGTTCTTTGAACATCCTCCACATTCTCTCTCTTAAGTCCTTATCAGAGAAGCTATCTAGGTGGCTGATGTTAGTTGAGTCCTCAGAATTTCCATTGTCATTCATTTAATGTGGTATGGTTCTGCATTGTTTTCCCATTGTGACCTCTTCAGTGTATAGTGTTTTGTATGTGTTGTGGGTGTGCTCCTTGCCTAGAAGCAATGTGAGACCATGAAGCAAATTAGCCCCACTATTGCCTCACTGCCCTGGTTGTACTTCTTACAGCCACTGCTCTGGGGTCCTCCTGTCACACTTAGCCTTAGCTCAATTCCTCAATGCTAATGTCTCTGTCCCTTGAGCATATGTGTCTGGACCACCTGACAGCTCAGACTTGCTACCCAAGTCCTTCCTTTCCCTTTGGAGTAAGGGTGGCACTGCAGTTACTCTCTGATTAGCAATGGCACCTCTGCCTCCATGTCACACCCCAATACTAGCTTTCTAGTAACACAGCTACTGGTATGTCCTAATTGACTCCCTCCTAATGCCAGCCTGGCTCTTGCTCCCTCCCTCTGCACTCAAGTCCTTGACCCCTTTGCCATGCTGATGGATCCACAGTTCCCATCTCTGCTGTGGTACCAATTCAGGGCAACACTCATTCTTGTCTCTGAAACCATTGTAGCTGCTTCTTTTGTTTTCTAAGGCTGCTCTGCCACCATTGCTTTTTTTTTTTTTTTTTTTTTAGCAATCTCCTTCGAAGTTTGAGATTAGATCTGGTAATCTGCCTTTGCTTCTTCTCCAGGTGTCTGGTGCCCTGTTGTTGGGCTCAGGAATTTTGGAAATTTCATGCTGGGGGTCACTCAGGATGAATTGCTCTAGGCTTCTTCGGGTTCCCCTGCTCTGCTGCAGCCACTACTACTGCTGCTATCTCTATGCTATTTTTTCAGCTTCCCCTATCTGCCTTTTTATTGCCTTGAGACAGACATCTGTGTCTTTGTTCTTACTTCCTTAATGCCCTCATGATTTACTCTCCTTTTACTAACTTCTATATACCTATCTATTGGACCTGGTCACGTAAACTGTGGCTAGAAGGATATAAAAACACTGAACCTTCACAATAAATGCTCAAAATAAACCCTCACAATAAACTCTATTATGAGTCATAGTTCGGTTTATTGACTACTGGTCAGTACGCTGTATCAGCCTGCTGATCATCTGTCAACAGTTGGTATCTTTATATTGGATCTAAGCTCCAGGATCCCTGGGCTGCAGGATCAGGATCAAAATTGGCAGTTTTCAGTCTGTGATCCTGCACTTCAGTCATTTTTAGGCCACACCACAACCAGATGTAAAATGATCCTAGTCAGTGATTACAAACTCTATAAATACCCTTGAGTTTTTGCATTCCTGCTCCAGTTTGTAAGCATAGTGTAACAGAGAGCTGGGTATTTAGTACAGCTCCCCGCATATTGCTTTATGAGCTTTGCTTAGAGGTATCTATATAGATTTATCTAAGTTTAGGTGTTGATTTTTGTGGTGAGAAGAGGAGGTAAGTTCTTCCTATTTAGCCACCTTCTGTTATATTTTTGTTGGGTGGTTCTGGCAAGCCTACAATAAATGTTCTTTAAATATAGGAAGAGAAGGATCAACTCAACTCTTGCCTCCTTCCAATTCAGTTTTATCTCAATCCGGATTTATTTTGTTAATAATGTGGATCCAATCATGCTGCACATTCCCTAACACAAATTCTTAAAAGATCACATTGACCTACCTTTGTTCTGAACATAAAGAACCAAGTCCCTGGGCCAGAGGACACAGAGCAGGGTGCTTGCCTTGCATGTAGTGACCCAGGTATGATCCCAGGCATGATCCCAGGCACTACATATGTATGGTCCCCCAAAACTCACCAGGAGTGATCCCTGAATGTTGATCCAGGAGTAAGCACTGAGCATAGCCAGGTGCAACCCCAAAACAAAACAAAACAAACAGCTGCTATTTTCTGGCGAAAAAATACTTTACTTAAGCTAAAAAATTGTATTTTAGTTCTAAAAGATATTTTAGTTATTAACTGATATTCTTAAAAATGAATTTCAGCAAACAAATCCTGACAATAAAGTCTTTTCATGTGTTAGTATAAAATTTCTACTATTTTGTTGGTTTTGGGGTCATGTATAGCTATTCACAAGGATCTTGAGCGCTTCTGGGTGTGGCCCAAAACCAAAAAGAGAAAGACTTGAGGCAGCCTGCTGAACAGGACTTGAGGAGACCTGTTAGAATGGAGGGTAATGAAAAGGAGGGGAAAGGTTGATAGCTAGCAGTGGTGATAAATATTTATTTATTAACATTGCCTTTGCATAAAGTTTTGTAATGTTGGAAGTAAATGTCATATTCCTGCTAACGAATCAAATCAAATCAAATCAAATTAGCCCCTCCGCCAATTCACACACACACACACACACACACACACACACACACACACACACTTTATAAGTAGGTAACAAGTCAGACTAAAGCTTTATTAAAAGGCTATAGGAGTTCTGAACAATTACTACTTTCTTCAAAAACCTTCACCCTAGTCTCTGACTATTCTCTGACTGTTTCCTACTGGTCTCAGATATTAAAATTGTCCCTTCTTCTTACTTCCCAAAGAAACAGCTTATGGTTTCTGAGGTTTTAGTTTCACTACTCTAGAATTTTCCCTGAGGAGAAGCTCAAATATTATACTAAATTCAAGTGCTGCCATCTTTTCTAATCCTTAGTGTTAACTTACTATATCCCAGGACAGCACACTAGACTTCTGTTCACATATTTATTTTTCTGAATGGTAGTAATGGTGTAGCTGTCCAGAACAAAATCATTATAAGACATTTTTAAAGGGAAATTTAAAAACACACACACATACACACACATAGGCTGGAGTGATAGCATAGCATTAGAGCACTTGTCTTGCATGTGGCTGAGCCAGGATGGACTTGGGTTTGATTCCTGGCATTCCATTTGAGCCCCTTCGCCTACCAGAAGTGATTTCTGAGTGCAGAGTCAGGCATAACCCTTGAGCACCATTGGGTGTGCCTCAAAAACAAACAAAACACAATACAACACAACACAACAAAACAAACACAAAAACCCCACACAACTTGGTTCTGTTTTTTACTAATTAGCTTACACTTCCCTGCCTGTTCTTTTTTTTGTGTGTGCGTGCGTGTGTACGTCCGTGTGTGTGTGTGTGTGTGTGTGTGTGTGTGTGTGTGTGTGTGTGTGTGTGTGTGGTTTTTGGGTCACACCCAGCTGCGCTCAGGGGTTACTCCAGGCTTTTACACTCAGAAATTGCTCCTGGCACCTGGCAGGCTCAGGGACCATAAGGGATGCTGGGATTTGAACCACTGTCCTCTGTATGCAAGGCAAACGCCTTACCTCCATGCTATCTCTCTGGCACCTCTTACCCGTTCTTATTCAAACAATATAAACCAGTGACAAAGAGAAAAATTCTGGCAATCTATGGACTGAGAAATTAATCCCATCCAGAGCTTATTTAGCAATTTAACAGAAATCTATTTCTGAGTATGTTCTATAGGCATACTCAAATGTATTGTATGTCACATTCTCAAATATGTTTTCCTGTAAAAACTTTAAACAAATTAAAAATAATTATCTTGTTGAAAATTTGGGTTATGAGTTTAAGTTAAGTTGTAGCTTCTTGGTAATTTTATACAACTCAGAAATATCTATATAATACAAAATCTAGTTAGAGTTCTTTTCAATGGAAGTGAAAAATGCTATGAACACTAGAAACTTACCAATTAATGAGCTAGGCATTTTCTTTTGTTTTTGTTACTCCTGGCTCTGCACTAGGGAACACCTAGCCTTTGGAAGCCATATGGAAGGCTGTGGATTGAACCTGGATTGGCCGTATGCTAGGCAATTGCCCTATCCACTGTACAATCACTCTGGCTTCTGTTTTGTTTGCTTTGTTTGGTGGGGGCGGGGGTATCCCACCTTGCTATTGGCTCAGGGAGCCCAAACCAGTGATTAAACCTAAGTGTGACTGAATGCTAGGCAAGCACCTTACCCATTACACATACTTATAGCTCCACCTCCCTGAACACTTTATTTAATTTCAAAGAGTACATAGTAGGCTGGAGTGATCATACAGAGGGTATGGTGCTTGCCTCAGATGTAGTCAATCTGGGTCTGATACCCCAAGCCCTGCCTGTAGTGATCCCTGAGCACAGAACCATGAATAAACCTGAACAGTGTCAGGAAAGATGCCAAGCCTCAAAAGAAAGACTATATAACTTAACTAGTATTGTTTCATTTTTAAGTCTTTTTTACATTTCTAAACCAATTTTTACTAGTTAAATTTTATCATGTGTTTTGAAATAATTTGTTTTACAGAAAAGTTGCCAAGAATAGTTTTTTATACCTGTCACTTATATTGCCCTAAACTTTAGTGTAAACATAATTATATACTCATAGTATGGCTAACAAAATTGAGAAATTAATATAGGCGCAATGCTACTAATTGTAGACTTTTGGGCTTTTATCAAACATTTTATTAATATTCTCTGTTTCAGGATATTATCTTGTATTTAATCCTCTTGTCACATTAATCTCTTTCAATCTGTGATACTCAATCTTATTTTTATGACCTAACATTTATTTTTATGACAGGAGCCAATGATATGAGTTCAAAGCCACCTAATGTTCAAAAACAAAACAAACAATAGAAAATCAACTAGCAGCAAATCACCTAGCAAACCTTCTGAAATGACTTAATCACCTCACTGCAAGATACATTAATTTTCACAAATGTTCTTATCACTGTACTTTAAAGAAAATAATTCCATTCATTGAAACTAAATGCATCTTCAAGGTTGAAACACTATTGGCCAAGAAAGTGGAAGCAAAGATAAACAAATGGGACTGTAATTAATCTAAGATGCTTCTACACCTCAAAATAAATGACTAGACTACAAAGATTGCCCACAAAATGGGAGAAACTATTCATCAATGCCTATCGGATAAAGGGTCAATGACTAAGATTACAAGGCACTTATAGAGCTTAACAAAAAAGAACATCCAACCCCATCCAAAAATGGGAAGAAGATATAAACAGAAACTTCATCAAAAATGAAATACATGGCCCAGAGAGATAGCAGAGAGGCGTTTGCCTTGCAAGCAGCCAATCCAGGACCAAAGGTGGTTGGTTCAAATCCCGGTGTCCCATATGGTCCCCCGTGCCTGCCAGGAGCTATTTCTGAGCAGACAGCCAGGAGTAACCCCTGAGCACTGCCGGGTGTGACCCAAAAACTAAAAATAAAAATAAAAATAAAAATAAAAATACAAATGGCCAAAAGGTGTATGAAAAAATGTTCCATACCACTAGTCATCAAAAAATGATTTTGGCTGTATTGATTGATCAGAATAATTTACTTTATTATGGAACACAGTGCTCCATTTATCTATGCAATCTTTGTGGACTGTCACTTCATATTGGATTTAAAAAAATCATTATATATATCACCTCTGACTTCTGAAAGTTAGGCATTTCTCCCCCACCCATATTGTTTGAGGGTTTTACTGTCCCCAGTGCTGTCAACCCACTTCTGAATCAACATCACTGACCCCAATCCTGATACACAGAGGACTTAATTTCTTAGTTTTGCTGGTACTCTTCTTACTGCCACATTCTTTGTTGCTTTGGTTACATACAGAGTATATTCTGCAGGCATCAAAGGTATTAGATTTCCTGGTAAATTTTTTTTTGGCTTTACATAGTTAAATCCATTGTACATATTCACTTTGAGGACATTACGATACTATAGTTCATTGCCTCAATGGTCCAGGTGTTAAGTACCTAATGAAAGTGGTCTATTAAATTTTCCTTGCTAAGAATCTAGAGATGTGTTTCTGAGGGATTTGGAAAATGTGAAATCCAAGAAGGTAAAACCACATTGAAACACTCTTTTTTATACAAATTTGTTTTGCACTTTTCCCTGACCCAACACTCTTAGGGATACTAAACACATAGTACACACCTTCCCACAACCCTCTGCCACTGTCCCTTTTCTACTTGTATGCATGTGCTTGTATGCATAGATAGAAGACAGCAGAAAGAGAAACCCAAAACCAAAAACCTGTGCTACAGCGCCTCCGTCTGGTTTAAAAAAAAAAGGCTCTAATGATCAACTTGTGAAACGGACTCAAAGGCATTTAAGCACAGTGACACATGCCATCTCCATGCAGTGGCACATTTCCATCCCTGGCATCCACATGATTCCCCAATCACAAACAGAATTTTTTATTTCTTATTTCTTTCTCTCTCCCCTCTCCTCACCTCCCCTCCCTTCCCCTCCCTTCTCCTCCCCTTTCCTCTTCTCCCCACCTTTCCACTCCCCTCTCCTTCCTTCTCCCCTCCTCTCCCCTCGCCTCTCCTCTCCTCTCCTCTCTCTCATTTTTGGGCCAAATCAGAGGTGCTCAGGGGTTACTCAAGGCTCTACATTCAGAAATTTCTCCTGCAGGGTCACGGGACCATATGAGATTGAACCCAGGTCGGTCGCATACAAGGCAAATGCCTTATTCACTCTGCTATTGCTCTGGCACCCAACAGGAGTAATTTTTGAGCACTACCAGGTATGACCCCAAATCAGAAAGACACACAAACAAAACCAAAACACATTTCTTTAAGAAGCAGCTACCCATTGCAATAAACATGAGAGAATTCATGTTCCATAACTACTCTGCATCTACAATGATCTAGCTTGCACCAGCTTGGGACAGCTGTTCCTTCTTAGATCCAGATGCAGTTAGGTGACCAGCTGTTTTGGGAAGGTACCCCTGTTCTTCTGTGGTTGGCTGAGATACAGGTCCTTTTGCTCTAGAGACTTTACATTGGTTTTCTGCATTTACATGTGTTGTCAGGATGCTGGGAATTAGCACAGGTGACAATGCCAGCAGGTTCCGAGCCAGGAGATGTGAAGCCAAGGTAGGCAACACCTTGGCCCTTTGTCCCCTACACAGGCCCCAAATGGTCTTAGTCCCAGAGCCTATGAAATGAAGCCTCAGCCTACCTCATGTCCCCTTCCTCCATTGCTGTAGCCTCCCACTTCTTAGGAACCTTCCTTTTCACTTGAAACTTCCAGCTCACTGCTATTGGGTGAACAGAGATGAAGCTCAGGACCCAGCCCAGGGCTGAAAATCACCCCAAACATACACTCTCTTGTTATCTTGGGTCTTGACTATGACCTTCGAGTCCTCGCAGAAACTCTGACATCACAGCTCCCCTCCACCAGCAAAGAACTTCTGATCTGATCTGTCTCTGATCTGTCTCTAGCCTGGTTCCTAAGCTACTGAACACTGCCAGAAGTCAATCCTGTATACTGATAGATGTGCTCAAACCCCACTTCCTCCAATAAAACAAAAGCAAAAATCATGTTCTAAATCCTCCACCCACCAGACACCTTCTCTAGGAAGACTCCATGTTGCTTGTGTTACTAGACATGGTGCATAAGAAAGTAGGTATTATGCCTTGTTTGAATCCTGTCATCAAACCGCATCAAAAAAAGTTTCTGACTTCTTTAACTGTAACCCCCAGCCGGATTATGCTAAGTGAAATAAATTAGAAAGAAACCCAAAGACCTACAGTTTTGCTCATAATGATGTGGATTATTATGAATAACTAAAACAAAGGAACTGGCAAAATACAACAAAACTAACTCCTAGACTTGGTTGCAAATCATGATGGACTGCTACAGGAAAGACAGAGGTGAAGGGGTGCTAGAGCTCTGATGAGGGAAGGGTACAGTGAACCCTGTAATATTGGAAACTAAAGAAACTCAATTGAAGACAAGGCAGCCAGGGCTGGGAATAACTCAAAGTGCACGCACACTACCTGCAGGAGGTATAGGTTCTAGAACATTCCTGGCACCATCTGGTCAACTAAAGCCAGGAGTAACCCCCGAACATGGCTGTGTGGCCCCCAAATTAAAATAAAATAAGGGGGGAAAGCTGGAGTTGGATCTCAATGGTAAAGGACTTGCCTAGCAAGTGTGAGCTCCAGGCATCAATCCCCAGCACTTGGCAGAATGGGGAATGGAAAGGAAAAGTATTACAGGGCCTGACAGTCCCTCACCCATTCTCATAGCTGGACCCAACTGAGGGGGGCTACGTGCA
Source organism: Suncus etruscus (assembly GCF_024139225.1). Classification (NCBI taxonomy): domain Eukaryota; kingdom Metazoa; phylum Chordata; class Mammalia; order Eulipotyphla; family Soricidae; genus Suncus; species Suncus etruscus. The sequence continues at coordinate 37,688,971 of NC_064864.1, read as the reverse complement.
AGGCCAGTGACTTAGCCCCGGTGTTGCCTTCTCCTTTAATCTCTACTTCTGAGTCACTCAGCATGGCTCCCCACTGCCCATTGGCTGAGAGCCAACTTCATCGGGTGACACTAAGATGGGGCTTCTCTGCAGTGCCACTCTCATTCCATCTTTCCTCCTATGCCTACTCTCTGCCTCCACCAGGAATACCTTGCTGGCTCCTGACCTGCCCGCCTCACTCCACCTCTCCTTTTTGTCAGTCAACAAATAGTCCCCAAGAGCTCTCCCTGGCATGGAAAGACTCAATTCAAAAATGCGCACGGGGGGCTGGAGTGATAGCACAGCAATAGGGCATTTGCCTTACCAGCTGCTGACCTGAGATGGACTCAGGTTCTATCCCCGGCATGGTCCCCCAAGTCTGCCAGGACTTTAGAAGGGGAGCTTGGGCCACACCTGAAGGCGCTCAGGGATTACTCCTGGCACTGTGCTCAGAAATCATGCCTGGCAGGTATGGGGAACCATATGAGATGCCGGGATTTGAAGCACCTTTCGTCCTGTTTCAGCTGCATGCAAGGAAAACACCCAACTGCTATGCCATCTCTCTGTCCCAAGGAACAACTTCTGAGTGCAAAACCAAGAGTAACTAACCCCTGAGCACTGCTGGGTGTGGCCCCCCAAAAAAGAGCTCACCCAGTCCAAAGAGATAACACAGCAGGTAGACCCCTTGCCTTGCATGTGGCCCACTCAGTTCAATATGGTCTGGCATCCAATATGGTCCTCAAAGACCACCAGAAGTGATCTGTAAACAGAGACAGGCGTAAGCCTTAGCATATACCTGGGCATGTCCCCAAATCACACACCAAAAAAAAACAAAAACAAAAACAAAAACACCCAAGCAAACAAAAGCAACACATTTTTGTCCCCATGGATCTGGATAAAACTGTCTAACTTTTTCACCTCCAAGCCCCCTAGCTCATATTTTTAAAGCAAACTCACTAGTCCCATGCTTTTGAAGACAGCAGAGCTGTAACCTGCAAAGTGCTGCCATAACTCTACAATCACAGGCCAGTTGGGGCTAGAGAGCAAGTAGAGCAGGTTGGTGTTGGCCTTGCACGTGACCGATTTGATCCCCCAAATGCCAAACACCACCAAGCCCTGCCAGGACTAATGCCTGAGTGCAGAACCAGGAGTAATCCTGGAGCATCTCTGGGTGTGACCCTCCCCACAAAAACAAAAACAACAGGCCTGCAAGGTCCAAAAAGGACTTTTTGTACAGAGGGATTGAGATTAGTACTTAATAAAGCGCAGCATCAGCCACCCCACCACGTTCTACCAGAGTGGCAGGAAAACAGACTTGAAAGAGCAACGCATTTACCAGGAAAAAAAAGGAGGACTCTCTAAGCCCCGATCCAACACCATGTAGGTGGGGCAGATAGTTCTGCCCCATACTCACCTGAAACCAGGGGTGTCTTCAGGCTTCTTCCGTTGTAAAACGTGCCTTGGGATCCACCCCGCCAACTTCTTGACAAGGTCTAGAGCTGAAGCTGTTGGCAAATCAGACTGAAAAGGATTAAACACAGTCAATCAGCAAGATTCAAAGTCGGCCCAAACCACAACGAAAGAGGAGAGAGAGGCTGAGGCGACCAGAAGAGTCAGCAGGCTGAGGGCACACGTCTCCTGACTCCTGACTCTGAGGCTCGAAGACCACCAGAAATGAGAAAGATGCTCCTCAGTTTCCTTCGAGGATTTCTCAAAACCCACCCTTTCCCCTCTTTTCCCTTTCCTGCTGCCAAATTCAATTAGTAGTGAACCGGGAGAGAACCCGGGTACATTGGTGGAGGGATGCTAATGGTGGTGGGATTGATTATAGAACATGGTATATCTAAAACGACTCTATTAGGAGCAACTTTGTAAGTCGTGACATTTTCATAAAAATATTTTTAAAAGAAACCTAAAATAAAACCTCAAACCCGCCACCTGCAACTCAGTGTCCTGCGTCTCCCTGACAGATGTAAACAATCACAAAGCTTGAGCATGAACTCCCACCACAGACAGACACAAACACAGACAAACACACACACACACACACACACACACACACACACACACACACACACACACACGTATTGGCAAACCATAAGTTTGTAACCCTTTCACATCCATACCCTTCTCTGAGACCTCTGCCCAGACTTCTGGAATGAAGTTGTATTTTCCACTGGTGATCTGATCCTTCAGAGACACTTGAGTCTTAGACTCAAAGAAAGGAAGGTACCCACTAAGGCTTAATATCGATCAGTAAGGAGAGAAAGGAAAAGAAATCAAGTGGCATTCTCAGTGGCATTTGGTTATAGAGATTTCTTCTTCAGTACTGCTAAGATTAGCTTTCCAAAAATGGCCTAAGTTAAACACACGTCCTCTACTTGCACACATTTTCGGGCTTAATGCAATTATGTCCAATCAGACTCAGAAACAATAAACTTTTCTTACCAAAGGAAAAGTATGACTCCTAAACTCCAGCAGTCCACAGCTCGGTTAGATCCAGGAAAACGAAAACCTCAGGAACTAAGTACGTAGGGGTCCCACATAAGGTTCTCACGAGAGAACCCTAGTATTTTGGACTGTTCAAAATCAGTAATCTATAATTAAGTACATAAAGGAATTTTTTTGTTTGTTTATTTTTTTTTTTTGGTTTGGGGTCTCATCCAGCAGTGCTCACGGATTACTTCTGGCTCTACGCTCAGAAATCATTGCTGGCAGGCTTGGGGGACCATATGGGATGCCCGGATTTGAACCACCGTCATTCTGCATGCAAGGCAAATGCCCTACCTCCATGCTTTCTCTCCGGCCACCAAAGGAGTCATTTTTAACGAGGTCATAAAACAAAAAATTCAACACAGCCTGCAGTATCCAAAGTCATACATGCTAGGTCAAGTTCTTTTTGTTTGGGGGGGGGGATTGTTTTGTTTTGGGTCGCATCTAGCTGCGCTCAGGAGATACTCCTGGATCTGTGATCAGAAATCACTTCTCCGGTGGCAAAATCTGTAAGGCGTCTGCCTTGCCTGCCCTGGCCTAGGACTGAAGTGGTTTGATCCCCAGGCGTCCCAAGCCACGAGCGAGATCAGAGCCCATAGCCAGAAGTAACTTCTGAGCATCACGAGGTGTGGCCCAAAGGAACAAAACAAAATAAAACAAAAAAAAAAGTAATCATTGGGGCCAGAGAGATAGCATGGAGGTAAGGCGTTTGCCTTTCATGCAGGAGGTCATCGGTTGGAATCCCAGAGTCCCAAATGGTCCCCCGTGCCTGCCAGGAGCAATTTCGGAGCCTGGAGCCAGGAATAACCCCTGAGCACTGCCCTGTGTGACCCAAAAACCACACACACACACACACACACACACACACACACACAAATAAAATCTTTCTTTTTTGTTTGTTTTTGGTTTTGGGTCACTCCGGCAGCGCTCAGGGGTGACTCATGGCTCTGTGCTCAGAAATTGGTCCTGTCATGCTCGGGGGACCCTATGGGATGCTGGGCATCGAACCACCAAATGCCCTACCTCCATGCTATCTCTCGGCCCCGAAAGGCAGCATTGAGAAGACAAAAAAAAAATTAAAAAGGCAATTCACTAGCCATATCCTTCAGGCTTCTGTCTTCAGTGAACTGGAAACAATAAAGTTACCATTCACCAGGTAACTGCTGGCCATGGAGCACCATAAGCACTTTCAGGACCTCAGTAGTTGCAAGTCTAAGCTAGTCTCAGGGCGCTCTCTGCTGGCAGTTGGGGGAAAGACTGGCTCCGTGGGACAGAGGCCACAGAGGTCTGGGTGTGGTTGGAGGACTCCTAGCAACAGGAGCCGGATAAGATGGGCAGCAAGCAGGGTGCCACACTTAAAGCTTCCCAATGAACTACCTTTGCCTTCCTCCCTGCTGAGATATGACAGTCATCCCCATTACTACTTGTTCAGAGCATCTGGGTTTATTTTGTTCCTTGTGCCTGTCAGGAGCGATTCAGAAGTAACTCCTGAGCGCTGCCGGGTGTGACCCCAAAACAAAACGAAAAACTTAATTGAGGGACCGGAGAGATGGTCAGTGGGTAGGGCATTTGTCTTGCATACAACTGAACCGGGTTCAATCCTCAGCATCCCATGTGGCCCTCCAAGCACTGCCAGGAGTGATTCCTGCAAGCAGAGGCAGGAGTAATTCCTGAGCATTGCTGGTGTGTCTGCAAAACAAAAACAACAAACAAACAACCTGCATAAATGGTCAAATCACTCGAGTTCTAATAGGAAACAAAAAAGAAAAAGTCCTGGAGGGCCACAGATATAATACAGCAGGTAAGGTCCTTGCTTTGTATGTGGCTGAATGTCCAGCATCTCCTAGGGTCCACTTGAGCACTGCTAAGAGTGATCCCTTAGTACAGAGCCAGGAGTAAGTGTTAAGCACTGCCAGACATAGTCTTTTGACCCCTTCTCCCAAAGGAAAACCTCACTAATATATAATATATAATAATGTTGTGATATCTGTACACTGAGAAATTATTTTCAGGTTAGAACGGATAGCTCAGTGGCATAGAAACTGTCTAGGGCAAGGGGTATTGAGTTCAATACCCCACCACATGTGTGACTACACACAGGGAGAGCCTTGAAAGCCAAAAATGCCTATAATCTGGGCCAAAGATCTGGGCCAATGAGATATCACAGGGCATTTGCCTTGCGTGCAGCCGATCCAGGACGGCATCCCATATGGTCTGCTGTGATTGCCAGGAATGATCAAAGAGCCAGAAGTAACCCCTGTGTGCTGTTGGTTATGACCCAAAAATAAACAAGTGAAAAGGACTCCTAGATATTTCTTCAATTTGTTTGGTTTGAGGCCACACCAGCGGTATTCACATCCTAGCGCTGTATACGGATCACTCCTGACAGTGATAGAGAGACCATATGGAGTGACAGGCTTCAAACCCACATCAGCGGCTGCAAGACAAGCGCCTTTCCTCCTGTACTATCGCTGCAGACTCTGCCTAGACCATCAGAGGCCAAGAGCCTTCAAAGTTCTTATCAATGAACTTAATGTCCATATATTAATAACTATTTCTCAGTTGCTATCTCCCAAAGCACACAATATATATGAGATTAGTTATTAGTGACAAGACATGTAAGTCCATATTTCAGGCTGTCTTTTTTGCTTGTTTATTTTTGGGCCACACACTGTGATTCTCAGGAATAACTCCTGGTAGCCTTAGGAGGCTCTATGGAATGATGCTAAGGTACTATCTCTCTAGTCCAGGGGTCCTCAAACTACGGTCTGCCCTCTGAGCTGGCTGCTGCCTGTCATTTTATTTTTTTCGCAGAAGGACAGTCATCTATGCGAGAGGGGGCGGGAATTCTGGGAATTGATGTTCGGCCTTCTAACTATTCATCTTAGATATAAATATGTTACATGACTGTCTGTGTGAAAAGAACAAAATGGACCTATTTTCTTTCACTATCGTCTGGCTCATCGAATAAATCCGATTTTTGATAGATGGAATTCATTAATCATGTAATGGGATTCATCATATATATTTATTTACATTCATTCCATCTCTCCATCTTTCCCCAAGTAGATGAAATAGCAACTCATACTTACATTGACATGTATGTTTGTCGATGACATGAGAAACTTCTGAGTTGGGGAGCAAGCCAACATTTATGTGCAGCCTAATTTTATGAATTCATAACTGAATTATAATTATGGTTAGGCTGTGCATTGAGGAGTGGAGCAAAAATCAGGGTAAGTATTATGTAAAAATAATGTCTACATCCATTTACAAAAATATATTAACAATAATTTATATGACTACATCTTAGTTATTTTAATCAGTTTTGTGCATGAACACATACACGATTTTCTCTACCTCCCAAGAGAGCAGGTTTTCAAACAGTCTTTATTTGTATTTTTATTTTCTTTACAGGAACCGAATCCCATCTGGGATATCCTGAATCATTTTACTACTTTTCTCTTCGTCAAACCAAACCACATAACTTGAACTATCTAGTCCTGCCTCCAAATTAGAGGGGGCAGTAATGGAGGCACCAAGACCAAACAGTTGTAAGACCTCTATGTAATAAACTAGAACACAGAGGGGACCACTCATTCTAGCAGCCCCTGGGGTGAGAGTGGAGGATATGGGAAGCAGGATGGGAGCAGAAGTGGGGGGAGGACAAGTCGGTGGGGGGAATTTCCCACCTGGAATATTACTGTGAAAGATATGTAAGCCACTATGACGAAAATAAAAATTATATTATTAAAAATAAAATGAAAGGTAAAACATATGAAACACTCTTTAGTACAGCATTGGATATGAGAACTACTGCCGTTTTGACAACAGCTACCTGAGCCTGTAAGGAGCAGCGTAGAACATAATCAGAAAAGGAGTGAGGGATGAAGGGAAAGAAAGGCTATGCTGAGATGACTGATAGACTTCAGGTTATTCATTCTCTTTTTTTGGGTGGGGTTATTTAATTGAGTTTCTGGGGTTTTATTTGTTTGTTTGGAAAGGACTTTCTGTTGTGTTTTTTTATGTTTTTGTTTGTCTTTGTTTTCTTAGGAATAAGCATTCTGAATGTCTAGAAAAATGACTTCAAGTGTCCCCTAGAAAAATGTCATCCCATTGTTGAGACTCTGGGCAATGTCTTGCTACAAAGCCTAAGGAGAGCGGGAAATAGTGTCCTTGCCACCAAAACCACACTTTCATGAGACTCCCTGGTGGGACTCCAGGCACCTATAGCCTGAACTTCTGCTTCAGGACTGTAGGAATTCCGGGGGAATGCTCCCGAAACTGGCAAGTACAGAACTATTCTGGTATTTCCTCTAAATATCACCCCACGATAGGTGACTATGAGAGGGGTCTCTTGTGTCTTGTCCTCTAGACAGCAGAACCTACTAGCACACCAGGGGAGGAGAGGCTACGCCTGGCCACATCCCTAGTCTTCCTCATCACCGACCTGCAGACACTTCCCAAGAGGAGCAGGGCGTTGTGTGGGGCATGATGGTCAGCATCCAGGGAGGGTTGGTCCAGCTATGGAGGTGTCCAGCAAGGCTGAGGGGGACACTGAAGTTCCACGCAGGCCCACTTTCCCCTTCCAATACTCCTCACGTCGCCACTGTGCACAGACCCAGGAGCCACTCACTGCTTCTCCCCTGCCACCTTTGGGACCCCAAGGGTAGGTGGCCAGTCAGTGCTTCTTCCCAATACCTCTTTAGCATCTCCTCTTGGAACTAGGGGTTGTTCTGGGAGGGAAGGGCCTCGCTCGTCGTGTGTCCTTTCCAGGGCAACAATGACAGACACTCATGCCGCACTCACACAGGAATTCAGAAGCATCTGCATGGCCACCTATGGTTCCCTGCTTCCTGTCAGTCGGGTCCCACCTGCTGCTTGTGGGGCCAACAGAATCCTTGCTTCTCTTCCTGAAAATGCTCTAGAACATTGTCAGGGGCCAGGGCTGCTTCCAACGTCCTCCAAACGGAAAGCCCCTCGACCTTGTGGGAGGAGGTGAGGGAGCACCGCGTCCACGTCTGCTCCCGAAGGAGCTCCAGGAGCGGCAGGGGTCTCTAAGAGCTGGTCACCCCCACCTTTCCCCTGAACCCCACCACTCGCCGTGTCAGGAAAGCCAACAGAGTCAAAGGAATGTGTTTTATTCCTCCTCTTGAGAGGCAAGGCAACAACAGCAGCGCCTGATGGCGCGCAACAGCCGGTTTCTGCGGCTCCGGGATCTCAGGGAGCCCAGGAGCTCAGCAGCCGCTTCCTGCCGGAGATCCGGCTCGGCCCCCTCCAGGCCGCTCGAGGCTGGCACCGGGGGCTCGGGGGTCCCTGCGCCCTGGGGGAGCAGGGGTGGCTCCGGGAGGGCCAAGTAGGGAACTGGTGCCGGCTGGGCCAAGGGGGTGCAGGGCCCCGGCAAGGCCAAAGGGGTGCAAGGCCCAGGCAGGGCCAAGTAGGTGGCTGGGGGCAGCAAGGCCAAGGAGGTGCAGGGCCCAGGAAGGGCCAAGGTGGTGCAAGGCCCAAGCAGGGCCAAGGATGGGGCTGGTGCCGGCAGGGCCAAGGTGCTGCAGGGCTCCGGGATACTTGCTGGGCTTGCCCTCCATAGAGGGGCCCCCAGGGCCCGGCAGAGGAAGGGTGCAGCCCGGTGGTCGGGGCGCCGCCTGGGGTTCCCTTGCCGCCGAGGCTCACAGAAGTACAGAGAAATATGGTAGTGGGCAGGCCTGTTTTCTCTGCAGAGAACAAGAGCACAGGATGGAGCAGGGGGGAGAGGAGAGGACCGGGGCCTGGCTGGGCTGAGGGGCTCTGGATTCCTCCGCCCTCCCCCAGCCTGGGGCCACCATGTCCACACACCCCCAACGGCCCCATGACTCACGGTCCCCCAACTGCCACGGGCCACCACACCCATCCCCATGGCTCCTAGGCCTTGTAGGCCTTGTCCAGGGGAGGCAGTCCCCACTCGGATGGGGACTGAGAATGGGGGATTAGAATACTCACCTCACAATCATAGACAGGCACAAGTGCACATCTCCTCTCCGCATATAAAGAAATTTCGCTGCAGGGAGAGGGGCGCTGGTCAGGGGTGGCAGCAAAGCCGCTGGTCAGGTCCAGGATCACCCTGGCCTGTTCTCTCTCTCTCTCTCAGACCCTTAGGACCTTCCAAAGGCTCCTGCTTCTGGGAAAAGGCCTGTCAGACCACCTTGGGCTGTTCGACCCACCCTGGAGCCCCGAGAGGACCTGTCATCCAAGCACTCAGGGAATGTGACTAAGTCCAAAGGCACAACGGCCCTGTACCCCTCACCCTATGCCCACTTGTAGCAACAGTCACTGCCCTTCAGAAATACCGCAAAGGAGCCAACTGGACTCCCTAAAGTCCCTAGGTTCTGTCTGCCCTCCCATGGGCTGCTCCTGCCTGGGCCCTGGGCTCTCTGAGGGATGGCGTCTACACTGACATCCTCAGAACTCATGGCCTGGGACTTGAGGACAGGGAGAGGAAGGTCCCCCTGGCTCCTTACTTTTAATTGAGGCGCGTCTCCTCCTTCTTGCCCTCCAAAGCTGAAAAGAAAAGAGGGAGGTGGGGACTCTTGGCACTTCAGAGAAGCCTCTGCAAGGCTGAGTAAGTTTTCTTCCGGAATCATTGACACAGTGCTCCAACTGTCTCCTTCTCCTCAGTAGGCCCAGAAAGCTCTGCCAAGGAAACTCCTAGAAGAAGGCCCCTGATCCTTGGACAGCCTTAGGGAGAACCCTGGTCCCCTCTGCTGAGCAGTGCTCAAAAACTGGTCTCCACTGTTTGAGTGGCCCCCTAGGTGGGACTGTGACTTGTTCTGCAGAGCTGAGACTCCATTTCTCCAACAGCCCTGCACGTGGTACTCACCTCAGACCCTGCCACAGAACCCAAAGAGTCTCTGAACTTGATCTAACAGGCTTCCCTGAACCCCTACTCTTGGCACTCTGCTCTGCTAGAGGACTGAGGTGCTTTACAGGCTTCTGACGGCCCAGTCTCAGTGTGTCTCTCAATTGTCTCCTTCTGATACACTGCCCTACCGTGAAATCCTCAGGAACTCGTCCTGCGTCCTTACCTGGTAACATGCCATGCCTTTATTCACCAGCAGAAGCCAGAGAATATAAAGCCCCACCCCCAAAAGTACTTGGAGGTACAGCAGAGACCCGCCCAGAGCCTCATCCCCGGGGACCAGGTCAGGGCACCACCGGGAATCAAAAGTCTCCATTTGGAAACACAAGTTCGCATGCCGCTTGCCTACGGCAAATGAGACTAGAACATGCAGGGCCTGTTTCTACACACATCGGTGACATCACTAGCCAATGAGGTCACAATAGAGCACAGGGATTCCATGCTTATGGAGGCCACAGAGCATATAAGTTGATGATTTTTCACTTTCATTCCAGTATGATCGCAGTTACATTCATTCATTTCCAGAAGAATTCTTTCGTTAAGTCTACTTGAAATTATTGATTGTAAACATTAGTTTTGGTGGCATTTCAAAGTTATTAAAATGTTCTAACTTTTACATAAATAAAAAAAACTAACTACCTGGAGAGATAGCACAGCAGTGTTTGCCTTGCAAGCAGCCGATCCAGGACAAAAGGTGGTTGTTTCGAATCCCAGTGTCCCATATGGTCCCCCGTGCCTGCGAGGAGCTATTTCTCAGCAGACAGCCAGGAGTAACTCCTGACCACCGCTGGGTGTGGCCCTAAAACAAAAAACAAAAAAAAAGAAAGAAAAGAAAAGAAAAAAAGAAAAAATTAAAAAACTAACTAAATAAATAATAAAAATACAAAAATAAATTGAATTGCATTATTTTCTTTAAATACTGTGTTTACAAGTCTGTGTATGGGATAGTCGGTTTTTTCACATTGACAATGTTCTGGATTCAGCTTCATTTATACAATGTACACCACCTTTCACCAGTGCACAATTCCCACCACTGGTGTCATGTTTCCCTCCTACCTAACCCCTGCCTGCTCTTCTGGCACACATTTCTATTTCTTCTCTTCTGGCAAATTCTTCTCCTCTGGCAAAATGCTAGCAAATAGGATCCAATGCCTCATCAAGAAGGTCAGACACCTGAACCAAGTAGATTTCATTCCAGGAAAGCCAGCATGGTTTAACAGACATAAACCAATCAATATAATACACCATATGAACAGAAAAAAGACGAAAATCATAGGATCACATCAGTAGATGCAGAAAAAGCATGCAGTAACGTCCAACACCCATTCTTGATAAAAAAAAAAAAGAGAAAAGAAAAAGAAGAAAACTTTTATCAAGATGGAAATGGATCCCCTCTCCTGCTTCAGAAATCTGACTATCCCTTCATCCTTCAAACCCACCCCTGATTTCCCACCTTATTTAAACTCTTCATGCTCAGTTCTTAATCCAGTAGGCATCAAGACCGACCTCCTACCCCAAAGAAACAGTACCCAGTACCCAAGTGAAGAGACACCCACTCAAACCCACACCTCGTTCCCGGCAAGAAAATACATCCAACACCCTGAAACTGATTCATAATTTGTGGCCCTCCTTATCACAACTCCCTAACGTGGACTGTGGCTTGTTACCAGATTTAGATCCAAAAGGATCCCCTCTGCAAGAACTCTACCCAAGACCTCCCTGCAGCAAATCTTTTCTAAATCTCAAGAAGCCTAGGGGTGTGATGTAAAGGTGCTCTGAAACCCACACCCCACAAGAAAATCTCAAAGGACAATGGGAAAGCCTGTACTTCCAACATCATTATAAGACCTCTAGAACACTACCTCTTGACCTGCTTTTCCCCAAATAAAAGGTAATCTCCTGCATCACTTAGTTCCTTTAATTACTTTTTTACTTAATTTTTAAATAATCATTTTTTCTTTATATATAATATGAGCACATATATTTTTATTTTTTGGCCTGTTTCTGTTTTCTTCTCTTTCCACCCCCAAATGCACCAGCAATTTAAAGGAGCACCACTTCTTCCTGCAAAGGCATACTAAAAAAGGGGGATATCTCACATATAAAAACAAGCTCTTGTCTACTACGGACAAGAACTCTTACTTTTTTACAAAACAGGGGCATCTCCCACCTTGAACACACGTCATGTGGACTCAGCCTAGACCCCAGGGAATTAGACACCGGCCGTCCAGCCTTGACTCCTGGAAATGACAGGGTTCTCCACAACTGCTCCAGGAAGCAAACCCCCTCGGGGGCACCCTTAATACTGCTCTGACACCAACATGTGCCAGTTCTAGAATGATATGCTGAGAACGAGGAAATGGGATCAACTTGATCTAAGACAAGGTTGTCCCACCTCACCAGCCCTCTGTGCTCTCTCTTCAACCCTTAATCATTTGGGGGGGGCACACTCAGCAGTGCTCAGGGCTTACTTTTGATGGGTCCCCCTTATGGGTTGCTGGATATTGAAGTTAGGTTGACGGTGTCCGAGGAATGTGCCCAACCTGGACCCATTAATTATTAATTAATTAATTTTTGGTGTTTTGGACAACACCTGGCGGCATCAGGGGTAACTCCTGGATCTACACTCAGAAATTGCTCCTGGAAGGTTCAGGGGACCAGGTGGGATGCAGGGAACCAAACGTTCTTCAGTCACTTGCAAGCCAATGCCTTACTCACTGTGCTATCACTCCCACCTCTCCGTTTATTAAATTTTTCTTTTTGGTAGTGGGAGAGTGGCCTGAACCATCTGTTGTTGAGTGGTTTCTTTTGGTGTAATGGCAAATCCCAGACTCGTGAGAACGACCCTGGAGAAACAGAGCAGATCTGAAGATGAAGTTGAGGGATTCAGACTCTGGGTTCCACCGTAGTGAGGTCCTTCAAACCAAAGGAAATATTCTGTAATATCTGCCTTATGGAAAAGGGGAGGAGATGCTTTTTGTGTTAGTGTGTGTGTGTGTGTGTGTGTGTGTGTGTGTAACAAGGTAGAGGGGAGGAGTGGCTTGTTGTGTATATGTGTGTGTGTATGTGTGTGTGTAAGAGGGTAGGTAGGTAAGGAGGACTTGAACTTTTAAAAACTTGTTTTGTGGGGCCAGAAAGATAGCATGGAGGTAAGGCACTTGCCTTTCATGCAGAAGGACGGTGGTTCGAATCCTGGCATCCCATATGGTCCCCCAGGCTTGCCAGCGGTGATTTTCTGAGCATAGAGCCAGGAGGAATCCCTGAGCTCTGCTGGTGTGACCCAAAAGCAAAACTAAAAAAAACTTGTTTTGTTTTAGGACCACACCCAGCAGAGCTTACTCTTGGCTTGGAGCTCAGGGATGACTCCTGACAGAGTTTGGGGAACCCTATAGGGTGCTGGGTATCAACCTAGGTCTGTTGCATGCAAAAAAAAAATGCCTTCCCACAGGATCATCACTTCAGTCTCTGCGCTTTGGACAACTTCAGAGGATGCTTTGGGGGGGGGGGTTGTCAGTTCCTAAGTCTGAAATGAATACATCTTTTTTTGACATGAACTCCCCTACCCCTACAACTTTCTTTTAGAAGCAAATGAGAACCAAGCCCAGAAATACAGCTGGCCATGGTGGGACCCTCCTGAGTCAGTGTGGATCAGGCCAACTTGTCATTGAGGGCTACTTGCTTCCTAAACCAAAATCCTCTGCCCAGTGCAGCCCTGGTAAACTCTCACAAACATAGAGACAAAATCTGCTCTCAGTGAAGCCTCAGAGATATCACTCTGAGACTGGAGTTATTGGTGAGCTTTGGACCACCAATCTTCTCTTTTTATTTAGGGGCAGAGGATGCTCAAGGTTACTCCTGGCTCTACACTCAGGCATCATTCCTGGTAGTGCTCTGGGGACTATATGGGATTCTGGGGATAGCTAGTTTTGCATCTTGGGGATCCAGGTTTTAATCCTGGCACTGTATACTATCCTCTAAGCCAGGGGTCTCAAACTCAATTTACCTGGGGGCCGCAGGAGGCAAAGTCGGGGTGATCTTTGAGTGCAAAGTCAGTAGTAAACCTTGAACATTGGGGGGTGTGACCCAAACAACTAAAAAAAAAAAAAAGATTCCTCTAGGGCGGGGCCACAAAGGGCCGTTTTCAGCCCGAGGGCCGCGAGTTTGAGACCCCTGCTCTAAGCAGAAGCTCCTTTTCACCGTCTGGTGTGACACCCAATTAAACAAACCAGAATATTTCCTGCCAAGGACTGAAATGCAAAAAAGCAAGGCAGGTTAGGGGCTGGGGAGAGTATAGTTGCTAGGGTACTTGCCTTGCATATGGCTACCCCAAGTTTTATTCCCAGCAACTGGAAGACTGCCAAGAGTCCAGTAGTTGGCTCTGAGCACCATCAAATTTGTCCAAAACCAATAAAATAAAATAATGCAAGGCATGTTAGAAGTCATCTTTCATGTATCAGCTCTATTCCTCATGGTTTTGTTAGCACTGACAGCTCAGACCCCCCACCCTAATAAATGGTTCGTTTCTGTTTTGTCATGGTGCTTAAACTCAGAAGCTGAGTTTGATAGTGACATGACTGGCATGTAGGTGATCCCGAGCAACACTCTGAATCAAGACCATCTCATTGTGAGTCTCTGCAAAGAATGCAGTACAGAAATCACCAGCCAATAGCTCACAAGTAGCATTAGCATCAAGTATGAGATGCAGCGCCACTGAACTTGCCTTGTGTGCAGCCAGGTTTAATCCCTAGCATCCCTTACGGTAGATACCCTGAGCCCCATCAGGAGTGATTCCTGCAAGTAAAGCCAGGAATAAGCCCTCAGCACAGTGGGTGTTGCCTCAAAACAAAACATAAAGAATAGATGGTATAAATCCTTCAGTAACATGAAAAGGCCAGACATGTCTAGGGACCTCTAGGAATCAGGCTCTGCCTCAGCCTCTCCCTTAGCACATTCTCCCCATTCTCTGTACACCTCCAAACCCAAGCTCAGGTCCTCACCAACTAAATCCAGCCCAACATGGAACTCGGAGCATGGGACTGGCAGCACATGATCTTTGTTTCACCCGCTTCAGTGAAACAGAGATCTGGACTTCAAGCCCTCATTCCCTAGGTACAGAAATCAAACAAAATAATAGGACAGCAGGAGGGTGCTTGCCTTGCACACAGAGGCCTGGGTTCAATCCCCAGCAGCACCCTTGATACCCTCCAGGAGAATCCCCAGTACAGACCTAGAGCCTAGAGCACTTCTGGGGAATGGTCCCACAAAAGAAGACTAAAGAAGAAAGTGTCATCACAAGAGGCACTTCCTGTGTCTTTGGTTGAGTGATAGCCTTCTACAGAAGGTGGCCGAGATTGCCCTAGGTTCATCAACCCACAAGTAAGTAGAATTGGAACCCTGGTCGCCTGGATCAGGGCTCTGTGGGACAAAGAGCACTGCCAGGGTGATTCATGCTGCTTCTGTTTGTATGGAGATGATGGGATCTCAAAGTAGACCCCACCCCCACCCCCCACCCTGGCCTAAGGATTGGAACCTGAGTAGGACCTGCTGGTATGCCCCCCGTGTACCATGATTAAGGGCTGGAGATGTCGACCAGTTGCAAGTTCTAGACACACCAATGCTCAGAAAATATTACTTGCAGGTGGTGGCCCAGTGATGCCACCAAGACTGAGAGCCCTGATGTCATCTGAGCGTAAGTGTCAGGCCCAGCAAGCACACATTTCCCTTCACTGTCACTTAAGGAGGCTGAGTTTTCCTGGCGATCATGATTCAGTATTCGCAGAGGTCAGAGTGTCACACTATGCACTGCACCCCTGTAGGGCCACAAGCCAATGTTGCATCAGAGCTTGCTTTAAAATAAAAACATTAGGGGCCCGGAAGATAGCACAGTGATATTTGCCTTGCAAGCAGCCGATCCAGGACCAAAGGTGGTTGGTTCGAATTCCGGTGTCCTATATGGTCCCCTGTGCCTGCCTGCCAGGCGCTATTTTTGAGCAGACAGCCAGGAGTAATCCCTGAGCACCACCAGGTGTGGCCCAAAAACTAAAATCAATCAATCAATCAATCAATAATTAAATAAATAAAAATATTAACAATGGGGTGGGAGTGATATACATCAGGCACAGCAGTGGCCTTGGATGGGTGACCTGGACTCATCTCCAGCACCCGACAGAATACCCTGAGCCCTGCCAGGAGTGATCCCTGAATGCACTCAGAAGTAAGCCCTGAGCATATGGGGTCTGGACCCAAAACAAACAAGCAAAGAAAGAAAGAAAAACAAGATATATGAAGGAGCTCAATTGATAGTACAGCAAGGGGGGCACTTGCCTGTCCAGAGATCCACTCAGGTTGGATCCCTGGTCTCCCATATGGAATCCGAAGCCCACCAGAAGTAAACTCTAAGCCAGGAGTAAACTCTAAGCATCAGCCAGATGTAGCTCTCAAACAAAATGAAAGAAAAATGTAAGAAGCTTAAGGAAATGAACACAATCACCCCCGTTTCCAGAACTGTCTCTTGGTAGTCAAAATGTCGTATATTTCAAAACCAGTTTACATTCCAGCCACTTGCTACATAAAATACAGTTTTAAATTTATGCTTGGAAGTGGAAACTGGGGAACTACTGAATCTTAGACTTACTCTCAGCCAAAGAGATATAATAGGAGGATTAGGTTATTTGTCCTGCATGCCGCTGACCCTGGTTCGATCTCTGGCACCTCACAGAGTGATGCCTGAGCACAACTAGATGCCCTCCCCCTCCCCCCCCCCAAAAAAAAACAGAAAACAAAACAAAAAAACCCCAGCAAACTTTACACTTCCTTTCTCATTGTTTTTCAAATGGAAATGATCGAACTCTCATCTTCTTAGTTTTCTCCCCTATCCTCTGGGTCTAACGCTTAGGGTACTTTTCAGCTGATTCTCAAAAACAGATCCCACGCCTTTCTCCACAATTCTTCAGTCTAGAAAGAAAGTGCTCTTTAAAAAAGAAAAGAAAGAGGCCAGAGAGATTGCATGCAGGTAGGGCATTTGCCTTGCATGCTAAAGACGGTGGTTTGAATCCCCGCATCCCATATAGTCCCCCAAACCTGCCAGGAGTGATTTCTGAGCATAGAGCCAGGAGCAACTCCTGAGCGCTGCTGGGTGGGACTCAAAAACTGAGAGAGACAGAGACAGAGAGAGACAGAGAGAGACAGAGAGACAGAGAGAGACAGAGAGAGAGAGACAGAGAAACAGAGATAGAGACAGAGACAGAGAGAGACACACAGAGAGTGTTTGTGTCTGAACTGGACTCAACTGCATTCTCAACTACACCAGAATGCTAAAGGTCTTCCATGTACTATTTATCATTTTCACTAAAGATAAGTGAATGGAAAGTTAATCATTGGAAAGGTGTATGAACAGAAGGCAGGGTGGTCTACAATATTACAGGGAACATGCAGCACTGCCTCCTTAGATTGTAAGATTAAACTCTGACCCAGTTGGTTGAAGTTTGCCAGGTGTGGTCTCCAGTCCCCATCACTATTTCTTGGAAATCTCCTGCATACATACAAACACACATACACATAAGCAATCAAGTATATAGAAAGGCTGGAAGAAGTATATTAATTAAAACAAATACTACAAGGGTTCAGAAAATAGTACAACAGGTGATTAACCTGAATTTGATCCTGGCACCCCATATGGCCCCTGATACCCCACCAGAAAGGAGCCCTAGGCACTGAACCAGAAGCAAGCACCGATCATCACCAGGGTGGTCCCAAAATATATAATACAAATTACAGAATTAGAGAGCTAGAGAGTCATATACGAAAAGTGTGACTTAAAAACTAAGACAAAAATAAGTCATTGGAGGCTGGAGAGATAGCTCAGCAGTAGAGCATTTGCCTTGCACACTGCCGACCCAGGATGGACCGGGGTTCAATTCCCACCATCCTATATGGTCCCCTGAGCCTGCCAGGAGCTATTTCTGTGTGCAGAGCCAGGAGTAACCCTGAGTGCTACCCAAAAACCAAAAAGAAGTGACTGGAAAGAGATTATCCAAGTGGTCAGCGGGGTCATCAAAGAACTATTGAGTTAAGGCAGATTTAAGAGTTCAGACGGGTTCGTGCCTTAAATTCATCTGCTCCACAGAGTCTCAAAGGCAACAGCAAGTTTTGCACTATGGTACCTCGAAAGTTACCTAAACTCCTGGCTTCCAAATTTAAGATCTTGGAGTTGACTACAGTATCTTTTTTGATTTTTCTTAATTAAAAAATATTCTCTGGGGATGGAGGACTGGACTGCACCTAACAATGCTCAGAACATGCTCACGGGATCATGTGTGGTATGAGAGGTTTTCACCGGGGTTGGAGCTATATGCAAAGCAAGTAACTTACCTCCTATACTCTTCTCCAGCCACAGTATCAGTAATTTGGGGGCCTGGGAGATGTGGGATGCCATGATGCTCAAGGTTTACTCCTGGTTCTATGCTTACTCCAGGTTCTATGCTCAGAGATCACTTCTGGTAGTGCTTAGGGAGTCATATGTGATGACGGAGATTCAACCCAAGTTGACTGTATGCAAGGTAAGTGCTTTACCTACTATTCAATCTCTCCAGGCAGCATCATTATTTATTTGTTTCCTTTATAGCCCACTCAGAGCTGCTCAGAGTTAACTCTTTGTTTTGGTGTTGGATTTGGTTTTGGTTTTTGGGTCACACCCAGCTGTGCTCAGGGGTTACTACTGGCTCCATGCTGAGAAATCGCCCTGGCAGGCACGGGGGACCATATGGGATGCGGGGATTCAAACCACCTTCCTTCTGCATGAGAGGCAAGCGCTTTACCTCCATGCTATCTCTCCATCCCCGGGTTAACTCCTTTGTATTTAGGACACTTGCCAATGCTTGGAAAACCATATGGGATACTGGGGTGATTAAATCTGGGTCAGCCACATGCAAGGTGAGAACCGTAACAGCTCTATTATTGCTCCAAGACCAGCATTTGTGCTTTGTAAAACTTTTCCCCAAAAAAGCCAACGTGTGGGGAAAGGTTGAGAACCTCTGCTCTATGGCATCATAAAACTGAAACAAAACATTAAGAATTCTACCTAATTAAAAAATTTCAATTTTAGGGAGCTGAAGAAGTAGTAGTGCATATTATTGCCTTGTATATATGGCCAACATGGTTTCAACACCTGTCCCCATATGCTTCCCTGAGCACCACCAGGAGTTATTTCTGAATGCAGAGCAAGGAGTAATCCCTGAACACCACTGGGTATAACTTAAAACAATTCCATGTTTAGAAAAAGGCTCCTATCTTTTCTACTGCAAACAAATGGAATCTACAGTGCTAACTGATTCAAATGTTATAGGCTAAAGAACATATTCAGAGAACAAACTATAGCCAATAAGCCATTGCCTTGCTTCATAGCAACTTACAAATCAATATAATTTTTACCTTTAGGAAAGAATCCTATAGCAACAGAAGGAATGCCAGCATATATTCCAGCCTTCTTAAATCCCTGGGGATTCTGTAGCCTGGTTTTAATGGTATCCAGTGGAAATAATATCAAGTCAACACAAACACCTGCTACACCACCAGCCTTCAAAACGTGGAAGAGAGAGAAAGGAACAAAGGTTATAACAAAACCTACCAATCCTTAGCACAAAAAAGGAAAAGTTCCAATAAAATAAACCTTTTGCCACTTTTGGGAAGAGATTTTTTTTTTTTTTTCGGTTTTTCGGTCACACCCGGCAATGCTCAGAGGTTATTCTGGCTCTATGCTCAGAAATCACCCCTGATAGGCTCGGGGGACCATGCAGATGGCAGGATTTGAACCAGCGACCTTCCACGTGTAAGGCAAATGCCTTACCGCTGTGCTATCTCTCCGGCCCCGGGAAAGAGATTTTTAAAATATATTCTTTTTATCATCTTTATTATTTTTATTGCTATACCAGAATTTGAAATATTGTTAATTGCATTTTTCATACCTACATTATTTATATCTACATGTAGGTATATATCCACATATCTATATCACATCACCAGAGAGCCTATTGCCCAAGAGCCCTTCCCTCAATCCCTCCCCAGATAATCTCAGTTCTATTTTTTTTTTTCTTTTTTTTTTTTTGGTTTTTGGGCGACACCCGGCGGTGGTCAGGGGTTACTCCTGGCTGGCTGCTCAGAAATAGCTCCTGGCAGGCACGGGGGACCATATGTGACACCAGGATTCGAACCAACCACCTCTGGTCCTGGACTGGCTGCTTGCAAGGCAAACACCGCTGTGCTATCTCTCTGGGCCCATAATCTCAGTTCTTTGAAGAAAATCTCTAGTTCCAAAGCCTTTTGCCATTTGTTGTTCCTCCCATGTTTCTTTATATCCCATATAAGAGAGATTTTTATTGTGGGAGTGTTGACAGCTACACACACACACACACACACACACACACACACACACACACAATTTGAATAAAACAAAACTGAAACCCCACAACATGAGAAATAAAAAATAAATTGAAAAACAGTTTTTCAAAAACTGTGTCTTCCTTTTAAAAAGTTGTCTTTAAAATTTATTTCTCGACAATATTCCATGTAGTATCCAGGATTAGGTAAGTCAGAATCAAATCTCTTCTCCCTCCCTATTTGTAAGATTGTTTTTTGGATGGGAATCATCAGCTACATTTTTTGAATGGGGAACTGACTCTTCAAAGATAATGGCTAGTAATATCACAAATAAGACAGACCCTTGCTCCATAAATTCTTGTGTATTCCTTAGGAATATGAATACAAAGGTGGTCAAGAATTCTGTCTGATGTGGTGACAATATTTTTGAAATAGACAAACTTTCAGGCAGCTCTGTTCATAACAGTTTTATCTTTGTTCAGTGGTAATGAAAGAAATATCCATGCTGCAATGACAGGAGAAGATAGCAGAATGATTGCTGGCCAGGCTTTATCCATTAATCTACCATATTTCTCCAAAAATAAGACCTAATTACAAGTTTCCTTCTGGTTAAAATATAAGGCATCCCTAAAAATAAGGCCCCCAGGCTATATCTCAGAATAAATATTAATTTATAGTAAATTGGTTGCTAGGGCCGCCCCGATTGGCATCTGTAGGATTCACAGATTGTCTGGTTTGTGTTGACAACTACCATACCATAAAGAGGTAATAAATTTCATTTCTTTAACAATAAATGTGCACCATATTCTACTTCATGGAAAAAATAAGCCATCCCCTGAAAATAAGGCCTAGTGCATCTTTGGCAGTAAAATAATTAAAATACTTTATTTTCGGGAAAACAGAGTAACTGCGAAGGCAAAAATCAATGAGAGTAAAAAGTAATAAGAGGAAATGGAGGAAAAGCAGATAGGAAACGATTTAGATAGATGCATGCCTCCTCTTTTGATTTGGAATATAGCTTTCAACGGGACTATTATAAAATGATGTCGTTATTCAGCACGTATTATGCCTCCTACACCTAATGCTTCCGTTGTAGTGCCCTCAAAACCCGAGCATGTATCAGGAAACACCTCACAGGGGGCAAAAGTGGGTAAGAATGGCTAAGCCTCAATAGTGAGAATCTTCCAAGTCTGGAAAGCTGAAAGGAGACATTTGCGCTATAAAGAAGAGTTAACCCAGATCACACAAAAAGTGGATTCTCTATTTGAATACCTGGAGCATTTGAAAATGAACAGAGCAAACAAGCAGTAGAGATGAATGATCTGTCAGAAGAGAAACAGAGCAACAGCTACCTAAAGATTAAACTAATTAAAAACTTTGTCATTCAAAATGAAACCACAAAGGTTTCAATGAAATAAAATTTTTAAAAAATGATTAAACTACGGTCAGAGTGGTGGCACGGAGCGATAAGTTGCCTGCCTTGCCTGCATGAGCCTGGGACTGACCCAGGTTCAATCCACCAGCGTCCCATATGGTCCCCCAAGCCAAGAGCGATTTATGAGTGCATAGCTAGGAGTAACCCCTGAGTGTCACCAGGTGTGGCCAAAACAAAACAAAACAAAAAAGAATGTCTTGCAGAAGGAACTTTCCCGTTTGATCTTGAGCACTCCAAAAGATCCTGCAAACCTCTCAGGAAGGATCTCTGAGCACTTCGGAATGTCCCACAAACAAAAAAAAAGACATTAAAATTAAAGGTCTGTGGCCAGAGAAACAGCACGGCGGTAGGGCATTTGCCTTGCAGGCGGCCTACCCAGAAGGGGACCAGGTTTGATTCCTGGCATCCCATGTGTTCCCCCTAACCTTCCTGGAGTGATTTCTGAGTGTAGAGCCAGGATTAGGCCCTGACTGCACTCGGTGTGCCCCCAATCCAATCAATCAATAAATACATAAAGTTTAAAAAAAACTAGAGGTCTACCCATAATGTTCTCTTCTTTAACCCATAAGTTTCTAATTAGCAAAAGTGTTATATTTGAATAATAGACCACTACATAGCATTTTATTCATTTTAAAGGAGTATCTATTATATTTATAGATACAAAGTCTGGAAGTCGCTATACCTTAACATCTTTATATAAGATTCTAAATGAGGAGCATTTTTCACTACTTTGATTTTTATATTGCTCAAGTTTTATTAGTACTACTAACAGAAAAGCAATTATTCAAGGAGCTGGAGAGATAGAACAGCAAGTTCTATCTAAGCTATTTATTGCATGTTACCTACCTAAGTTTGATGACCAGCATTCCATAGGGTCCCAGAGCCCACCCATAATGATCTCTAAGCCAAGAGCCAGATAAGCTTGAGAGCCCCTGAGTATGTTCCAACCTTCAAAAAAAGGAAACATTCAAAATCAATAGCCCACCCTAAACATTCTATTATACTTAGTGCATTTTATATATAATAGGCACTCAGTTAAGGGGAACTTAGAATCCTACTCATGGGCCCTAAGTTACCACTCTAGTTTCATGTCCCTTTAGTGAGCTTTTAGCTTCTGACTATAGTACTTTACAATCTAACTACTTTACCAAACAATAAGTCTTGTGTCCTGCATAATGCAACCAGCAGACACACGCTCTCTCTCTCTCTTTCTATATATATATATAGTATATATATTATGTGTGTATGTATACATACATATATAATATAACCTGGCCCAATGCCTCATCGCTCAAAAGACCTTTCCCTTAGCCTGGAATCCCTTTCTTGATCTTGACTCTTGCACAATGCAGCTGACCAACACACACATACATACATACAATCTTATTTGCTGTTAATGCCATGACCTTATGCCATAGCCCTCTCAAATCCTTTCCTTATCTCCTAGTAAGAATTAAAGGACACTTCCTTGACATCCCATAAAACTTGGTTTACATTTCTAGTTTAACCTGATTTACTAACTTAATCTAATGATAGTTACCTTAGCGTAACTCTATTGACTAAATTCACTTTATATTCATGAACTTAATTCATAGATTTTGGAAAGACAATTCTATCTGGCATTGAGATCCTACAAGATGGATGTGAAAGAACACAGGTCAAGGCATACAATAGGGAATAATGCAGGGATATGCAGCAACCCCAGTTCTAGCCCCTGCTCCACATAGCCCCCTGCAGACCTCTCTAAGCATCCCCGGTTCAGTCCTGGAGGCTCCTTGCACTTCCAGGATGGTCATGGACACCCTGAGCACTGACAGAACTGCATCTTCAGGACCTTGCACTGAACCAGTTGGCTCAGAATCGCCAGGAGTAGCAACTCAGAAACTCTGTGTAGTGCATTGGCTAACTTTAAGGAGCCAGAGCACTTGCCTTACATGCAGCCAAACTGCGTTCAATCCCTGGCATTATGTGTGATCCCTAGAATCCAGCAGGAGTGATTCTGAGCATAGACCCAGGAGTAACACTGAGCACCAAAGTGTGGCCAAAAAAATAAATAGGGCCAGAGAGGTAGTATGGAGGTTGGGCATTTGCCTTGCATGTAGAAGGACGGCAGTTTGAATCCCGGCACCCAATATGGTTTCCCGAGCCTGCCAGGAGCTATATCTGATCATAGAGCCACTAGTAACACCTGAGCCCTACTAAACGTGATTCCTAAGCACTTGTAGGTGTTGTTATAAGATAAAATAAAATAACTTCTTGAAACTCGGCATGTTGATTCTGAACCCCTGAAACACATTGACAAATTTATATATATTTATAAAATCCATACTGTGGGGCCAGAGAGATAGCATGGAGGTAAGGCATTTGCCTTTCAAGCAGAAGGACGGTGGTTCGAATCCCGGCATCCCATATGGTTCCCTGTGCCTGCCAGGGCCTTATCTGAACATAGAGCCAAGATAATCCATGAGGGCTGCCGGGTAAGACCCAAAAACAACAACAACAACAACAACAAAATCCATGTGTTAGGGGAAAATTTATAAAATAGATATTATAATAACTCAGATATATGATAGATGCCTGGTAAGCCCTTCTCCACCGGCACCTTGACCAGATATAGATTCTTTTTTAAGCCTTTCTTGCCCCCTCCTTCTTATCCCCTTTGATCTTATTCCCCTTGACCTTGAGTCATCAATGGCCTTCTCCCATCAGCCAATGACCCTCCTAAGAGGAACTTGACATATTTGGGCAAAATAGTGGACTTCTATCACTCCTACCAAGGTTCCTCGCTATTTTTTTTGAAAAAGGACAAATTCACCCTCTGATTAGACATTGGTTACCCCAGATAGGGAGATTCCTTAAACTTTTAAGACACCTTCCTAGATTATCCGGGGCTTCCGGTATCGGTCTATGAGGCTGTCTCCAAGCCCCAGAGCTCTGGAATAAACCCTGCTTTGCTTTTGCATTCTCTGAAGGTATGTTTTGTGGTCTTTATTGAGGTAAGGGGCTTTTCTTGGACCCTGGGCTTCCCCTTTGGGCCCCAGGGCTGTTTCAGGACCTTGGGCCTTCCCAGGCCCTAGGATTCATGGTCCCCATTTGACAACTGTAATAATTTCAAAGTCTTGGGGCAAAACAATACAACTGTAACTAAGCTCCTTCCTGCCTTGCACATGACTGACCCAGGTTTGATACCTAGGCACCTCAGTACGGTCCCTGGAACTCCATCAAAAGTGATTCCTGAGAGCAGGGTAAGTAGTAATGCCTGACCACCACCAGATGTGTCTCAAAAAATATTTTTTTAATTAAAGACTTTTTTGACTTTGATGATTCTAAGTACTGATTCTTGTATAGTTTCCAAAGAATTTAAATAGCACCGTCAGGGTCTACCTAACACAGTTATCTGATCTCTTCAATATATACAGGCTAGACCACTTGAAAGTAAAACGTCAGGATTACATATTGACTGAATCAATAAATTAATGTCATTTCCAGACTAAAAAAACTAGAGCAAAACTGCAACCTCAGTCTTGGCAGGAGCGGATGTGAGGACCTGAGTAAGTGCTTCTACATTATTCTTAAATAACTTTACGTTATCTTTTAACTCATACGTGTTCTTCACCGCTTATTGTTCCATGATTTTTAATTCCAGGATCCTCGTGTGACCCTGGCATCAAAGGACCCTAACTGAAGTTGCTCATTCTTTTGCTTTTTCCGTTGCTTTTCCCCACTGGAAAACCACCAGGTGGAAAGCTCCATCCCCCAGCACCCAGAGGAGGCCCAGGCAGGCTCCTGTGCACTTCCGGTAGAGATGCTGATGCTGCTGGAAGTTGCAGATGTCGGGAAAGACTGGACGTGAGGAGAGAAGGCGGCAGTCGAGAAGTCCAGCAGTCCCTTAACCAGCTGACCGACACCTTAACCAGCACCAGCGAGGTTGCCCACGCAGGTCGACCCCCAGCCCCGAAGATGCCATGGAGGCAACAGTCCTAACAGGGGTCCAGGTGGGTCCTGGAACCACACACTGGGTGCCGCCATATTGAGGGCTGGGGCCTGCACGTCCTTGGTCATGTGACTTCAGCTCCCAAAAGCGCCCGGTGCCCCCTGGAAGAGCGGGCCAGGGGAGAGACAGCTGGAGGGCCGAAGTCTGGGCTGGGAAGCTTGGGCTGCCCTTGGGAGTCAAGTCTTCCACTCCTTCTTCAGGAAACCCCTTGGGACGACTGAGCAGGGGAAATCTGGTGAGCAAATGAGCCTCAGCAGCCTTCTAGGAACCAGGAGTAGCTCAGTAGCAGTTGGAAGAAACTCAAGTATGAGCTCAATTTGTAGCAGGTGAGATCACCAGGTCACTCCATTCACAAAGTCCTAAGATAAGGCTGGTATTTTCCAGTCACCTCTTCCTTTTGGGTCTTATCTCATTTTTCTCTGTACAGATTCTCTTTGGTTTTCCATAAAACTCGCAGATTAAAAATGTAGATGTAAAAGTAATGATGTAGAAAAACTGTAAAAAAGTTCCCTGAAGCTGAAAGTTAGCATTCTCCCCTTCTCCCTAGAGTTATTGTAACTGTTGTCAATGAAACAATTAAACAACAGGTTTAGGTACAGTTTACAACTTTGTCTAAATGCTAGCAACGTGTACACCTCAAAGCTCACTTTATAAGGTACTTAGTCAAAGACTTGGAATGGCCCTGTCTACACATTTATCAAGTACATTTAACTTTATGTGTCCATGTATATATGCCAATGATAGACTCAGACATTTTGCATTAATACAACCAGCTTGTAATTTTTAAACTGCTATTACTGTCTTTACTGTGAACCCAGATAATTAGAGATGTTCATTTCCACTTAAAAATTATAGAGAATGGGCCCGGAGAGGATAGCACAGCGGTCGTTTGCCTTGCAAGGCAGCCGATCCAAGACTAAGGTGGTTGGTTCGAATCCCGGTGTCCCACTATGGTCCCCCGTGCCTGCCAGGAGCTATTTCTGAGCAGAAAGCCAGGAGTAACCCCATGAGCATTGCCGGGTGTGGCCCAAAAACCAAAAACGAA
The DNA here is from genome assembly GCF_024139225.1 of Suncus etruscus. Taxonomy (NCBI): domain Eukaryota; kingdom Metazoa; phylum Chordata; class Mammalia; order Eulipotyphla; family Soricidae; genus Suncus; species Suncus etruscus. The sequence goes on along the minus strand of NC_064864.1, from coordinate 37,662,717 downwards.
AAGAAACCAAAAAAAAAAAAAAAATAATGTGAATATAGCATAAAACGGCTTGATATAGGGCTCTTCATCATCTTTTCTCAAGAATCCTACCTATAACCTGTTTTGTTTGCTTTTACTTTTTGATCCACCTTGCATACCACTGCTATATCGTCATTAGTTATAGCTGAGGTAACCTGAAAATAATTTATAGGTCCTTACCTTAACATAAGAGATAATATAAAAATCTTTATAAATGAGGTAATATAAAAATAATTTGCATTTACGGTATCAAAATTCTAAGCAATCACTACTAGATTTGAACATAACCCCTCTAAGATTGCTTTTTTCTCTCTTGTAAGGTAAAGATAATGGTAGTAGCCTCTTCCTTAAGCACTATTACAGATGAATTAGAAAATGCAAGTTGTGCAAGTTTTTAGCTCCTAGGAAGTACACTTGAAAATAATGATGATGTCACTTCTGTGTTTTATGACTCCTTATTATATTCAAGTGAGCCAGATATTTTTTAGCGTGGAACTCATCCTCAGCTGTTTCCTTCATCACTGTTGCTACTGATTATCCTTGACAGGCTTTATACACTTTCATGCCTCCTTTCACCCATATTGTTTTCTCCTAAAAGTACCACCTTTTGCTAAGACTCACATCAAGCCATTAGTTCCTCACTTGTTCGGCTACAAGGCACCCTCTATAGGCCATTTCAAAATCAGCTAGGTTCCTCAAGGGCAGCTGGAGAATTTCTGGTACTTCTTTTTCCTCTTAAAATAACTCATAATATGTGGCTGGAATTACACTAAAGTGAGTTGGGTGCTAGCTTGTCTTGCACGGTGGATTTGATTCCTGGTGTCACATATGGTCCCCTTATGTCAAAGAATGGTTCTGGGTATTGAGCCAGAGTAAGCCCTGAGCAGTGTGTGGCCCCAAAATAAAAGCAACACCGAAAAACAAAGAAACAAACAAAACAAACAAAAAAACAAGACACAGCTGATTAAGAGGAAAGGCTTTAGCACTTCCTTGAATCTAAACACAAGTTCTGTCTTTGAATATCGGCGTAGACTTCAGGCAGTTTTTGTTCATTTGTTTTCATTTTGAGAGTACTTGTATTTTTGTTTTTGGTGTGTGTGCATTGTGTGTGACTCTGTGGGAGAGATGGGACAAGGGTGCTCCAGGAACATCTCCCAGGAACCCACAAACACAAACCAAGTTCCCAAACTGTTGAGTTACATCCCAGCACAGATTTTTTCCTTTAACAAATGTCATTACAGGGCCAAGAGAGAACTTCCGTGGAATTTCTTTCCTGGCATTAGATGGCCCTGAGGCCCACAGGGATTTAGCCTTGTGGTCCCTAGGCATTGCCATTTATGATCCTGGCAATGCTCTTGCGGAGAGGGTCCCTGAGCTTTGGGTCCTCAAGCACTATCGTGGATGGCTCCGATTCTTTTAAAAAGTAGTAGATTGATTGAGTACTGGAGGGACTGATTATTTCCAAAAGGCACATATCAATTTCAGTGCTAACACAATTGTTAGAACTGAACTACACAGTACTTGGTTTCTCTGCCATCCAATTGACCTCTATAGGGGGACACCAAGATGAAAGCATTTCAACTCCATCAGCCTCAAAAATGGATTTAGCTCTAATAGGAACTCACAGGAGGCCTCCCCAAAAGGAAAATTGAGCAATGAAAAATTGTACAAGGTAAAGGCACTTGCCTTGCACACACAGCTGGTTTGTTCACTGGTACCAAGTATGTTTCGCCTGATTACCACCAGAAAAAAATCGCAGAGTATAGAGTTGGGGGGTATAATACTGAGCCTCACTGGGTATGTGATAACTCCTCCCCCCAAAAAAATAAAGGAACGGATTGAATTAGGTAGGAAAAGGAAAATTGTTATGATGACCATTGGCTATCACAGACAATAGAGAACTCTCACTGCTGAAATGAGTTGGTCACTTTGTTCTGACCCTAAAAAAGCTAAGTTGCAAATAACACAACATTTCATATATGAATTGTTCATTATTTATTCATCAGTAACCAATACAAAAGAATTGTTTTTATATTATAGTTAAGTGACAGCTGCTTCAGACCTGGCAAAAGGAAGAAAAAGTTTTCCTTTACCACGTATTTAAAGGAAAGGGAAAAAAAGTGATAGTTTTTAGTGCTGATGAAATTATATGAAACACTTCTCATTGCTTTGCTGGGTCTGGTTCCAAGAGGTTTCACACACACACACACACACACAGTTTGGTACCTTGGGCAAGATTAGCTGAATTTTTTCATTGTTACTAATCTTTTATGAGGAACATGAACAAATTAAAGTGATGATAAATCCTTAGACCAAATCCTGTGTTTTATTTCTCCTTCTCCCTTCCTAACAGAATCATCTGACCCTTAATAACAATTCAAAATTAAAGTAACTTGCCTATGATATCAAAATGTGTGTGTGTGGTGTGTATGTATGTGTGTAAATTTTTCTGAAACCATCTTCAACTTTTGGGGGGGGGATGGGGTTGGGCCATATCTGGCTCATGCCTCAGGGCTTACTTAGGGCACTGGTGCTCAGGACACCTATTCCATTTCCACTTCCTGCTTTCTCTTCCTTCGTTCCTTCTTCCTTGCTTTTTTCCTTCCTCTCATACTTCTGCCAGGTGTGCAGAGCTCAGGTCTCACCTCTGGGGCCAGTCGAGGTCAGACCTCTGGAGTGGCACTTGGCTGGGGGCAGGACAATCTCCTCCCAGGTGAAGCCAGAGATAACTCCTTCCCCTGGCTGGGGCCTCTCCTTAGACTTTCTCCTCCCTGACTCTTCCCTACCCCCAGACTTATCTCATCACTGACTGGGGACCCAGCTAGGGCTGAGGCTAGGCCAAGCTAGGCTGTCAGGGCCCTGTATGGTTTTGGGACATATGCAGTTCAATAATAAAGATTCCCTTACCTATTTTGTCCTTGTAAATATGTATATCCACGGACCAGATTGGAGGGAGCATTTTTGAAAAATAAAATGTCACATCAAGTCACAGAAATCTATGTTTATTAACTGATAGGAATTGAGGTGCAGAGTCGGACCCCGGTCTCACTCAGGCTCCAAGGCTGTCAGCATTGAGGACCTGGAAAAGGGATCACAACCAGTCAGTGCACCAAACCCAGTTGCTGTAATGCAAGGCACGGTTCATAGGCACACTCCCTCATAGACTCCCTCAATAGGGCCAGGGCTGGTTCTGGGGGCTTCTTGGAGAGGATGTTAGATTTAGCCCGGACCCTTATGATGTGCTGGATTGGCCTGCTCTGGTGGGAGAAGGTCTGGACCACCAAGGACACACCTTCATGCTGAACACTTCCATTCCCTCTCTCCCCACCCTGTCCTGCCACTCACTGCTTGGGCAGCTGCCATCTTCCTGACCCTTCAAGTGGACTCCTGGGCTCAAGTGGATGAGTGTGTGGGTGTTTGGATGTGATGTATGACTGTTCAGTGTGGGTAAGTGCATAGACATGTGTTTATGCATGATGTGTGCTAAGCATAGGTGTGTTCGGCATGTACGTGGAGGGATGTGAATGTGTGTTATGTATATATGTGCCTCTAGTGTGGTATGTGTGTGTTAAGTTTGTGTGTGTGTGTGTGTGTGTGTGTCTAGGTGTGTGGAGTGTCCATGTGAATGTGTATGTGGGAAGGGGAGCTCTGAACTCCCAGACACAGCCACAGTGAGGCGTTAGCAACTTCACACTTTTCCCCCAAACTGAGGCTGCCTTGTGCCCTTGTTCCAGGTGGCAGCACTTGCCAGACTCTGGCCCTGTGTCTCACAAAGCCCAGTAGGTCAAGGGATGAACTAGCCCAGAGGCTTCAGCTTCTTTGGAAATTCCATTTGAGGTCTTACCGATCCTGCTGATATTAGATCCTCTTCTTATTTCTGTGCATTCCCCCGTGTTTCTGGGTCCACATGGTTCACCCTTTCCTCAGCATACACTAAGTCCATCAGATGTTCTGGATCCACTGCATCCACCAAAGCCTCAGGGTCTGCAGTTGCCATTGAACCACGGGCAGTGGATCTTCCCAGGCCACCCAAACCACTGGGTACTCTGAGGCCAACTGTGTCACTAGGTGCACTGGGTCCTAGGCGATCTAAGTCTTTATGTCCTCCAACATCACCCAAGCTACTGAGTCCACAGAGGCCAGGCATGGCATTAGGTCTGCTGGGTTGGCCGAGGCCACCCAAGACACTGGGTCTTCCAAGGCTCTTGCTACTTTTACCAAGGGCAGCCAAGCCACTGGGTCTTATAGAGTCACTGAGACCACCCAGGGCACTCAATCGTCTGGGTTTGCCAAGGCCACCCAAGCCACTGTTTCCACTGAGATGACCATGGCCGCTTGATCCATTGAGACCACTGATGGTGCTGGTCTCCCTGAGAGTATCGAAGAGACTGGACATGCTGAAACTACCAAAGGTGGTGTCCCTGTTGAGGCCGATGCTGCTGGTTCTACTGAGAGGACTTAGATTATTCGACATGCTGAGATCACCCAGACTGCTGACCTTGCTGCTGCTCCTCTCGATATTGCCAAAGTGGCTGTCTCTGACTTTGCTTCTACTGCCCCCTCTGCCACTGCCTCTGATGATGCTCCCATATTCACTGAAGCTGCCGCTCATAAAGATATCTCCATCACTGATGCTATCTTTGCCGCCAGTGTCATCATAGCCACCATCTTTGAAGTCCTCTTTGCTGCCAGCCAAGCCTTTGTTGTCCTTGAGGTCATTGATTCCAGGGCCAACATCTGTGGAGGACACAGAAGAGTGGCAGGCTTTGGTTACATGTGGGTCTCTTGAGTCACATTTTCCTGTTCCCTCTGACTGGGCATTTGGCCATTCTCTGGCAGCAAATAGGCTTTAAGTGCCACCTGGCCATGAGGATCAGTGTTGCCGTCTTGGTATGGACCTGCTAGCTAGACTGACAGTGGGCCATGCCACACCTGTAAGCACTCTCACCCAAGAACTGCAGCTGGACACAGGTGCTGAGGAGCATTGGGGGATGGGGCTGAAGGAGTCCAGAGTAAAGAAAGGTGAGAAGGGCAGAGCAAGAGGGCCTGGGTAATATGGTGCCTGTCATGGGCTGGACTCACTGGGCAGTGAGGTTACCAGAGTTTATGGGCTTGGAAGGACTCTCAGGTGCTCTAAGGAGAAACACACACAAGTACTCTTGGGGGTGCATAACAGTTCAGAAGGTTTGGAGAAGGAAACCACTGCATAGACTGTGACTGTCTGGGCTGGCTGCAGTGGGCACGGAGTGGGGATGGGCTGGGGTGCAGAAAGATCACACATGTCCGGTTCCTGTGGAGAGGGAAGGGCGAGGCCAAGGATTCACAATATGTATCTGTGTTCATGTGTGATTGTATGTCTATGCACAGTCTGTTTCTGACTATGTCTGAATCTGCATATATACTACTGTGTCTATATAATCACCTGTATTTATATGTGACTGTGTATATGCAGGTGTGGCTGTGTGTCTCCACATAAAGTGAGTTTTCCTGTGTGTCTGTCTCCTGTGTGGCTGTGCGAGTAGACATCTTTTTCTCTAAGCTACCTGCTCAGCACACAGGAGCTGACCTCGGTGGTATTGCTGGTGCCCAAGTCTCAGTTCCTGGTGAAATAGGAATGATGCCTGAGTGTAGAGCCAGGAGTAAACCCTGAGCATCCTCTGCCCCTAAATAAAAAGAGAAGATTGGTGGTCCAAAGCTCATCAATAACTCCAGTCTCAGAGTGCTTTCTCTGAGACTTCTCTGAGAGCCGATTGTGTCTCTATGGTTGTGAGAGTTTACCAGGGCTGCACTGGGCAGAGGATTTTGGTTTAGGAAGCAAGTAGCCCTCAATGACAAGTTGGCCTGATCCACACTGACTCAGGAGGGTCCCACCAGTGGCCAAATGTATTTCTGGGCTTGGTTCTCTTTTGCTTCTAAAAGAAAGTTGTAGGGGTAGGCGAGTTCATGTCAAAAAAGATGTATTCATTTCAGACTTAGGAACTGACAACCCCCCCCCAAAAAAAAAAGACCTCATGAAGCATCCTCTGAAGTTATCCAAAGGACAGGGACTGAAGAGATGATCATGTGGGAAGGCATTTGTTTTGCATGCAACAGACCTACGTTGATACCCAGCACCCTATAGGGTGCCCCAAACTCTGCCAGGAGTCATCCCTGAGCTCCAAGCCAAGAGGAAGCTCTGCTGGGTGTGGTCCTAAAACAAAACAAGTTTTTTTTTTAGTTTTGCTTTTGGGTCACACCAGCAGCGTTCAGGGATTACTCCTGGCTCTATGCTCAGAAAATCACCGCTGGCAAGCCTGGGGGACCATATGGGATGCCAGGATTCGAACCACCGTCCTTCTGCATGAAAGGCAAGTGCCTTACCTCCATGCTATCTCTCTGGTCCCACAAAACAAGTTTTTTAAAAGTTCAAGTCCTGCTACCTACCTACCCTCTTACACAAACACATACATACACACACATACACACAAAAAGTCTCTCCTCCCCTCTATCTTGTTACACACACACACACACACACACACACACACACACACACTAACATAAAAATCATCTCCTCCCCTTTTCCACAAAGCAGATATTACAGAATATTTCCTTTGGTTTGAAGGACCTCACTACGGTGGAACCCAGAGTCTGAATCCCTCAACTTCATCTTCAGATCTGTTCTGTTCCTCCAGGGTCGTTCTCAGGAGTCTGGGATTTGCCATTTGTCACCAAAAGAAACCACTCAACAACAAATGGTTCAGGCCACTCTCCCACTACCAAAAAGAAAAATTTAATAAACGGAGAGGCGGGAGTGATAGCACAGTGAGTAAGGCATTGGCCTTGGAAGCGAATGACGAAGGTTTGGTTCCCTGCATCCCACCTGGTCCCCTGAACCTGTCAGGAGCAATTTCTGAGTGTAGATCCAGGAGTAACCCCTGATACCGCCAGGTGTTGTCCCAAAACATCAAAAATTAATTAATTAATAATTAATGGGGCCAGGTTGGGCACATGCCTTGGACACCGTCAACCTAACTTCAATATCCAGCAACCCATAAAGGGAACCCTTCAAAAGTGATCAAATGCAGAGGCAGGAGTAAGCCCTGAGCACTGCTGAGTATGCCCCCCCCCCCCAGATGATTAAGGGCTGAAGAGATAGCACAGAGGGCTGGTGAGGTGGGACAACCTGGTCTTAGATCAAGTTGATCCCATTTCCTCGTTCTCAGCATATCATTCTAGAACTGGCACATGTTGGTGTCAGAGCAGTATTAAGGGTGCCCCGGAGGGGATTTGGTTCCTGGAGGGGTTGTGGAGAACCGTGTCATTTCCAGGATTCAAGGCTGGACAGCCGGTGTCTAATTCCGTTGGGTCTAGGCTGGGTCCACATGGGTCCCAGTGTGTTCAAGGTGGGAGATGCCCCTGTTTTGTAAAAAAAGTAAGAGTTCTTGTCCGTAGTAGATAAGAGCTTGTTTTTATACGTGATATATCCCCCTTTCTTTAGTATGCCTTTGCAGGAAGAAGTGGTGCTCCATTATATTGCTGGTGCATTTGGGGGTGGAAAGAGAAGAAAACAGAAACAGGCCAAAAAATAAAAATATATGTGCTCATATTATATATAAAGAAAAAAAGATTATTTAAAAATTAAGTAAAAAAGTAATTAAAGGATCCAAGTGATGCAGGAGATTACCTTTTATTTGGGGAAAAGCAGGTCAAGAGGTAGTGTTCTAGAGGTCTTATAATGATGTTGGGAGTATAGGCTTTCCCATTGTCTTTTGAGATTTTCTTTTGGGGTGTGGGTTCCAGATCACCTTTTCATCACACACCCTAGGCTTCTTGAGATTTAGAAAAGATTTGCTGCAGGGAGGTCTTGGGTAGAGTTCTGGCAGAGGGGATTCTTTTGGATCTAAATCCGGTAACAAGCCACAGTCCACGTTAGGGAGTGGTGATAAGGAGGGCCACAAAGTATGAATAAATTTCGGGGTGTTGGTTGTATTTTTTTGCCAGGAACGAGGTGTGGGTTTGAGTGGTTGTCCCTTCACTTCGGTGCTGGGTACTGTTTCTTTGGGGTAGGAGGTTGGTCTTGATGCCTACTGGATTAAGAACTGAGCGTGAAGAGTTTAAATAAGGTGGGAAATCAGGGGTGGGTTTGAGGGATGAAGGGATAGTCAGATTTCTGAAGGGGTAGAGGGGATCCATTTCCATCTTGATGAAATCTTTTCCTTTTTCTTTTCTTTCTTTTTTTTTTTATCAAGAATGGGTGTTGGACATTACTGCATGCTTTCTCTGCATCTACTGATGTGATCCTATGATTTTCTTTTTTTTTTCTGTTGATATGGTGTATTATGTTGATTGATTTATGTCTGTTAAACCATGCTGGCTTTCCTGGAATGAAATATACTTGGTTCAGCTGTCTTACCTTGATGAGGCATTGGATCCTATTTGCTAGCATTTTGCCAGAGGAGAAGAATTTGCCAGAAGAGAAGAAATAGAAATGTGTGCCAGAAGAGCAGGCAGGGGTTAGGCAGGAGGGAAACATGACACCAGTGGTGGGAATTGTGCACTGGTGAAAGGTGGTGTACATTGTATAAATGAAGCACAATCAAGAACATTGTCAATGTGAAAAACCGACTATATACACAGACTTGTAATCACGGTATTTAAAGAAAGGAATACAATTCAATTTATTTTTGTATTTTTATTATTTAGTTAGGTTTTTTAATTTTTTTTTTTTTTTTTTTTTTTTTGGTTTTAGGGCCACACCAGCGGTGCTCAGGAGTTACTCCTGGCTGTCTAATCAGAAATATCTCCTGGCAGGCACGGGGGACCATATGGGACACTGGGATTCGAAACAACCACCTTTTGTCTGGATCAGCTGCTTGCAAGCAAACACTGCTGTGCTATCTCTCCGGGTAGTTAGTTTTTTTTATTTATGTAAAAGTAAGAACATTTTAATAACTATGAAATGCCACAAAAACAAAGTGTAGAATCAATAATTTCAAGCAGACTTAACGAGAGAATTCTTCTGGAAATGAATGAATGTCACTGCGATCATACTGGAATGAAAGTGAAAAATCATAAACATATATGCTCTGTGGCCTCCATAACCATGGAATCCCTGTGCTCTATTGTGACCTCAGTGGCTAGTGATGTCACCGATGTCTATAGAAACAGGCCCTGCGTGTTCTAGTCTCATTTGCCGTAGGCAAGCGGCATGCGAACTTGTGTTTCCAAATGGAGACTTTTGATTCCCCGTGGTGCCCTGACCTGGTCCCTGGGAAGAGGCCCTGGGGGGTCTCTGTACCTCCAAGTACTTCTGGGGGTGGGGCTTTATATTCTCTGGCTTCTGCTGGTGAATAAAGGCATGGCATGTTACCAGGTAAGGACGCAGGACGAGTTCCTGAGGATTTTACGGTAGGGCAGTGTATCAGAAGGAGACAATTGAGAGACACACTGAGACTGGGCCGTCTGAAGCCTGTAAAGCACCTGAGTCCTCTAGCAGAGCAGAGTGCCAAGAGTAGGGGTTCAGGGAAGCCTGTTAGATCAAGTTCAGAGACTCTTTGGGTTCTGTGGCAGGGTCTGAGGTGAGTACCACGTGCAGGGCTGTTGGAGAAATGGAGTCTCAGCTCTGCATAACAAGTCACATTCCCACCTAGGGGGCCACTCAAACAGTGGAGACCAGTTTTTGAGCACTGCTCAGCAGAGGGGACCAGGGTTCTCCCTAAGGCTGTCCAAGGATCAGGGGCCTTCTTCTAGCAGTTTCCTTGGCAGAGCTTTCTGGGCCTACTGAGGAGAAGGAGACAGTTGGAGCACTGTGTCAATGATTCCGGAAGAAAACTTACTCAGCCTTGCAGAGGCTTCTCTGAAGTGCCAAGAGTCCCCACCTCCCTTTTTTCTTTTCAGCTTTGGAGGGCAAGGAGGAGGAGACGCGCCTCAATTAAAAGTAAGGAGCCAGGGGGACCTTCCTCTCCCTGTCCTCAAGTCCCAGGCCGTGAGTTCTGAGGATGTCAGTGTAGACGCCATCCCTCAGAGAGCCCAGGCCCAGGCAGGAGCAGCCCATGGGAGGGCAGACAGAACCTAGGGACTTTGGGGAGTCCAGCTGGCTCCTTTGGGGTATTTCTGAAGGGCAGTGACTGTTGCTACAAGTGGGCATAGGGTGAGGGGTACAGGGCCGTTGTGCCTTTGGACTTAGTCACATTCCCTGAGTGCTTGGATGACAGGTCCTCTCGGGGCTCCAGGGTGGTTCGAACAGCCCAAGGTGGTCTGACAGGCCTTTGCCCAGAAGCAGGAGCCTTTGGAAGGTCCTAAGGGTCTGAGAGAGAGAGAACAGGCCAGGGTGATCCTGGACCCGACCAGCGGCTTTGCTGCCGCCCCTGACCAGCGACCCTCTCCCTGCAGCCAAATTTCTTTATATGCGGAGAGGAGATGTGCACTTGTGCCTTTCCATGATTGTGAGGTGAGTATTCTAATCCCCCATTCTCAGTCCCCATCGGAGTGGGGACTGCCTCCCCTGGACAAGGCCTCCAAGGCCTGGGAGCCATGGGGATGGGTGTGGTGGCCCATGGCAGTTGGGGACCGTGAGTCTGGGGCCGTTTGGGTGTGGGGACATGGTGGCCCACGCTGGGGGAGGGCAGAGGAATCCAGAGCCCCTCAGCCCAGCCAGGCCCGGTCCTCTCCTCTCCCCCTGCTCCATCCTGTGCTCTTGTTCTCTGCAGAGAAAACAGGCCTCCCCTGTACATATTCCGTGTACATCTGTGAGCCTCGGCGGCGAGGGAACCCCAGGCGGCGCCCCGACCACCGGGCTGCACCCTTCCTCTGCCGGGCCCTGGGGGCCCCTCTATGGAGGGCAAGCCCAGCAAGTATCCCGGAGCCCTGCAGCACCTTGGCCCTGCCGGCACCAGCCCCATCCTTGGCCCTGCTTGGGCCTTGCACCACCTTGGCCCTTCCTGGGCCCTGCACCTCCTTGGCCTTGCTGCCCCCAGCCACCTACTTGGCCCTGCCTGGGCCTTGCACCCCCTTGGCCTTGCCGGGGCCCTGCACCCCCTTGGCCCTGCCGGCACCAGTTCCCTACTTGGCCCTCCCGGAGCCACCCCTGCTCCCCCAGGGCGCAGGGACCCCCGAGCCCCCGGTGCCAGCCTCCAGCGGCCTGGAGGGGGCCGAGCCGGATCTCCGGCAGGAAGCGGCTGCTGAGCTCCTGGGCTCCCTGAGATCCCGGAGCCGCAGAAACCGGCTGTTGCGCGCCATCAGGCGCTGCTGTTGTTGCCTTGCCTCTCAAGAGGAGGAATAAAACACATTCCTTTGACTCTGTTGGCTTTCCTGACATGGCGAGTGGTGGGGTTCAGGGGAAAGGTGGGGGTGACACAGCTCTTAGAGACCCCTGCCGCCTCCTGGAGCTCCTTCGGGAGCAGAAGTGGACCCGGTGCTCCCTCACCTCCTCCCACAAGGTTGAGGGGCTTTCCGTTTGGAGGACGTTGGAAGCAGCCCTGGCCCCTCACAATGTTCTAGAGCATTTTCAGGAAGAGAGCAAGGATTCCCTTGGCCCCACAAGCAGCAGGTGGGACCCGACTGACAGGAAGGCGGGAACCAGAGGTGGCCATGCAGATGCCTCTGAATTCAGGTGTGAGGGCGGCATGAGTGTCTGTCATTGTTGCCCTGGAAAGGACACACGACGAGCGAGGCCCTTCCCTCCCAGAACAACCCCTAGCTCCAAGAGGAGATGCTAAAGAGGTGTTGGGAAGAAGCACTGACTGGCCACCTACCCTTGGGGTCCCAAAGGTGGCAGCGGAGAAGCAATGGCTCCTGGGACTGTGCACAGTGGTGACGTAAGGAGTCTTGGAGAGTGAAGGTGGCCCTGCATGGAACTTCAGTGTCCCTCTCAGCCTTGCTGGACACCTCCATAGCTGGACCAGCCCTCCCCGGATATTGACCATCATGCCCCACACAACGCCATGCTCCTCTTGGGAAGTGTCTGTAGGTCAGTGATGAGGAAGACTAGGGATGTGGCCACTGGTGTGCTAGTAGGTTCTGCTGTCTAGATGACAAGACACAAGAGACCCCTCTCATAGTCACCTATCGTGGGGTGATATTTAGAGGAAATACCAGAACAGTTCTGTGCTTGCCACTTTCGGGAGCATTTCCCCGGAATTCCTACAGTCCTGAAGCAGAAGTTCAGGGTTACAGGTGCCTGGAGTCCCACTAGGGAGTCTCATGAATATGTGGTTTTGGTGGCAAAGGCAAAGGCACTATTGCCTGCTCTCATTAGGGCTCTGTAGCAAGACATTGCCCAGAGTCTCAACAATGGGATGACATTTTTCTAGGGGACACTTGAAGTCATTTTTCTAGACTTTCAGAATGCTTATTCCTAAGAAAACAAAGACAAAGAAAGAAAAACAGAAAAAACACAACAGAAACAAATAAAACCCCAGAAACTCAATTAAATAGCCCCACCCAAAAAAAGAGAATGAATAACCTGAAGTCTATCAGTCATCTCAGCATAGCCTTTCTCTCCCTTCATCCCTCACTCCTTTTCTGATTATGTTCTACGCTGCTCCTTACAGGCTCAGGTAGCCGTTGTCAAAACGGCAGTAGTACTCATATATCCAATGCTGTACTAAAGAGTGTTTCATATTTGTTACCTTTCATTTTTATCTTTAATAATATAATTTTATTTTAATCATAGTGGCTTACGTATCGTTCACAGTAATATTCCACGTCCATATTAACATTGAATCAGGGGAATTCCCGCCACCGGCTTGTCCTCCCCCCACCTCTGCTCCCATCCTGCTTCCCATATCCTCCACTTTCACCCCAGGAGCTGCTGGAATGAGTGTCCCCTCTGTGCCTAATTTATTACGTAGAGGTCTTATAACTGTTTGGTCTTGGTACCTCCATTACTGCCCCCTCTCATTGGGAGGCTGGACTTGATAGTTCAAGTTATGTGATTTTGTTTGACGAAGAGAAAAGTAATAAAAAATAAAAATAAAGAGTGTTTGAAAACCTGCTCTCGTGGGAGGCAGAGAAAATTGTATACATGTGTTCATGCACACAACTGATTAAAATAACTAAGATGTAATCATATAAATTATTGTAAATATATTTTTAAATGAATGTAGACGTTTTATTTTTACATAATACTTACCCTGATTTTTGCTCAACTCCTCAATGCACAGCCTAACCATAATTCTAATTCAGTCATGAATTCATAAAATTAGACTGCATATAAATATTGGCTTGCTCCCCAACTCAGAAGTTTCTCATGTCATTGACAAACATACATGTCAATGTAAGTATGAGTTGCTATTTCATCTACTTGGGGCAAGATGGAGGGATGGAATGAATGTAAGTAAATATATATGCTGAATCCCATTACATGATTAATGAATTCCATCCATCAAAAATCAAAATTATTTGATGAGCCAGACAATAGTGAAAGAAAAGAGGTCCATTTTGTTCTTTTCACACAGACAGTCATGTAACATATTTATAGCTAAGCTGAATAGTGAGAAGGCCGGACATCGATTCCTAGAATTCCCGCCCCCTCTCCCATGGATGACTGTCCTTCTGCGAAAAAAATAAAATGACAGGCAGCAGCCAGCTCAGTGGGCCTGTGGGTAGGAGAAATGTCCTCAAGCAGGCCACATGTGGCCCGCAGACCGTAGTTTAAGGACCCCTGGACTAGAGAGATAGTACCTTAGCATCATCCCATAGAGCCTCCTAAGGCTACCAGGAGTTATTCCTGAGAATCACAGGGTGTGGCCCAAAAATAAACAATCAAGAAAGACAGCCTGAATATGAACTTACATGTCTTCTCACTAATAACTAATCTCATATATATTGTGTGCTTTGGGAGATAGCAACTGAGAAATAGTTATTAATATATGGACATTAAGTTCATTGATAAGAACTTTGAAGGCTCTTGGCCTCCGATGGTCTAGGCAGAGTCTGCAGCGATAGTACAGGAGGTAAGGTGCTTGTCTTGCAGCCGCTGATGTGGGTTTGAAGCCTGGCACTCCATATGGTCTCTCTATCAATGTCAGGAGTGATCCGTGTGCAGCGCTAGGATGTGAGTACCGCTGGTGTGCCTCTAACCAAAACAAATTGAAGAAATATCTAGGAGTCCTTTTCACTTGTTTATTTTTGGGTCATACCCAACAGCACTCAGGGGTTACTTCTGGCTCTTTGATCGTTCCTGGCAATCACAGCGGACCATATGGGATGCCGTCCTGAATCGGCTGCACTCAAGGCAAATGCCCTGTGCTATCTCTTTGACCCAGATCTTTGGCCCAGATTATAGGCATTTTTGGCTTTCAAGGCTCTCCCTTCTGTGTAGTCGCACATGTGGTGGGGTATTGAACTCAATACCCCTTGCCCTAGACAGTTTCTATGCCACTGAGCTATCCTTTCTAACCTGAAAATAATTTCTCAGTGTACAGATATCACAACACTATTATATATTATATATTAGTGAGGTTTTCCTTTGGAGAAGGGGTCAAAAGACTATGTCTGGCAGTGCTTAGCATTTACTCCTGGCTGTGTACTAAGGGATCACTCTTAGCAGTGCTCAAGGGGACCCTAGGAGATGCTGGACATTCAGCCACATACAAAGCAAGCACCTTACCTGCTGTATTATATCTGTGGCCCTCCAGGACTTTTTCTTTTTTGTTTCCTATTAGAACTCCAGAGAGTTGACCATTTATGCAGGTTGTTTGTTTGTTGTTTTTGTTTTGCAGACACACCAGCAATGCTCAGGAAGTACTCCTGCCTCTGCTTGCAGGAATCACTCCTGGCAGTGCTTGGAGGGCCACATGGGATGCTGAGGATTGAACCTGGTTCAGTTGTATGCAAGACAAATGCCCTACCCACTGACCATCTCTCCGGTCCCTCAATTACGTTTTTCGTTTTGTTTTGGGGTCACACCCGGCAACGCTCAGCAGGTACTTCTGACTCGCTCCTGGCAGGCACAAGGAACTCAATAAACCCAGATGCTCTGACCAAGTAGTCATGGGGATGACTGTCATATCTCAGCAGGGAGGAAGGAAGGCAAAGGCAGTTCAGTTGGGAAGCTTTCAGTGTGGCACCCTGCTTGCTGCCCATCATATCCGGCTCCTATTGCTAGGAGTCCTCCAACCACACCCAGACCTCTGTGGCCTCTGTCCCACGGAGCCAGTCTTTCCCCCAACTGCCAGCAGAGAGCACCCTGATACTAGCTTAGACTTCCAACTACTGAGGTCATGAAAGTGCTTATGGTGCTCCATCGCCAGCCCAGTTACCTGCTGAATGGTAACTTCATTGTTTCCAGTTCACCAAAAACAGAAGCCTGAAGTATATGGCTAGTGAATTGCCTGTTTTAATTTTTTTTTTTGTCTGCCTTCGGGGCCGAGAGATAGCATGGAGGTAGGGCATTTGGTGGTTCGATGCCCAGCATCCCATAGGGTCCCCCGAGCATGACAGGACCAATTTCTGAGCACAGAGCCATGAGTCACCCCTGAGCGCTGCTGGTGTGACCCAAAACCAAAAACAAACAAAAAAGAAAAATTTTATTTGTGTGTGTGTGTGTGTGTGTGTGTGTGTGTGTGTGTGTGTGTGTGTGTGTGTGGTTTTTGGGTCACACAGGGCAGTGCTCAGGGGTTATTCCTGGCTCCAGGCTCCGAAATTCCTCCTGGCAGACACGGGGGACCATTTGGGACTCTGGGATTCCAACCGATGACCTCCTGCATGAAAGGCAAACGCCTTACCTCCATGCTATCTCTCCGGCCCCAATGATTACTTTTTTTTGTTTTATTTTGCTTTGTTCCTTTGGGCCACACCTCGTGATGCTCAGAAGTTACTTCTGGCTATGGGCTCTGATCTCGCTCATGGCTTGGGACGCCTGGGGATCAAACCACTTCCATCCTAGGCCAGGGCAGGCAAGGCAGACGCCTTACTGATTGTGCCACCGGAGAAGTGATTTCTGTGCAGAGATCCAGGAGTATCTCTTGAGCGCAGCTGGGTGCGACCCAAAACAAAACAATCCCCCCCGAAACAAAAAGAACTTGACCTAGCATGTATGACTTTGGATACTGCAGGCTGTGTTCAATTTTTTGTTTTATGACCTCGTTAAAAATGACTCCTTTGGTGGCTGGAGAGAAAGCATGGAGGTAGGGCATTTGCCTTGCATGCAGAATGACGGTGGTTCAAATCCGGGCATCCCATATGGTCCCCCAAGCCTGCCAGCAATGATTTCTGAACATAGAGCCAGAAGTATTCCCTGAGCACTGCTGGATGAGACCCCAAAACCAAAAAAAAATAAACAAACAAAAAAAATTCCTTTATGTCCTTAATTATAGATTACTGATTTTGAACAGCCCAAAATACTAGGGTTCTCTCGTGAGAACCTTATGTGGGACCCCTACGTACTTAGTTCCTGAGGTTTTCGTTTCCCTGGATCTAACCGAGCTGTGGACTGCTGGAGTTTAGGAGTCATACTTTTCCTTTGGTAAGACAAGTATATTGTTTCTGAGTCTGATTGGACATAATTTTGCATTAAGCCCGAAAATGTGTGCAGGTAGAGGACGTGTGTTTAATTTAGGCCATTTTTGGAAAGCTAATCTTAGCAGTACTGAAGAAGAAATCTCTATAACCAAATGCCACTGAGAATGCCACTTGATTTCTTTTTCTTTCTCTCCTTACTGATCGATATTAAGCCTTAGTGGGTACCTTCCTTTCTTTGAGTATAAGACTCAAGTGTCTCTGGAGGATCAGATCACCAGTGGAAAATACAACTTCATTCCAGAAGTCTGGGCAGAGGTCTCAGAGAAGGGTATGGATGTGAAAGGGTTACAAACTTATGGTTTGCCAATACTTGTGTGTGTCTGTCTGTTTGTCTGTCTCTGTGTGTGTGTCTGTCTGTGGTGGGAGTTCCTGCTCAAGCTTTGTGATTGTTTTCACCTGTCAGGGAGACCCAGGACACTGAGTTGCAGGTGGCGGGTTTGAGGTTTTATTTTAGGTTTCTTTTAAAAATATTGTTATGAAAATGTCACAACTTACAAAGTTGCTCCTAATAGAGTCGTTTTAGATATACCATGTTCTATAATCAATCCCACCACCATTAGCATCCCTCCACCAATGTACCCGGGTTCTCTCCCGGTTCAGTGCTAATTGAATTTGGCAGCAGGAAGGGAAAAGAGGGGAAAGGGTGGGGCTTTGAGAAATCCTCGAAGGAAACTGAGGAGCATCTTTCTCATTTCTGGTGGTCTTCGAGTCTCAAAGTAAGGAGTCAGGAGACGTGTGCCCTCAGCCTGCTGACTCTTCCAGTCACCTCAGCCTCTCTCTCTCCTCTTTCGTTGTGGTTTGGGCCGACTTTTAATCTTGCTGATTGACTGTTTAATCCTTTTCAGTCTGATTTGCCAACCAGCTTCAGCTCTAGACCTTGTCAAGATGTTGGCAGTGGTGGATCCCAAGGCATGTTTTACAATGGAAGAAGCCTGAAGACACCCCTTGTTTCAGGTGGGTATGGGGCAGAGCTATCTGCCCCACCTACATAGTGTTGGATCGGGGCTTAGAGAGTCCTCCTTTATTTTCCTGGTAAATGCGTTGCTCTTTCAAGTCTGTTTTCCTGCCACTCTGGTAGAACGTGGTGGGGTGGCTGATGCTGCGCTTTATTAAGTACTAATCTCAATCCTGCTGTACAAAAAGTCCTTTTTGGACCTTGCAGGCCTGTTGTTTTTGTTTTTGTGGGGAGGGTCACACCCAGAGATGCTCAGGGATTACTCCTGGTTCTGCACTCAGACATTACTCCTTGCAGGGCTTGGTGGTGTTTGGCATTTGGGGGATCAAATCAGTCACGTGCAAGGCCAACACCAACCTGCTCTACTTGCTCTCTAGCCCCAACTGGCCTGTGATTGTAGAGTTATGGCAGCACTTTGCAGGTTACAGCTCTGCTGTCTTCAAAAGCATGGGATTAGGGAGTTTGCTTTAAACATATGAGCTAGGGGGCTTGGAGGTGAAAAAGTTAGACAGTTTTATCTAGAACCATGGGGATAAAAAAGTGTTGCTTTTGTTTTTTGGGTTTTTTTTGTTTTTGTTTTTGTTTTTGGTGTGTGATTTGGGGCCATGCCCTGCTATGCTAACGCTTACACCTGTCTCTGTTTACAGATCACTTCAGTCTCGAATCCCACCCCAAGGGGCAAGGGGCTCCCAAGCCTGCCAGGCTGATTCCAGGGGGACTCAAGGAACCGCTCAGGAGCATGGCCCAGTGGGACCCAAGAGAAAAGCAAAACCAGAAGAGCAACGAGGGACCAGAGCAACAGCACAGTGGGGAGAGCATCCGTCTTGGAAGCCCCCAGGTTGGATCCCCGGCATCCCACTGGGTCCCCTGAGCCTTCAGGAGTCATTTCTCAGCACAGAGTCAGGAATGAGGCCCTGAGCGCTGTCAGGTGAGCTGAGGCTCGCCCAAAACAGCGGTAGAGCCTATCTAGAGTAATTTTCTAGGATGGGACAAGAGTGGCAAGTGCAGCACTGAGTCCCCAACCCTGTCCTGTCACCTGCCCACACCTGTCCCTAGGGATGGTCAGGACCCAACTTCCGCTTTTCCTTGTCTTGTTCCAGGTCGGAATATGCTCCTCTTCTCGATCCTTCTTTTGCTGCTCCTCTCATTCCCTTAGAACCACCCACTGATTCTGAGAAGGGAGATTAATTGTCCCAGAGACAAGTGCAGGGCTCAGAGACTAGGGATCCCCGCCCTTCCTGGGAATCTCTCAGCATGCCCTGCCTCTTCCCTCACCTATCCCAGGAGAGAAGGACACATCCTTGTTCTAACTGGTCCAGATGAACTTTTATTTCCACTTTCTCTCATCATTTGAACCAAGTAGTCTGCAGCCAAGGCAAGAGTTTATTAGGGCCCTGGGGCCCAGCTTATTCCCCCAACCACATTTCCAATGTTCCAAGAAAATGCCTGCTTACTTGCATTATTAGGTCCTTGGCTTCTGGAAAGCCCAGTTGTTTTCCCTGGTGGCAGTCTGACACCTGCAGTGAGGGTCTGTATACTCCTGCTCCAAACTGTGCCGAAAAAAATGTCCGGATCTGATTCAGACACAAGTTCTTCTTCTTAGGCTATTCCTTAGGTCTATCAACTCTGTTTCTGTTTTTCTTAAGCCTCACTGGAGAATTATACTGCCTCCCTCCATTTCTACCAATCTTGGGTGCCTCAACTGTTTTCAACTATCCCCCTAGCTGAACCCCCTCATGGTTCAAATAGTATTTTCTCCTCTCTAATTCTGTCCTTTAAAATGGCACCCACAGCTCTACCTAGGCCTGAATGTGAGGGCAGAAAGGGAGAAGAGTTCCGGCAGAGAAAGAAGAGCAGGGCTAGAGGCTTGAGGTACCTATTGGTGAATTGAGATGTCAGTATGCAAGGGAGGAGAGTGTCCTGGCCCCTGGCCCCTGGCCCCTCTATTTTCTATCCTTTCCATAAACCTTTCCATAACCTCCCCTCTTGTTTACTCCCTCCTCTTGTTTTCCTAATCTTGCCTTAGCAGATCTCTCTGTGCTGTCTCCCCTTCTCACTCTGCTTCCTCCCACTGCTTGCAGCAAGTCTACCCTGTCCTTTCCCCCTCTGTTTTCCCTTTCTGAGCCTCAAAGCATGGCTCTAAAGTGAGTCCCCAGCCTCGAGAATCTGCCCCTTTTTCCATGTGACTTGAGCCATCCTTGTGGTTAGCTGAACACACAAGTATGATGTTGGAAAAGCTCGAGCCTTCTCACTGGTATTGCTCTGGTTTGTTCTAGATGCTCACATGTAAAACTGGGCACTCAGCATCACCATGCTGCCTTAGGGGTATCCTGTCGCCCAATGACAAGGTTCCCAGATATACCACATTATTCTCTCCACAGTGTGCTTAATCCTATTCATCCCCATCCTCCCAGCCCTGCGCACAGCCTCTGCTATACAGAATGCCTTTTGAGTTACTGACCCTCTTCATGCTGCAGTCACTTGGCTGAAAATCAAAGGCATTTCTGAATGATGGCAAGAAGTGTGCCTGCTGGTTTGGGCTGCTCAGTGGAAAATTGTAGGGCCCTACATTAATGGGACCCAGTACTGGGGCTAGGGTAGAGCCTAGATAAATGTAGGTCCTCAGCTAGACACTAGGGGCTGGTACCCAAGCAGCCAGGACAGGGACAAGGTAGGGACTGTCCTGGTGGGCACTGCAGAGGGGGCACAGAAAGAATAGGAGGAAGGAGAGGCCGTGGAAGCATTTGACTGGTAGGAAATGTTCAGGGCTTTTATCACCTGACTTAAGTCACTGAAGCATTTGACTGGTAGAAAATGTTCAGGGCTTCTATCACCTGACTTAAGTCACTGAAATGTGGACCTGGAATACAGCACCTACTGTTGGCTTTGGAGGCTGATGTATACCATAGTAAACCTAGGTTTGAATTGCATTGTCAAAACAATGCAAAAAACCATTTTGTACCCATTCCCTGCACCCTAACCCAACAGTATTAGTCGAGCAGAGCTCTAGAACTGATCTGTGATACTGGTGCATGGCCCTCCTAGCTATCTTTCTCCCAGTCCAACCTGGATCTCTCTTGGGGTGAGATGTTTTCCCCTTTTTGCCTTGGCATTCCTGTCTGTACATTGGGCTGGTGAGATCCAAGGCAGTCCCCTAGGTAATCAATCAAGTGCTCTGCTTGACCAAGCAGGAGATCACTAAGATTGGGTCTAAGGCAGCACTGACTTGGCCACTCTATGCAGTGTGGAAGAGATGTGGGATGCTGCCAGGAAGGAGTCAGACCTGAGGTTGGGGAGGTCCCATCACTTAAACTCTGGGAACAGACCATCAGGGTCCTGTGAAAGGTAAAGATACCCATTGGTTGACCCCCACATCTTCTGGCTAGATCTGGACTCTCCTGCAGCCTATCCTCACACCCAGCATTATTCTAACAGGACAAAGAGGCTGAGTCTCTGCAGCAGCAGTGGGACCATTATTTTGGCCATGTGCAGTAATATATGCTTCATTCCATCAACACTGAGCCACACACCAACAGGTAGCCTTGGAAAAGGAGCATTTATATCAGAAAGTTCCAAGGCAGAATCAGCTCCTAAACTGGCCAAATCTGGAAAAGTATCAAGACAGGTAGATGTGGAGAAAGTCCTGTTGGACCTGAGGCAGACTCTGGAGACAGAGAGGTCTGTGGGCTCCTGGCACAATGGCCTGGGAACCACAACCTTTCTCCTTCTCTGCCTCCTCACTTTCCTTTACCTTTAGAAACATTCTCATAATGTGAGTGCCCTGGATATCAAGCTCAAATGGTGCACACAAAATGTGAGACTTGGGGCTGGTCTGGAGCTATTGACAGAGCCATTACCTTACCAGGTGCTAGACTCTATATGCCATAGCCAGGTCTGAAACCAAATAGACTTTGGTTAAAGCACATTTGATCTCACAAACCTCAGGAGACCAGGAGAGGGCAGAATTCCTACCCTTGTGCTCAACACACATGAACCAAACATAAGACAAGTGGCAAAGTCTTCAAACTTTTTTTTATCCACATGATTCAGTTCATATTAGTAAAATTGAGTCTAGCAAAAATTAGTAAAATTGGCATTCCTTCAATTCCATAGAGGAAGGTGAATTTCTGCAAAGATAACTCTTATCACACTTTAATAAAAACAAACATTGGTGAAATGAGGGCATTGATAACTAGCCTGGATAGGAGATGCAACCAGGAGATAGCTGTCCTGGACCTGCTGTAAGATCTCAGGACAAATCCCTTCCCTCACTGACTTCCCTTTTGTCTTTACCAGCCTTCAAATTACCTTACCTTACTTACATCAGCCTTCCCAATGCCTTCCAGGTTTGAACCCCAGGATACTAGGATTGGGTAGAATTTGCTACCAATTGATTTGATGGCATTGAGAGCATCACTGATTCCTAGGCTGACAGCAATATTTGGTGTGGTTGTGAGAGTAAAACACAAGTGAGTGACTGGCCAGAACTATAATTGTACCTCTCTCTAAGAGGAACAAGCTGTTATTGAAACACCATCCAAGGGCCACAGCATTGGCTCCACATTGAGAGTACTGGAAGAGCCCTGGCTGGGCAGCCCTACGGAGCCCCTTCCTTCCTTCCTTCAGTCCTGCTCAGAGGGTATTTGTGTCACCAGCACCTTCCATTCAAGTGACAAATATGGGTTCTCATCAGGAAAACCAGCTTCACTATGCCATCCGTGCAGACCAGACCCTGTTGGACCCAACAGGCTGTAGGGCCTTCCCCAGCACTGATTCCTTCTGTTCCCCAGCAGGAAGGACATAGCAGCCTCACCTTAGTGACCTGAGGTTCTCCAACCAGTAGAGGCTTCCCTCTCAGTCTTTGAAGCCTGTGCCACTGGTGCCTGGCTGCTGGACCACCAGGCCCAGGCAACTTCTCAGACTGCTTTCTGAGGAGGCCCAGCTTTGCTGCACAATGTGAGGCGTCTCTGGAGCCACTACCATCTCCAGTGGTCCTATCTGAGCCCCATTTTTGTTCTAAAAATATTTTCTCTCCCCTGACTTTGTCCTGCAGATATGGGGCCCAATGCTCCTTCAACCTAGGTCTGCATGTGAGGACAGAAGGGAGAACAGGACTGGCAGAAGCAAAGCAGGGCTGAGACCTGAGGTGCCCTTGGTGGGTGGAGAGGCCAGTATGCCTCTGACCCCATGGCCCCTATCCTTTCTGTCCTTTCAGAACCCTTCCATGCCCTCTTCATTTCTCCTCTCCTCCCTTATCCTGACTTCTTGCTCCTACCCCAGCTTCTCTCCTTTTTTTCTCTCCCCTGCTTTCTCTCCTCCCTTCTACTGCCAGCAGCAAGTCCATCTGTCTTTAGGGCCCCTGAACCCTCCACCTCTGTCTTCCCTCAGTGAGCCTCCCAGGATGGCTCTTCTATGATTCCACAGTTAGTCCCCAACCCTGAAAATGTGCCCCTTTTTCCTATGATTTAGTCTACCCTCATGGTGAGCTGGCCACCGAAGCATGACTAAGAAGCTCTACACTTCTCTCCTATTGCTCTATTTGGTGCTAGATACACACATGTATCTTAGCTGCTCCATATCATCTGGCTTCCCCACATTGCTCTCTGCAGAGTGTTCCAGCCCCTGTGTGTCCCACTCTCCTCCTGGCTCTGTGCATGCCAGGCACTCTCTGGATCTCTGACCCTCTCTCTCTTGCTGCCTATTGGCTAAGAATCAAAAGCAGTTCTGAATAATTAAGATGAATTTTCTTCAGGCTTTAGTTGTCTGTGAGCGCAGTGGCAGGAAGGGTTCGAAACTTGGATGCAGGATTGGGGACTAGACAAGGCCGCATCCAGTGCACAAGAGGCTTGGACAATACTTAAGAGGTTTACAGGTCCTTGTCCTGTGAAGCCTGATAAGGACACTAGGGGGCGAGCAGCCTGGGAGACCAGGAGACAAGGAGGTTTCTCAGGTGAACTCTGCAGTGGGGGACTGGAGAAGCAGGGAATAAGGTGGGATCTCTCCTGCTGGAGACTGCAGTGGTGGGATTTGAGGAACAGGTGAAAGGTGAGTCCAAAAGAAATGTATGGACTGAAGGCAGCATTCTGGGGTCCTTAGACCCTCAGCAGTATTTGAGATATTTTGCCATTGGTGTGGACATGGCTGGATCCTCAAGGTTCAAGTGATGTCTGGACCTGGAGAGGCCTATGGGATCAAGTCCCCAAAGTCCAGTAGCACATGCCTTCAGCTGGCAGGACACACTCTGTCCAGTCTCACACACACACACACACACGCACACACACACACACACACACACACACACACACACACACACCAGCCTGGTGCAGATTCATAGCCATTTATTTTAGCAAGAGTGCAAGTAGGACAGAGTATGTCACGGACAAATGACCCATGCCCTGCTTCTCTTCTGTGTCACAAACAAATGAGTCCCCTCAAAAGTGCCCAAAGGCCCTTAAATATGAATTCTATGCTAACTCTAGTCAGTTATGCAGGGGTGCCTTTCCAGTGCAGGTATAGCTCTGAGCTCAGACTCAATACATTTAAAATTAACTTTGGCTAGTTTTTTTCGGGGGGAGGGGGTGCAACAGAGAGGCATATCCCTGAGCTCCTTCACACTTCCTCTCAGAATAATTTTTCATAGAGGCTTATTGACTGAATATAGATTTGTTAGAGTTTTCATTTGGTGTGTCTTGCAGTTACTCTCAATTTTATACTCAGGAGATTAATTGGTGCCATGGAAAGTACTTGAAATTCATGCATGTAAAATCTACACATTCCTAAATCATCCTCCCTGGCCCTTCGGGACATAACTTTATTATTTACTTATTTTTTGTTATTTATTTGGGGGGCCACACCTGGTGGCGCTTGGGATACTTCTGACTCTGTGCTCAGAAATCTCTTTTGCCAGTTTGGGGGACCATATGGGATGCCAGGGATCAAACCAGGGCTAGCAGTGCTACCTCGCTTCAAAGTAGCCCTACAGGCCCTGCCACAGAGAAGCCTGGGACCAGGAGCTGGCGCGGCTGTTAACTGCGGCCCAACCTCTGGCTACTTAGCGGAGCTTGCAAGCCTCACGCCGAACCAGCTCTGATAGCCTTCAGCTTCATTTTATTTTATTTTATTTTATAGTAATATCTTTATTGGGGCCAGAGTTGTACCACAGTGGTAACGCATTTGACCTGCACGTGGCTGACCCAGGATGGACGCGGGTTTGATCCCTGGCATCCCATATGGTTCTCCAAGCCAGGAGTGATTTCTGAGCACAGAGCCAGGGGTAACCCCTGAGTGGCGCGGGTGTGGCCCCCCAAACAAAAGCAAACAAATAAAAAACTTTATTTAAGCACCATGATTACAAACACATTTGGAGTTGGGTTTCAGGGTTTAGTTATAAGAAATGAACATACCCCTTCACCAGTGCAATTTTCCCGCCACCAAAGTCTCCCATCTCCCTCCTTGTCCAGAGGAGATCTCAGCCCAATATTTAACATCCTACAGGGAAAAATCTTTCCCATATTCTAAAAGGAGCCTAACTCCTAAGGCTGCTGAAGCCCTAAAATTAGTAGACAAATCTATCAGTCTCAGCCAGTTGACACAGATTGACTCTTCCAAACCCTGGCAGCTACTGGTCTTGAAAACTGTTTACACTCCCACAGGTTATTTATGGCAAAATGGACCTGTGGAATGGAGACATCTTCCACTCTCTTCTATGAAAATTAATTGATCCTATTCATATATGGTAGCCTTAATTATTAGTAAAGGGAGACTAAGAAACATTGATCTCACAGACAATGAAGCTGCTGAATTGTAATACCTTACACCAAACAACAATTTGATCAATTGAGGCAAATGGAGGGTCAATGGGCAATTGCATTTCAAGGTTTTATGGAAAATGTTTTATTTCATTTCTCTTCCCACGCATTACTAACTTTTCCAAAAGTGATATAATTTCTTTTTCCTTCTAAAATTAGTTATTTACCACTGGATGCTGCTGCTTTTATTTTCACCGATGGCTCTAATTCCGGCCTGTTCTGTAATTCTTATTGATAACTCCTCTCCTGTGATTAAAATCACTGCTAATGTTTCTGCCTAACAAGCAGAGATTCTGGCTGTAATAGAAGCCTTTAAATTATGCCCTCGTTTATTTAACATGTATATTGATTCAGCTTAAACTTTTTCCTGCCATAGAAACAGCTGCAATTTCTATTGGTTCCAAGGTACCTGACTTGGTTATGCAGTTGCAAACTTTGATTCGGTCTAGACAAGAGAAGTTTTTCACTGGTCATTTTAAGAGGCCATGTTAATGTACCTGGCCCTTTAGCAGAAGGTAATCATCTTGCTGATGGCTATTCTCGAACCTCAGATTTAAGCATTTTTGAAACAGCCCAAAAGAATCATCATTTGTATCATCAAAATGCCTTGACTTTAAAGAGAATGTTGTAATTATTCATGAGCAAGCTAGACAAATTGTAAGAAATTGTCATTGCTGTCCCACAACGTATTCTCTGCCTCAGATGGGAGTTAACCCTAGAGGTTTAAAAACTAATGTTTTATGACAGATGGATGTAACTCATGTCACAAAGTTTGGCCACCAATCTTAGATGCATATTACTGTTGATACTTTCTCTCATGCTATTGTTGCTACTGTACACACTAAAGAGGCAGTAAAAGATGTTATTCAAAATCTACTTACCTGCTTCTCTGTTTTAGGAATGCCAAAGAAAATTAAGACAGATAATGGTCCAGCCTATACCTCTAAGGCTTTTAGAAATTTTTGTAGCATTGTGGGAATTATGAATTCCACTGGTATTCCATTTAATTTCCAAGGTCAAGCCATAGTTGAAAGAACTAATCAAACCCTGAAATGTCAAATTATGCGGCTTGAAAATTCTAATTTTATATTATTCTCCTCACCAGTTACTTAATCATGCATTATTTGTATTAAATTTTTTAAATATAGAAGGACTAACATCCATGTGCAAACATTGAAATCAATCCATATAAAAAAGCCTTTAGTAATGTGGAAAGATTTGCTAACATCAAAATGGAAAGTTTCTGATACACTCATAGCATCAGGGAGGAGTTATGCTTGTGTCTTTCCACAGGATGCAGAGTTCCCCATCTAGACCCCTGACCAATTCATCCAACTTACCAAAGAAGTCCCTGGAGAGGCCACTGGCTGCAACTTCAAAAAGAAAATAAAACCAGGAGATGTGTGGGCTGCAGTGCAAGCTTCAGAAGTTAAGCCTAACTAAGGAGACCAGCAACCACGTGGCACCATCACAAGCCCAGAGGACACAACTGCCTGCCCTTCCCACCTGGAGACAGATGGTAGAGCTGGTAGCTGAGGCCAAAGAAATTGTGACTGCATCTGATAAGCCATTAACTTCAGAAATATTGTTTATTGCTATATTATTAATTTTAACCCTATATAACCCCTACCTGGGGCTTATGCCTCTACTACTGGAGTCAGACAGGACTATTGGGCTTATCTACTCAATCCTCTGTTTTTACATTCAGTAGTCTGGACAAAGAGCATATCAAAGTGTTTACTAATAATTCTAAGGTCTTAGGTGGGGTTCTCAGTAAAATCAAACTGTCCCCAAGAACGCTCACTAGAACTAGTTATATTGGTCTAGTTCAGGGGTCTCAAACTCAATTTACTGGGGGCCACAGAAGGCAAAGTCGGGGTGAGGCAGGGCCGCATAAGGGATTTCACTTACTGAATATTCTCAATAAAAAATCGCATTAGTGGGCCCAGAGAGATAGCACAGCGGCGTTTGCCTTGCAAGCAGCCGATCCAGGACCAAAGGTGGTTTGTTCAAATCCCAGTGTCCCATATGGTCCCCATGCCTGCCAGGAGCTATTTCTGAGCAGACAGCCAGGACTAACCAAAAACCAAAAAAAAAAGAAAATTGCATTAGTAAGAAAAAAAATGGCATTAAACATTTGTGTACCCCGAACAGAACTGCTTGGGGTATGTGAATGTTTAATGCGATTTTTTTCTTACTAATGTGATTTTTATTGTGATTATTTGGTAAGCAAATAATCGCGAATACTGCAATATTTGAAGGCTGGCCACGGGCCACAAAATGTTGTAAGGAGGGCCGCAAAAGGCCCGCGGGCCGCAAGTTTGAGACCCTTGTCTAGTTAGTGACATTCCCATGTATTTTTTATAAATGGAAAACCCCTTTTGGAGTGTCTCCCACTTAATGATCATACCATGCTCACTGGCATTTATAACCACTATTCTCTAGATTGGCTCTTTTGAGAACCTCAGCTTGTTACTTTTGGTGGCTACACTCATGACTTAGAGAAAATTCCTAATCCTCATCCCATTCCTAGATGCCAGGAAGAACAAAATTTAATGGAGTTCCTTAATGGAGTTCCCAAATGGTTTGATTGTGGCTTTCCTAACAGTCCTTCATCTCTTGTCGCTGTCTCTCAGCCAGAGGGCACAGCTATGAAAATATATGAGTTTTTCATATCAGAACTTAATAACATTAATATGTATAAATAGAAGAGTAAAACTCCTTTTAAGGTCTCTATTTACTGCTTTTTTCTCTTTGTCTGGGTCAGTACTACTTTTTCTAGTATCTCTTCTCATCACAACTCTTCAAATTTTTTCCCAAGCTTGTTTAATTTACTTGTAGCCACCAGCCCAGTATTATTAAAACCCAGGAGAAAGCCCCAACCTCAGCTATTTATATTGAAGCATGTCTTAACCTATTCTAAGCTGTCCTTATGGCTAAATCATCAGACATACAACTTACTGCATTTCATACCTCCCATAAGATTTTTTTTCTTTTTCTTTTTCTTTTTCCTGGGTTTCATCCTTGGTCCCCTAAGCTCTGTCATGAGTGATGCCTGAGCATTTCCACTTGTGGCCCAAAGTAAAAAGAACAAAAATAAAACAACTTGTTGGTCAAACCATTTAGCTGACCTGGCTTTTCTTGGTTGAACAGAGCAATATTTTATCTTTAAAAGCATTTTTAATTTATTTTAAAAAATGCATTTCATAGTTAACATAACTGATAAAACTTTGTTTTAGAAAGACCAAAGGCAACATGATTTAAAAAAATAGAAAATTGAAAGAAAAACTAAAGACACAGAAGAGAAAGGAAAGAAGAATATTTTTGAAAATTATTGAATCACAATGATTCATAAAGCACCAGCAGAAAGCTTAGTAAGCTCTTTTTTTAAAGGATAAGAGTTAAAAAAAAACACAGTAACAACGGTGTGAGAGTGGCAATTGTTGTTTGCATAGGCCCAGTGAAATATGAGGAAAATGGAGGGAAAAAAAAAGCCTTGGCCTAAATACAAGGAGACCTTATCCCTGAAGTTTTCTGGCATAAGACTGACTCTGAGTTCCAGGAATACTAAATTGTCTAATTCCTGAGTCATTCTCTATGGTCCTGGTGAATTTTTTTCGCATATTAGCTGTTGTTGGTGTCAGGTTTCTGTAGTTAAAGATTCTGGTTTCTGTACATTTCCTTCATCGAAGTCAGGATGATGTGGAATGTCCTCTAGTTTAACCTTACCATTAGATATGGAGCATCCTGCCCTGCAAGCAGGTTGTTGTTGTTGCTGAATTATCTAGGTGTTAAGGGAACACTCTTTGGAGTAAGTCAATGTCAGGGTAGTGGTGGGTCTTCCCTGTTAGAGGTTTGCTTCCTGGTGATGTTGTAGACAATTGTGATTGTTTCCATAGATGGTCAATGGTTCAGGGGTGTATGGGCAGTGCCCATTCTTCTGAGGTCTGAGCCAAGTCATTATGCCAATGTTCAGGGTATAAGGTCTAACTGCATTACAAAATTTGTGTCCTTATCTCTATTAGATAAAAAAAATTGCATATGTAATATTTTCCCATTTTAATGTGCCTATGCAAAAGAGGAACAATGCCACAAGATATTATTGGTGCCTGTGGGGGCTAAGGGAACAAGTCCAACAATCCCCTTGATTCTAACATGGTTAGAACATGAATTCTAAAGCTAAAGACTCTTCTACCAGAATTCCTTATTGAAAAGAAAGAAAGAAAGAAAGAAAGAAAGAAAGAAAGAAAAGAAAGAAAGAAAGAAGAAAGAAAGAAAAAAGAAAGAAGAAAGAAGAAAGAAAGAAAGAAAGAAAGAAAGAAAGAAAGAAAGAAAGAAAGAAAGAAAGAAAGAAAGAAAGAAAGAAGAAAGAAAGAGAAAGAAAGAAAGAAAGAAAGAAAGAGAGAAAGAGAAAGAAGAAAGAAAGAAAAAAGAAAGAAAGAAAGAAGAGAAAAAGAAAGAAAGAAAGAAAGAAAGAAAGAAAGAAAGAAAGAAAGAAAGAAAGAAAGAAAGAAAGAAAGAAAAAGAAAGAAAGAGAAAGAAAGAAGAAGGACGAAGGAAGAAAGGAAGGAAGGAAGGAAGGAAGGAAGGAAGGAAGGAAGGAAGGAAGGAAGGAAGGAAGGAAGGAAGGAAGGAAGGAAGGAAGGGAGGAAGGAAGGGAGGGAGGGAGGAAGGAAGGGAGGGAGGAAGGAAGGAAGGAAGGAAGGAAAAAATAAAAAAGAGAAAACAGTGGGCATAATTGTCACTGTATAAAAGTATATTCAATAAGAGTTATAGCAGTTAAGGGAATACATCTAAGATATTCAAAGGAGATATGCATGTCCCTTTTATGTCATTATAAATAGTCAGGGGGAGGGTGCTGAATCCTGGACACCACTTTAGTCTGTGATTTGGCCTTCTGGAGTCTGCAAAATGACTACCAGCACTCCCATCTCAGGAAATGTCTTTGAGTGGGGACTAATCAAAAACCTAGTATGGTAGCTACCACAGTTACACAGTGAAGGAAGGTGGAGGACAGGACGCCATTGAGAGTAGATAAATAGGAACAGAGTATTGGTTTCTTCTCAAGATTTCTTTTTTCTTTCTTTTTTTAATTTTTTATTGTGGTCAAAGTGAATTACAAATCTTTCACAATAATATTTAAGGCACATAGTGACAATGAATGAGGGACATTCCACCACCAGTGTTGTCCTCCATCTACCCCTGTTCCCAGTGTGCATCCCATATCTCCCTTCTTTACCACCCCCCAGTAATGCTAGTGTAACTGTTCCCCACTTGTACAGCTTATTGTAGATTGTGTATCTATTCTGTTGTCGTTGACTTTGGGTTTAGTGTTCAAGTCTAATCATTTTTTATTTTCACCAAATAATCATACGACTGTCTGGTCTTGGTTCATAAGAGTTCTTGTACAAATTGTTTATTATCCAATTGCATTAATACTATCATAGCCAGAATTATTCTGTATTTCTGATTCTTAAACAACCTTTGTATGTTATGCTTCCTGTTGAAATCCAAGGTTATTGGTGTGATGATTCTGTCATTTTAGCTTTAAAGAAACTGCATGTTTTAATGAGACCTAAGTGATTTGTTGCCACACTTGTCTTAGAAATCACTGCTTTAATCTCCATTTTTGCATCTATTGCTACTTCCACCACAGCATTGGCTAAGGAGGCACACACAGCATCTCATATTAATGATTTATCTAGAAGTCCTTCCTTGCTACAGCTAAACAAGAGATTATAGATAGAAAATTAGATGCCAAAATTGATGTTTTAGAGGACACAGTCATTTGGCTTGGAATTAAAGTACAAAACCTCAACTTTTAAATGTCCACTCCTTGCCATGCAAAATGTAAATATATATGTCACTCATTATTCATATATTTGAACCTTGGGATATATAGTTTGAACCTTGGGATAAGGTAAAAACCTATTTCCTAGGTATATGGCAACATAATAATATTTCTTTAAACATAAAAACCTTGCAACAAGAAATAGCCATTTTAAGCAAATCTAAACTAGATATTACAGACATTGAAAAAAAAATGGTTACAATGTGAATGAATGAGGGAAGTGGAAAGCCTGTGTAGAGTACAGGTGGGGGTGGAATGGGGAGGAGGGAGATTTGGAACATTGGTGGTGGGAATGTTGCATCATTAAATGGGGGTGTTCTTTACATGACTGAAACCAAAGTACAATAATACAATCAAGGCATTTAAATAAAGATATTAATAAAAAAGAAAAAGAAAAAATGGTTACAAATTTATGGCCAGGGGCTGGAGAGATAGCACAGCGGTAGGGCATTTGCCTTGCATGCAGCCGATTCAGGACAGATGTGATTCGAATCCCAGCATCCCAATAGTCCCCCATGCCTGCCAGGAGCTATTTCTGAGCACAGAGCTAGGAGTAACCCCTGAGCACTGCCAGGTGTGACCAAAAAAAAAAGAACAGATTTGTGGTCAGATGTTAAAACTTTTAACCCTTTGATTTGGCCTTACTGAGAGGCTACTACCATATTTGATCTTTTGATTTTAATAAATGGAATTATATGACTCACGTATTATAATCTGCAATTAAAAATGTACATGTGGAATTAGCCAACCTTTGTTTTAAAAAACAAAACAAAACAGAGGGAAATGTTATATACCCTGTATTAACAAATTCTGAGATCTAGGAAGGCACCAAGTTTTAAAAGGCCCTAAATTCCTAAGTAAGGGAGGGTTGTTTTTTTTGTTTGTTTGTTTTGTTTTGTTTTAAGCCGTCTGCTATTATAGAAACTTTTTCAAAGCAATCTGTACTCACAAAGAGGACGTTTGAAGAAGCCATACCTGTAAGAAAAGATGCTTTAAAAAATAACCTGTTTTCACAGGCATTAGGGCCCTGAAAAACCTTGGTCACCTGTCCATGAGGCATTCAGTAATAAAGAGGATATAGCATAAATATTGATTGAGACATAACTTCAGCTGATATTCTAAAGACTACTCAGATTTAACATTTACATGGATTCAAATATTCTTTATCTAATAATTATTACTCATTTTTCTTAGAGCCTCTCTTAAAAATTACTCAGATATGTAAACACACCTTATAAGGAACATGTATGTAGATTCTAGGTATTTTTTGTTTGTTTGTTTGTTTGTTTGGGGGCCACACTCAGTGACGCTCAGGGGTTACTTCTAGCTATGCACTCAGAAATTGCTCCTGGCTTGGGAGACCATATGGGACTCCTGGGGGGATTGAACCACTGTCCATCCTAGTTAGCGTGTACAAGGCAAACACTCTACCACTTACACCACCACTGAGGCCCCAATAACACTATATCTTTTTTTGTTTGTCTACTTTTGAGTCACACCCGGCATTGCTCATAGGTTACTCCTGGCTCTACGCTCAAAAATTGCTCCTGGCAGGCTCAGGGGACCATATGGAATGCCAGGATTTGAACCACCATCCTTCTGCATGCAAAGCAAATGCCCTACTTTCATGTTATATCTCCCACTATATCTTAAAGTAAAAATGATATGTCAACTGTTGTTATATGTCAAAAAAGAATAAAATGGGGGCCGGCGAGGTGGCGCTAGAGGTAAGGTGTCTGCCTTGAAAGTGCTAGCCAAGGAAGGACCGCGGTTCGATCCCTGGCATTCCATATGGTCCCCCCAAGCCAGGGGCAATTTCTGAGTGCTTAGCCAGGAGTAACCCCTGAGCATCAAACGGGTGTGCATCGAAAAACCAAAAAAAAAAAAATGAATAAAATGAAACAAAATAACCAAATGCACAAATGCAATGCATACAGCTTGATTGTGCTTGAGTTAAAAATATTCCCCAAACTAAGAGATGTTTTTTTACTAAGAGATATTTTAATATAATTAGATACTAGCATAATAAGATGCTCTAAATAAGGTGTAATCATCTTATTGTGAAATTGTAGAAGAATGTCTTTTACAAGAAGCATGCTTTATGCTGGGAATGAGGGTGGAGGGAGGACAACTTTGATGGTGGGAATTCCCCTGATTCAATGTCATTATGTATCTAAAATATTACTCTGAAAGATATGTAATCCACTTTGGTCAAAATAAAAATTATTATTAGAAAAGAAAACGAGAAGCATGCTTTAATAATTAAGACTGAAACTTCATGATAACTGCTAACAGTTAAAAGAATTTTATTCATGAAATCTAAATAGATGAATGATCAAAGCAAAATGTTAATTGTTGAATATAGGTAATGAACATTTATATATAAATTTTACTAATTTGTTCAGATTTTAGATTATTAAAGGTATTCATAACACATAGTTAAAATATATCTGGGAAGTAAGTTCAAGTCCTTAAAGGATGAATAATAGGACTTTCTAAGAGCTGTTTAAAAATCTATATAAAGAACAGATTTTCTTTAATTAGAAATAGAGAAATTTCTTTATATAGAATAGAGTATATTCTTGGGTAGATCATCTTGCAGTAACATCAAGTCTTCAAAGTTTTATTTCAAAAATTCATTCATAATAAGATTTCACATAGGAATATATTTTATAATTTGATTAGTTGATTCTACTATGTGTATAAAAATTCAAAAATAGCCAAGGCACTTAAAAATAAAACAAGAATTTATTGTAATAGAATTTATTGTAATATTTTATAAAAGGCTATAAATAAGGCAGGTTAGTCTTGGTGCAGAGATCAATAAATAAATCAAAATGGAACAGAATAGAAAGCATAGAAACAGTCTATACTTACCTGAAAATGCTCTAAAATAATAAATATGCATAAACTTATGTTTGTGTTTGATTTAGTGTTTGATTTGCGCCAGGTTTCATATTAAATTCTTTATCTCATGACATACTCCCACTCTCATTTCATAAAAAA
The DNA here is from genome assembly GCF_024139225.1 of Suncus etruscus. Lineage (NCBI taxonomy): Eukaryota > Metazoa > Chordata > Mammalia > Eulipotyphla > Soricidae > Suncus > Suncus etruscus. The sequence continues at coordinate 37,628,576 of NC_064864.1, read as the reverse complement.
GATAACTGAGAAAGTAGGTTTCCAGCAACTTGCTAAGGTGACATTGCTTAGAAGTGCTGCAGCACAATAAACCTGGTTGACAACTAACCACTGGATTCCTCTTGTGATTCTTATCTGCCAGGTTAGTCTGCTTAACACACCCTCAAGGTGACAAAGATTCTTTGCCTGACCAAACTTTAGGCTCCTGAATTTTCTCCTAGACTCTTTTATGCACCTTCTTGTAAAAATTAATGTTGGCAAAAGCCTTGCTAAGTCAGTTCAGTAAGTATCCTCAAGGCTGGAGTGTTATACAGAGGTAGGGCATTAGCTTTGCAAGTTGACGACCTGGAACATACCGGGTTCTATCTCAGACATCCCATATGGTCCCTTGAGCCAGCCAGGAGCGATTTCTGAGAGCAGAGCCGGGGTAACCTTTGAGCGCCACTGGGTGTGACCTCAAAGCAAAACAAAACAAAACAAGAATACCCCACCCTTCATGTTTCAATTCTCTTCCACTTTGTCCTCAATAAAATATTGAAATTAACATATTGCAATGAATTGATACACAGCAAAAATTCACAATTACATGCATAAAAATTCTGCACATCATCTCTAGAATAAACAGTTTCTGTTCCAAGATTTAGTTTTTATATTCTATATTCCAAGATTTATCATTTTTCTCTATGTACTTCCCGTAGTGCTAGAGTTCAGACTCAACAACACTGAAAAAATGAGATCTAAGCTGCAACCACCAAATTTTGTAAGATACCTATCAAGGTAGCAGGGAGTTGGGGATTGGGGGTTAGGGGATGACGGAACTCTTGAATATGAGTTGAGACTAGTGGTGGGATTGGTTTTTAAATACTATATGCCTAAAATCCAACTATTATTACAAAGGTATGAAAGTTATTGTAATAACTTTGTAAATCACAGTTCTTAAACTAAATAAAAATAAAAAACAGACGAACAAACAAACAAAGTCACGGCAAATCTTGCACGTTTTGGATCAGTCCTGTTCGGGACAAAGGATCAGTCCCTAAAGCCAATTTTGGAAAGCCACACTGCACCCTTCCAAGGTTTGCGAGAAAGAAACTCAGTTATTCCACTGTCGCACTGCAGAGGGCACACTTTAACTATATAGGTGGGTTTTTTTTTTATTATTATTATTTAATTTTTTTAATTTTTTTTATGTTTTAGAAGTTGTATAAATGGTCGCTGAGTGGGTGTGTTCGAAACCCAGAAGTGACAAAACTGAAAATTACAACACAACTAAGTAAAGTTTAAAAAAGTATCTGCAATTATTAATAAGAGTGAGAAAGATAAAAAAAAAGTCACTCAGTTGGGGATTAATTAGTTGCTTAAAGACGGAGATGTTTTAGTGGTCTCCTACTCTGGCTTCGGTTATGAGCTCCAAATCCATTTCTGTTTTTATTTGCTGCACATAATTATTTTCAGTCGAGGCTTTTCACTTCCACTTTCCCCGAATTCTTAAGTCTTAAGTAGATGCCTATGGCACTGCATAGACTCCGGGTTTGCTGTCAGTCAACAATCCGCCCGGGTTCCACCCCTCTGCCTTTCCCTCCCCTCTTCCCTGGAGAATCCTCCGTGCCTGCCTCCGTCCCGGGGCGCGAGCCAGCGCGAAGCCTCCTACATTCCCTTTGCTCAAACTTGCTTTCTACCCTCCAAGAACCATGCTTCGTGTGATTGTGGAATCTGCCAGCAATATCCCTAAGACGAAATTTGGGAAACCAGATCCAATTGTGTCTGTTATTTTCAAGGGTAAGGAAAAGTTTGTTTGTTTGTTTTTTGCCTCAATTCCTGTTTTGGAATGTTACTTTGGTTTTTTGGGGGGGGGGGTCACTGAAAAATCTGTGCATAGGCCACTGTTAAAAGTTTCTTTTCCTTTCCTTGGGCTTGTTAACTGTTAAGGTTTCTGTGAACCAAGAACTCAGTTCTCTGGCAGGCTTTTGGTTTATCTCCAAGACTTGAGGACTAGGTAGAGGACTTTGAAAAAGTTGATCTCTGAGTAACATTTCTTCTGTGATAGAACCAGGATCGGCAGCATGCAAGGCAAACACCCTACCCACTGTGCTATGACCCTAGCCTTTGTAATACTTCTTTACATATTTAAGGTTGAGATGTTTTCTCTGTGTTCTTCAGTTGTCAAAGTGTTGAGAGAGGAAAAAGCTCTGAACAGTAATTCTCATTTGGGGGACAGGTTTGGTCCCTCTAAATGACCTCAGGCAAAAGGCTATTTCTCCAGGATGTCAGTTTTCTTTTCTGCAGAATGAATGAAGAGGGTTTAGCTCCTAGTAAAGAGGCTCATTGTCATTCTGAAAGGTTATTTTCCTCTGACATTTAATTATAACTCTGCAGCACAGACAGGCACAGTTGGTGTGATGGCATCTTCCCAGGCAATGTAAACAATTATGCCTGCTCTGGCTTGAGTGGTGCGGCAAAGCTCATCTAGGAGCTTTATCATTTTCTGTTTGTCCAACGCTGTTGATAAGCTTGCCAGCTCACTTCTAGATGGGAGGGATGAGGAAGAGGAAGATCCTGAGAAAAGTGGAAGCCTTGAGGGCACATGGTTCCCGATCACTCTTTGTGCTTCCTCCAGGAGCACTCCTTCTCATTTCCATTGCTGGTTGTCGATGCCTTTCTATTATTGTCTATTTTCTCTCTAAATTGCCGGTTTCAAATCATTTTCTTAAGAGTAAACAAGAAAATAATGAGCTGGAGAGATAGTAGGAAAAAAAGGAAACAACCAAAATAAGGGGTAAAAAAGCTCAAAATTATAAAAATAAATAAAAAGAAGGGGCCAGAGTGATAGCACAGTGGTAGAGCATTTGCCTTGCACGCAGCCAACCCTGATGGGCTCAGGAACCAGCATTCCATATCGTTCCCTGAGCCTCAGCAATTTCTGAGTGTTGAGCCGAAGTAACCCCTCAGCACTGCAGGGTGTGGCTTTACCCTCCCAAACAACTATAAAATAATGGTTTGATTTAAAAAAATGACATCTGGGAGAAATACTCATTTGCCTGAGGTCATTTAGAGGACCAATCTTGTCCCCCAAATGATAGGCAGGGATGGTATTATTTTTGACAAATTATTTTTGGTTTTGGTTTCTGACCACACTCAACAGTGCTAATTGGTTCATCCCAGTTCTATATTTAGTGGGTCACTCCTGATGGTGCTTGAGGAGTCAAGCCATACTGGGAATAAAATTCAGTCCTCCAATATGTGATGCATGCGTTCAGCCCATTGAGCTATCCTTCCATCCTTAAGATGGAACAACATGATTTGAGAATCTTATTACTGATTATTCTGCAGTTATGCTACATCTGTACTCAGTAACATGTTTTATTTTTTAAAATATTTTTTCTTGAAATAACTATATTATAACATGAAAATTTTATGCCCATCACTATTAACACATGAAGACATAAAAAACTATGGAATTTAGGGACGGGGAGAACGGGGATAAAAAACATTATGGGATTTAACTTTGTGATGTCATTACTTGAGGCAAGACCTATGATAAAGAAATTAGAAAATTAAATTATAGCTTATATATTGAAGTTTGATTTTTTTTTGTCTAGAATGGTATAGATGGGTGAAACTTTTTAATTGACTAAAATCAGAACTATAAATACAGACATGTGATTGAAAGTATAAAACTTATGTTAAAAATGGGGCCAGAGTGATAGCGCAGCTATAGGGTGTTTGCCTTGCACACAGCTGACCCAGGATGGACTGCGGTTCGATCCCTGGTGTCCCATATGGTCCCCCAACCCAGGAGTGATTTCTGAGTGCATAGCCAGGAGCAACCCCTGAGCATCACTAGGTGTGGTCCAAAAAACAAAATAAACAAACAAACAAAACTTATGTTAAATTAAGAAATAGACTCTATATGAATAATTTACCATATTATGGAGTTTTATTCTTTTTACTAGTCCTCTTTGATTGTAGAAATTGGATAGCAATACCATTCATTCATCATAAGTTCTCAGTAGAACAACTGTGAAATTGGACATGAAACATCTGAATTCTAGGCAACACAAACTATGTATCCTATGAACAGATCTAACCACCTGATTTTTAATTTTCCCAGCTGGGGAATGATGACTAATCTACTGAGGTTGTTTTCCCTTTAAGATCCGTAATTTTATACTTCCATGTACTGAACATCTGCCTTCAGCATGGTAAAAAAAAAAAAGATACTGTTTATTTAAACTTAGGTTCTAGGGCCACATGATAATGAATATGATTTTTTCTTTATTTTATTTTATTTTTTTAGTTTTTAAAACAAAACACTGTGGTTACAAGATTCTTCATGATACAGTTAATTTTTTCTTTTTGTTTATTTTAATTTTTAAAAATAATTTCTTTATTTATGGGCTGGAGAGATAGCACAATGGTAGGGGGTTTGCCTTGCACGCAACCATTTCAGGAGAGACTGTGGTTCGAATCCCAGGATTCCATATGGTTCCAAAGCCTGTCAGCATCGATTTCTGAGCATAGAGCCATAAGTAACCCCTGAGTACTGCCAGGTGTGATCCAAAAACAAAAAAAATAACTTTTTTTATTTAAGCACAATGGTTACAAATATGTTTGTAATTAGTTCGTAATATGGTTTCAGCCATAAAATGCACGGTCCCCTTCACCACTGCAACTTTCCCACCACCATTGCCCCCCATTTTTCACCTGTCTTCAAGACAGGCATTGTATTTCTCTATATTGTCATGGTAGCTGTTGGTGTAGTTATTTCTCTAATTGCACTTACCACTCTTTGTGTTAAGACTGTTATCATGGGTTGGTCCTTCCAGCCCTCATCTCTATTGTCTCTGGGTATTATTATTATTATACAGTCTTTATTTTTCTTAAATCCCACAAAAGAGTGAGATTATTATATAGTTATCTCTCTTCATCTGACTTATTTCAATCAACATAATAGTCTCCAAATCCATGCATGTATAAGCAAATTTCATGATTTTATTTCTTCTAACAGCTGCATAGTATTCCATTGGTATATATATATATATATATATACACACCACAGTTTATTTAGACATTCATCTGTTTTGGGGTATTTCGGATATTTCCAGATTCTGGCTATTGTAAATAGTGCTGCTCTGAACATAAGAGTGCAGAAGGAATTATTGTATTGTGTTTTTGTGATCCAGGGGAAGTCCCTAGGAGTGGTATTGCTGGATCATATGAGAGCTCAATTTCCAGGTTTTTTTTTTTTGCGGGGGGGCCACACCCAGTAACGCTCAGGGGTTACTCCTGGTTATGCACTCAGAAGTTACTCCTGGCTTGGGGAACCATATGGGACACCGGGGGATCGAACCGCGGTCCGTCCAAGGCTAGCGCAGGCAAGGCAGGCACCTTACCTTTAGCGCCACCGCCCTGCCCCGGTTTTTTTGTTTTTTTTTTTTTTTAAGGAATATCCATATTGTTTTCAAAAAAGGCTGGACTAGATAACATTTCCACCAGCAGTGAATGAGAGTTCCTTTCTCCCTACATCCAAGCCAGCACTGGTTGTTCTTGTTCTTTGTGATGTGTGCTAATATCTGTGGTATGAGATGATATCTATTGTTGTTTTGATTTTCATCTCCCTAATGATTAGTGATATGGAGCAATTTTTCATGTGTCTTTGGTCATCTGTATTTCTTCTTTGAGGAAATCTGTTCATTTCTTCCAATTTTTATGAGGTTAGATTTTTTTTTCTCGTTAAGTTGTCAGTACCTTGTATATCTTAAATATTAGCCCCATATCTGATGGGTGTTGTGTTAATAGTTTCTCCCATTTAGTGGGTGACCTTTTAAACTTAATCACTATTTTCTTTAAAGTGCAGAAGCTTCTCAGTTTAATGTAATCCCATTTGTTTATCTCTGCTTCCACTTGTTTGGACAGTGGTGTTTCCTCCTTGAAGATGCCTTTAGTTTCAATGTCATGGAGTGTTTTGCCTACATTTTCTTCTATGTATCTTATAGTTTTGAGTCTAATACCAAGGTCTCGAATTAATTTTTATCTAACCTTTGTGCATGGTGTTAGAAAGAGATTTGAGTTTTCTTTTTTGCATGTGGCTGACCAGTTGTCCCAACACCACTTGTTGAAGAGGCTTTCCTTGCTCCATTTTGTGGTTTTGCCTCTTTATCAAAGATTAACTGATTGTAAGTCTAAGGATCATTCCCTGAATATTCAAGTCTTTTCCATTGGTATGAAGGTCTGTCTTTATTCCAGTGCCATGCTGTTTAAATGATTATTGCTTTGTAGTACAATTTAAAGTTGGGGAAAGTGATGAGAATATGACATTTTCCTTTCTTGCTTCAGTCTATCCCAGAGATTTTAACACTGATGAATGATGGAAAGCCCTTTCCAGGTGTGTGACCCAACTTTGAGCAGTGGTTAAACATAAGTATCATCAAATTCTGATGGAACTGAGAGTATTTATATCATAATTATCACAATAGAGGAAAAGTGGAGCAAAACCAGTTGTGTTCTATGCCACGGAGTAGGGTAGAGTAGGGAGAGTAAAAGGTTAAATGTCCTAACAGAAGATCAAGGTAAATTCCTGCATTTACTGAACTGTATAGCATGTTTACTCTTTTTGTTTGCTTGTTTGTTTTATTTTGGGTCAAACCTAGCTGTGTTCAAGATTTATTTCTAGCTTTGCACTCACTTCTTCTAGTGGACTTTGGGAACCAGATGGGTATTGGGGATAGAATCTAGGTCATCCAGGTGCAAAGCAAACTCCCCATCAGCTGTACTAGTGCTCTAGACCCCACTTGTTAATTCTTAAGTACATAAAGCAGCAGAGTTAGAGCAGTAAGCAACTTTTTTCGAGCTTTAAGACAGGGTGAAGATGAGTAAGTGAAGATGTGCTAATGAGAATGCTATGTTGATCTATGTTCATATGCTATGTTCATCTCTGTTCAGCTCCACTGGAATATAGCTGGGACATGAACATGGAGTCCAGCTATAGGAGAGGAGTATAGTAATAAACTGGTTTAGAGTTGATCTATCTTTTGTGTCCAACTTCTTTCTAAAGCTTGCTCCTGAACTTCTCAGGACCTGCCTGAAGTCCTGAGGATTTGGGCATTATTTCAGTCCCTGATGTATGATATTAGTATAATAATGGTTTATGGAAACTTTAAAAGATTATTCAGTTTTTCATGTCATTAGGTTTGTGACTCATTAGGTTTAGTGTCTACTAGTCACAGGTTGCTGTTTTCCTGTGAGTCTGCCTACATACAGACCCTTAGGTTGTAAAGCTGAATTCTTTTGAGATGAGATTAGGCAGACCTCTGCATTTTCTCTCAATTTTAAAAGGTTATAATTCCCCCAGGGATAATTTTTTTCTTAAAAAAAGTTTAAATGCTAAAATAATTTTAGACTTTTAAATAAAAATGACATCTATGAAATAAAAAAACTAGCCATCAGAAGATGTTCTGCAACTAAAAAGTGAAAATTCTCACCTTGCCTTTTCTATTTCTTATCACTTTCTTATTTTTGCTACTGGAAGATACTACTATCAACACTCTTATTTAAATTCTTTCTTTTTTGTTTGTTTTTGTTTTTGTTTTTGGGCCACACCCGGCGGTGCTCAGGGGTTACTCCTGGCTGTCTGCTCAGAAATAGCTCCTGGCAGGCATGGGGGACCATATGGGACACCGGGATTCGAACAAACCACCTTTGGTCCTGGATCAACTGCTTGCAAGGCAAATGCCGCTGTGCTATCTCTCCGGGCCCTGTTTAAATACTTTCAACTTTTTTTTTCTTTTTTGCCAACTAGAGACATGCAGATGGTAATCTCTATTCTTCTTGAGCCACCGTGCTGCAGTGTGTTTATCTACATGAATTAAATGTGGTTCTGAAGATTTCCCTGGCATTTTTGTGTTGCTTTATTTTTCTTACTCTTTCTTTTATTTATTTATTTATTTTTTTTTGGTTTTTGGGCCACACCCGTTTGACGCTCAGGGGTTACTCCTGGCTATGTGCTCAGAAATCGCCCCTGGCTTGGGGGGACCATATGGGACGCTGGGGGATCGAACTGCGGTCCTTCCTTGGCTAGCGCTTGCAAGGCAGACACCTTACCTCCAGCGCCACCTACCCGGTCCCTCTTACTCTTTCTTTTAAAGATGGTTTTGATGACTATTGCCATTGACTTCTGTTTTCTCTTCAACTTACCTCTCACTTCTACATCATGTTTTGGAAAGACTGAGAGGGAACTTCTTGAATACTCATATTGGTTTTTTATTTTATAATACGTCAATGCTGTATTATTTTTTAGTTTTAGGGTTACATTCTGGCTCTATGCTCAGAAATTGCTTCTGGCAGGCTCAGGGGACCATATATGATGCCAGAATTCGAACCACCATCCTTCTGCATACAAGGCAAACGCACTACCTCCATGCATCTCTCCAGCCCAGTGCTATATTCTTACAAATCAACTTCTGCACACAGTAGCATTTCCTCACACCATTCATTCATGTCTTCCATTCCCTTAGCCAGAGTTTTCTCTCGCTTCATGCCCTGAACAGATCTTTGTCTTGCGGCGTGGCAGCAGCTATTGTTCAGATGGTCCACAAATGAGGAACATGTTATTACTTATTTTTCCAGATGCCTGTTACTTTTCACTTGGACACAGTTTGGAGTAAAATCCTACACATATTTAGAATTGCCTTCCAATAAACTTATAAACTCAGAAAATATAGATGCAAATATATTTCATATATATGTATGTGTATTTTAGGTAACATGCTTACAATAGTGGTAAAGTTCGTGGTCTTACTGTTAACATTACTGCATTTTGTTCTTTTCCCTCAATTTCAGTTAATATGACACCCTTTAGTTCCATCCTCATTGCTGTGAACTGCACAATTTTATTTTTACTTATAGGTACATAGTATTCCATTATAGTTATTTGGGGCACATTTAGCAATGCTCAAGGCTTATTCCTGACTCTGTGCTCAGGGATCAGGGATCATTCCTGGCAGGATTTTGGGAACCCTATGGAAGATGAAGATCAACCTCAGGCAAGACAAGCACCTTACCCACTATTCAATCTCTCTGGCCTGGCTCAACTGCTTGATCCATTTCTCTGTGTGTAGACATTTGGGAAATTTAACTCTTGTTTGATCCAAAGATTTCTCTTGATAACACCTATGCCCTTATGCACAAAAACATTATTTTTATTTATTTATTTATTTATTTATTTATTATTAACACCAGGCGATGCTCAGGTGTTACTCCTGGCTATCTGCTCAGAAATAGCCCCTGGCATGCACGGAGGACCATATGGGACACCGGGATTCAAACCAACCACCTTAGGTCCTGGGTCAGCTGCTTGCAAGGCAAACACCGCTGTGCTATCTCTCCAGCCCCAAAAACATTATTTCTAAAACACACACCCGTTAATTACAACTTTATAGTCTTCAGTCAACCCTTCATAACTCTTCTGAGAATCTTTTTTTTTTTCCTTTTTTTTTTTTTTTGTTTTTGTTTTTAGGCCACATCTGGCAATGCTCAGGGGTTAATCTTGGTTATGTGCACAGAAATCGCTCCTGCCTTAGAGGACCATATGGGATGCTGGGAATAGAGCCATGGTCCATCCTAGGTCAGCTGCATGCAAGGCAAATGTCCTATCTCTGCACTGCTGTTCCGGCCCCTCATTTTTTCTTTTTAAAAAATAAGATTATGTTTTATCTGAAAAGATTCATCTGTAGAGATACCTCAACTCTGTGACTTATATAATACTTTTCTAACTATATATATATTTAATAATTTTTATTGTGATCAACATGAATTACAAGTCTTTCACAGTAATATTTAAAATACATAGTGACATTGAATAAGAGATATTCCCACCACCAGTGTTGTTCTCTCTCCTAACTATATATTTTTAAGCAAAGACTACTTGGCTATTTGAAAATTTATAGTTAAATTTTCTAAAATTAAAAAAACTTTTTCAATTAGCAGAAAAGCTATGAGAATCCATTAAAAAATAAAGTACAATGATGGGAATAAAAATCAGTAGTCTGGGCTGTAGTGATAGCATAGCAGGTAGGGCATTTGCTTTGCATGCTGCCAACCGGATTTGAACCCTGGTATCCCATACGGTCCTCTCGAGCCTGCCAGGAATAATTTCTGAGGTCAGAGCCAGAAGTAAACTCTGAGTGTTGCCAGATACAGCCCAAAACAAAACAAACTAACAAATAAATCAGTGACCTACTAGGACAATGATAGTTGGAAATGATGACTGTAGACAAGAACTGTGTGCTGAAAAGAGATAAAGTTATGTGCATGATATCCATTTAGAAACAGTATTGTAAATCACAGTGTCTGAAAGTAAAAAAGGGATGAGAGAGAGAGAGAGAGAGAGAGAAAATCAGTGGTCTCATTCACACTTGAGTGAGAAGAGATGGGGAGTTGTTCGGAAGATTTCTAGCAGTTCAGAGAAGCCATCCTGCCTTGCTGTGGCATCCATAGAACCACTTTGTAAGTACAGTAATATGTTTGTATTGTATTTACAAAGCATTCAGGCAGGCAAAAGTGTTTAATTTACTGAGTCATTCCTGTCACTTCCGGGAGAACAGGGTTTAGAGGCACCACCTAAAGAAAGTGACCACTCCCTGTATTGCAGCAGGGAGAATTCAATTCCCACAGGCACATTCTGCAGTCTCTGTTCTTTCTAAATCCACTGCTGAGTCTTAGTTATGAAGTAACATGGCTTATGTTCTTTCCCCTCCTGCACATTTTTATTTCTGCTATGCCCTGAAGGTGTGTCTAGGGGTGAAGGCATTTTTATGCATTGGATTTCCTGATATGTTTCTTCATCGGTTTTACCTGGGAGTATGCTTAAAAGAAGGCATGGAGGGATATTTAAACCTTTGGCAACACTATGTACACCCTTGATAATGAATACACATTTTTAATTCTGATCATGGCAACTCTAGTTTCTCTTCAGTTCGTATAAATCTTTTGCTTTTTAAATACTGATTATGGAAGCAAGAGTTGGCAGAAGTTTAGAAATATCACAGTCACTGATTCCTGGTCCTGAAAGGAACCATTGAAAGGCCAATCTCCTTTCAGGAAGAATTGCATTTAATATTCTCTTCTGTGCTTTGCTTTGTGGATAAGATTTGGCAATGAACCACTTCATACATTTCTAAACAAGCAGCATAAACAATTCTTAGCACCTGCCACCTCATGGTAATCCGCTGTTTTAGTTTTCACCTTCTTTGTTCTAGCAAAGAGGATGTGAGGCTGCTAGTTTTTATGTTGAAAATCTACAGGTGTAAGATTCAAAGGGCTGTAGTGCATAGCGCATATATGAATATCAGGCCATGGCACTAGTCACTAGTGTGTGCTTTCTATCATACAGCTCCTCTGTTGAGTAAAGGTGTACACTCTTGAACAGTTCAAGAACAGCATTTGGAAAGCACACGATCTAGGCTTTCTCACCTTGCTTGGCATTAGGCATTAGGATGCCAGGGCTGTGGACTTTAGATTCAAGAAAGTATTAATGAGAATGCTGATTTAATTCCTGACTTCCTGTATGTGAATAATTTAAAAATCATGAGAATAAGTATTGTACTGGGCAGACTGTCTTTATCAGGAGTAGCTAACTGGGGGAAAATTCTGTATCTGAGTCTTTTTTCCTCATCTATGAAAGGGGTAAATGACTCGTGTTGGTCTTAAAGGGATGTTAACAATCCATTAGGGTAAAGCAGCTCAAATATTGTCCTCCTGCCTGGTATTTCATTTCCTGATATTCATTTCCTCTCCTGTTTGTGCCCCCACTCCTTTCCCTACTATTGGGGATTATACAATACCCAGTTTCCCTCCCACCCTCTTACTTACCTGCCTATGAGGAGGACAGTTTTTTCCTCTCTCTCCTTCACTCTGACATTTATTTTTCTCCCCTTCCCTTTAGACACTGTGGTCTGCTTTCCTGTTACTGAGGGGTACCATGCCTATCACTTTTTCTCTTTTCAGCACCCGATTCTTGTCCACAGTGATCATTTCCAATATCATTGTCATAGTGGTTCCTTCTCTGCCATAACTGTACTCTGCCACTATTTGGGAGATGTTTCGTACTATGGACTGGTCTTTCTGCCCTTATCTCTATTATCTTTTTTTTTATTTTATTTTATTTTTGTTTTTTTTTGGGGGGGATCACACCCGGCAGTGCTCAGAGGTTACTCCTGGCTGTCTGCTCAGAAATAGCTCCTGGCAGGCATGGGGGACCATATGGGACACAGGATTCGAACCAACCACCTTTGGTCCTGGATCAGCTGCTTGCAAGGCAAATGCCGCTGTGCTATCTCTCCGGGCCCTATTATCTTTGATATTATCATACTATCTTTTTTACTTATATCTCACAAATGAGTGAGATTATTCTATATCTATCCCTCTTCCTCTGACTCCTTTCACTCAACATATTAGACTTTTGGTGTGTTCTGTAGAGTTTGTATTGCATTAAAGTAGACCCATCCAAACTTCTTTTAAGGTTGATTTTGAATATGTAAATTTTCTGAGTTGTTGTTTATCCTTGAAGCTTCGTATTGCCCTTCAAGCCTGAATGAAAGAAAGTCTGATGGATGAAGTATTATTGATGAGGTGTTCATTTCATTGATTTTTTTTTTTACTATATCCCACACTGCCTTTGGGCCTGGAGGGTTGATTGTGATAAATCTGCTAAAATTCTTCTTTGAAAGTAATTTCCCTTTTTGACCTTGCTGTCTTTAATATTCTATTGTGACTAAGATATGCCTTGGGGTACTTTTATTTGGATCTCTTAGCTGGTACTCTTTGGGCATCCACGATATGAGTGCAAGTATTATTTAGCTTTGGGAATTTCATAGTGATTATGTCTTTGACTGTTGCTTCTTTCTAGGGGTTTTCTTATTTGTGACCCCAATGATTCTTATGTTGTTCCTGTTGAATAATTTATCCCAAAATTCTATTGTATCTGTTCACTTATTTTTTTTTTTTTTTTGTGGTTTTTGGGTCACACCCGGCAGTTATTCAGGGGTTATTCCTGGCTCCAGGCTCAGAAATTGCTCCTGGCAGGCACGGGGGACCACATGGGGCGCCGGGATTCGAACCGATGACCTCCTGCATGAAAGGCAAATGCCTTACCTCCATGCTATCTCTCCGGCCCCCACTTATTTTGATAATTATTTTTATCTTCTGTTCACTTATTTTAAGGCTTTTTTTCCAACTTCCTCTGTTGGAGATGTTATGCAGCTCATCTTCCATCTCACTGAATCTGTCCTCAGCAGCTGTTACTCTTCTGGTGATGCTTTCCAGTGAAGTTTTCATTTCACCTACAAAGTTTTTCAGTCCTAATATTTCTGTTTGAGGTTTTCTCGTTTCTACTTTTATTTTCTTTTGCATCTTGTTGAGTGTCCACTCCATGGTTTCTTTGAGTTCTTTTAACATCCGTAACATTTCCTCTCTAATGTCCTGATCAGAAAGGCTTATAGGGGGCTGATGTTAGCTGAGTCTTCAGAACCACTATTTTCATTCACTAATGCAGTGGGGTTCTGTATTGCTTTCTCATTGTACCTTTGTGGTTATGTGTTGTGGTGGAGTTCTTTAACTAGAAGAAATGCAGACAGAAAGAAGTGGAATGGCCATAATCTTGTCTGGAAACACTCACCTCAATTTAGTTCAAAGTGGGCTTTTTATTCCAAGCACCATGCACAGTCCACAGCCACTCTAGCTGCTGCAGGTCAGCAGTCCTTTTTCTTCTCCTGGCTCTACTCTTTTTTGGACACACTTCTCTCAGTTCTGTTCAAAATGGCACTTTTTACTCAAATGCCACCCACAGCTCACAGTTGCTCTTGCCCCTGCAGGTCAACAGTCCTTTCCCAAAAAATTTTAAAGAGGGTTTATATCCAGTGGTGCTCAGGAGTTGCTCCCCTATCTGCATTTGAAGGTCACTTCTTGCAGTGCTCAAAAACTATATGGATCTGGTGATCAAACATGCATACAAAGTATGTGCTCTAACCCTTTAAACTATCTCTCTAGTTCTCACTCAATTCTTATGACTATATTCCTAGAAGTGAAATTGATAGTTTAATTTTCTTTTCTTTCCTTTTTTTTTTTTTTTTTTGCCTTTTTAGGCCACACCCACTGATGCTCAGGGATTACTCCTGGCTATGCGCTCAGAAATCGCTCCTGGCTTGGGGGACCATAAGGGACGCTGGGGGATAGAACCACTGTCCGTCCTAGGCTAGCACCGACAAGGCAGACACCTTACCACTTGTGCTACTGCTCAGGCCTGATAGTTTAATTTTCAGTTCTACGTTTAATTTGGGGAATGTCACCAATTTCCTCCACAGTGCTTACACTCTTTTATATGTTGCCAGCTATGTATCATGATTCCAATTTCTCCATGTATTAGTCAATGACTATAAATTTTTATTTTAAAAAGTATATTTCTATTTTTCTATGTATCATAGCCTTCTTAATGGGTGTACATAGCTTCTCAGCATCTTTTCACAGTCTTGGATTGGCATCTCACATGTATGTCATTAACTCAGAGTGAGAATCACAGCTATGTAGAGTGTGGCCTTGAATGTCAGCACAGCAATATTTCCGTGACGGGAAACTCACTTGGCAGGGTCTGTGAAGTAGCCAGAAAAAGCCTGATATCCTCTTGTGGAGTCTTGATCTATGTGCAGAATCATACTGGGAGCCACAACTTTTCTATGATCCAAGAAGGAAAGAACCAGGAATCCCTCTCATGCCATATTTTCTCCCAGTATAAGGCTGGACACAGAGTTCACTCTCTCCTCCCAGCAGCATATCCTGGGATATTTAAATAACTCTAGATAAGGTGTCCTATAGCTTTTGCTCTTACTGGTGTATCTTCCTGCCCAACTAGAATATTACTTTTTGCTGGTAATTTTATTTCTATCTGCCTTCTCCTTCAAGAATGTCTTCTCCTAAAGATGAAGTCAGGCACCATGTTTCTTTCCTAGAATCTAGTTCATTGTGCAGAAATCATGAATTACTGAATTGATGATTTTTGGCTTCTTCTCTTATTTATTCAGGTCATAATCTCAAAATCTCAGGTCAAAGAAACTAAAGTAAACCAAAAGGAATGAGAATTTTATGCCAGACACTGAAGAACTGTTTTTGTAGTGTTTAGGACGTTAGGGTTTCTGTAGACTGGTAGAGATCTGTTAATCAATGTATTGAATGAAACTGGAAGTTTGGAGAGCCCTTCAAACTTTGACATTATAGATTTTTGTCTTATTAAAAGACAAAAAATGATAAATTAACAATCTAGAAAATTAGTTTATGGCTTTAATCACTTTCCTGGATAGTGCAAATTTGTGAGTTTAGATTCCAGTGCTGAGGCCTATTCTGAGTGATGTAAACAGTCTTATAGTTAATTATCTCTGGCAGAAAGGACTTGGAGGAAGGTGGTGGCTTAAAGTACATTCCTGGCTAGTGCAGGGCTGTGAGTTCATTCCATGATGCTGCCCACAAATGCTGAGATCCCGATGACAATGGTTCAGGAATCCCTGTGTGGAAAAGGCCTATACACTGTCCTGGAAATGCCCAAGGCAAACATGGGTATTGATTCTGTTGTCATTGGCTTTGGATTTGGTGTTTAAGTTGGATAATTTTTTATTTCTACTCAATGTTCATACGACTGTTTGACTTGGTTCCTTCCATTATTTCCCCCTCAATTTGTGAGGCAGAACTAGATGGTTCATATTATGTGGTTTTTTTAGAAGGAAAGAAAAAAAGGGAGGGGGGCAAAAATCAAACAAGCAAAAAACAGGAGGAGTCCTTCTAGCAGCTATAAATGTCAATTTAAGAGAAGGGGGGAAAAGGAAAAAAAACATAACAATACAAAAAAAATCAAACAAATAAAATCTGAAAAGCACCACAACAATAAAGACAACAACCAAACAATAAAAACAAAACAAAGCACAAAAATAAGAAAGAAAAACCAAACAACAACAAAAAAAGAAATTAATTTGTGCTTCTTCTTCTTCTTCTTCTTCTTCTTCTTCTTCTTCTTCTTCTTCTTCTTCTTCTTCTTCTTCTTCTTCTTCTCCTTTTGCATAGGCACAGTAAATATTGGGGAGATAGAAAGGGAATTCCCTTGGTCTAAGAGATACAGGGTTTCTCCAGCCTTGAAGCATACTGTCATAGGAATAACTACAGGCTCCATACATTCTCTTTAACTCTCCCTTAGGTCCTTTTGTGGTGTCTGGAAACTTTTCGCTCAGTTGTGAATGATAACGTCAGGCTTCTGTAACTAGAGATCTTGGTATTTGCACAGATCATAGTATGGAGCCTAGGATGAAGTCTTTCTTTACAGTTCTAGAAGTTCTGTTCCATCACTGTTGTTTTAATCAGTCTTCTGTAGCTGGCAGTCTTGGTTTTTACATGTGGTCACTTTTTAAGTCACTTTTATAAGTGATAAATATATGAAGAGATATATAGGTTTCAAATAATGTGATGAACACCGTATCTTCAGGTCATCTCACTGAATGAGTGACCTGATATGCTGGTACTGATCTCCAGTCTCCCTGAAGTATACTTGAGGGAACCCAAAATAATATTAATAAAATGAATTAAAGCAAAAGTGAAAAATGAGGGGGCTAACTTAGAACCTAAAGAAATAAGAAGTTTAAAAATCAAATAAAGACAGTTGACTTTTCTTATTCTTTTTTTTTAAGTGAAGCTGTGAATCTAAAAAAGAGGCCAAGTTTTCTTATTTTTTCAAAACAACTAGTCAATTTGATAAATAAAACAAACCATTTTACTATTATTTTTAGTCAATTGGAAGCTACTTAGTTATTATATCCTTTTTAAGTCTGTATACAGTTATCGGGAGTGGTGTTATATAATAGAACCTTCCACGGTGCCACCTGGAGAGGGTCAAGATTGCTTCATCTCAGAAAGTACACTAGATATACTGCTCAGGGAAGTGGGAAGCTATGCGTCAAGAAACTGAGCTTTAAATTATTATTTATTTTAATTGCTTAAAATATACCTGTTCATGAAGTTGAAAGAGAGGAAATTCCTCCCATCCCACTGGATCTCAGACTGGTGGAGCATTGAAATGAACACAAAGCAGTAATATAGAGAAAAAAATTCCTTTATTTACATACATGAGATGAATTTACGTGAATATAGATTCTAAAGCCAGTGGGACAATATGGAGGCATATATTCTGACTCATTAAATGAGACAGATATTGGGTTCTTCAAGGAGAGGGGAATTCAAGTGCTAAAGACTCAATTGCTGTAATGACCTAATATAGATCAGTTTCTCTGCAAGAAAGGATATTTCTGAGATATATCCTGGTTTTGCTTAGTGCTACAAATTTTCATTCTGTTAGGTAGTTAGGGGAATAATGAACATTTTTTTTACCAATCAAGCACCTTGATTGATTCATAAACTGAGAGCCATATTCGGGATTCGGGTAGGCCTGTCCTTCAACCAAGAGCAGTTACTGTCAACTGTCCTGGACAGCACAGGGTCTTCTCTCTACTCCTTAGTACCTGTTCCTTTATATCTCACTGCACAGTGGAAGAGCACAACTAATCTGGACCTTAGGAAAAGGGTGAAGATCAGCCTAAGTAAAACAAAATTAAAGAGAATGTGCTTTATTATTACTGTAGTTATTTTGGAGTCTCCCAAGTTATGCTGAGAAGGCCATGAGCAATACTTGGCTTGGCTACATCCCTTTAGGTCTCAGGACTGGCAGTATTGGAATCTTTCAACCCATTCCTAGAGATGCTCAGAGACCAACAAAACTATCTTTGGCAATGTTCAGTGGACCTCATTGTGTTAGGAATTGAACTCAGGGCTTCCACAAGCAAACCATACACTTCAGCTTTATAAGTATTTCTCTCCAGCACCAGAGACTACTTTAAATTTTGGTGATAATTTAAATCTTTTTAACTTAAATCTGGAGGTCATGCCACAGGTAGACAGTCTGAGTCATATCCTCTTCCTCAGTGTACTCTTACTCTCTCTCTCTCTCTCTCTCTCTCTCTCTCTCTCTCTCTCTCTCTCTCTCTCTCTCTCTCTCTCTCTCTCTCTCCTAGCTTACTCTTGGCTCAGGAATCATTCCTGGCAGGGCTTGGAGGACCATTTGCAGTGCCAGGGATCTAAGGATCTAACTTGGGTCAGCTGTATACAAGCCAAACACCCTACCTTCCCTTGAGTGAAATCATAAATGTACCACCATGTTCAGTTATGAATTCTCCCTCCCTGACTAAATGATAAGAGTGTTGGTGTCATTTGGATGCAGTCTGAAAGAGAAAAAACATGACCAGAACAAAAGAAGTTTTAAAAAATATGGAAAAGGCAAACCAAGCTCTCCCGGGTGAGTTTTCACATGAAAATGAAAGCCTCAGGCCAAGCTGTGAGTCAGCAGCACAGTGGTGACATAGCGCAGCAGTGACTCAGTTCCTCCTCTAAGCAAATTAGATTGATTTTTTTTCCAGAGGGGATAAAAGTTGCATGCAAAAGTTTTATATATCTATTTTTTACTTGTGCTTCTGAAAAACTGTATGCATGAAACTTTATTACCCTGAAGAGTACTGTAAATCACCATGCTTCAAATGAAAAATAAAATATTAAGAAAAATGTTTTCCTCCTCATGGGAAGAGTCTTGATTCTCTCCCTCCTCTCTGCTGCTGCTACTTCTTCCTGTTCCTTCTCTTAAACATGAACTCAGCTAGCATCAAGTGATTAAGGGTGGTTCTGCCAGGTTTTGTTTTTAAGGGCTGTGTATCAGATGGGGATTAAGCCATGGAGGGGAGGGCCACTGCCTGGTCATTGCATAGAGCTGAGCTATAGATTCAGTGAATTCTGAGTTCCATGAGTTAAAAATACTGAAAAGGAGGTATTGTCATTATTTTAGAATACGTGGATGATGAGAGCTTACTATCATTAAGAACTGAGCAAAGGGGCTAGAGCAATAGCACAACAGGTAGGGCATTTGCCTTGCACACAGCTGACCCAGGTTCAATCCCCAACATTTCATATGACACTCTGAGCTTGCCAGGAGTGATTTCTGAGCACAGAGCCAGGAGTAATCCCTGAGCACCACCAAGTGTGCCCCAAAAACAAAAAAGAAAAGAAAAGAAAGCAAAAGAAAGAAAGAAAGAAAGAAAGAAAGAAAGAAAGAAAGAAAGAAAGAAAGAAAGAAAGAAAGAAAGAAAGAAAGAAAGAAAGAAAGAAAGAAGAAAGAAAGAGAATGAAGGAAAGAAAGAAAGAAGGAAATAAAGAAAGAAAGAAGAAAGAAAGAAAGAAAGAAAGAAAGAAAGAAAGAAAGAAAGAAAGAAAAAAAGAAGGGAGGGAGGGAGGGAGGGAGGGAGGGAGGGAGGGAAGGAGGGAGGGAGGGAGGGGAGGGAGGGAGGGAGGGAGGGAGGGAGGGAAGGAAGGAAGGAAGGAAGGAAGGAAGGAAGGAAGGAAGGAAGGAAGGAAGGAAGGAAGGAAGGAAGGAAGGAAGGAAGGAAGGAAGGAAGGAGAACCGAGCAAAGTGTTTCACTGATACTCATTAATTTAATTCTTATCTTCAAATAATCTGCCTTTTCAAAAGCTGGATAGACAAAACCTTGGGGGAAGGTATTACCTTGTTCAGGGTCGCATAGGACAATCGCTGTTAAGGCCAAAGGGGTTGTGGTTTGTGATCTTTTGGGGATTGTGCTTTGGACTATACCTGGCATAGAGGGCTATCATCTTCCAGCTTCAAGACATCCATCATTAGGCTGGGTATTGGCTCTATTTGTTTTGAACCCATTTTGGGGTATAGCATATATTACGGGTTCAGATTCCTTCAGCTAACATCTAGATTTCTTCCCCATTAAATTCTCCTAGCCTGGAGATTCAAACTTTGAGGCATCTGGGCAGATCTGGAATGGGGGACTTTGGTGCTGTAAAGGGTGTAAAGGCCTCCAGTTGTTCAAGTGTTTTGAAAATGTTGAGGCAGTTTCCTATGCTGGCAGAGAAGGAGAAAGTGAGCTCTTTCCTGGGTCCCACAGCTTCTATTCTCACAGATTTCAGAGGTGCCAGTGGCATTGGTGGTATCTACTCATTTTGGAGACAAGTTGGAATCTTAGAGATATCAAAAGGCCGGATCACGAAGCCAGGAAAAAGCAAGGACTAGTGCCCAAGTCCTGAGACTGTGAGCCCCACACCTTTTCCCTGGGTGTGTGTGCTCTGTTCTGACAGTCTAGTCAGTATCTTTCAAGCCCCCTGCCAAAAACTATCAACTCTCCTGAATCCATTCCTACAGGCCAGTCTTGCTCTCTAAAGTGGCATGCGGGCACTGCAATTTGTAGTCAAGGAAGAAGAGAGGGAAAAAAGCTACTGGTAGCCACCATAAAAGAGATAATTAAGAATGGTACCTGGGGAGCTAGGCTGAGGTAGATCAGAAGAATTCTGCCTGCAGGACTAAAGTGATAGTATAGCTGGTAAGACATTTGCTTTGTTTGTGACTAACTTGGGTTTGATCTCCAATACCCAATATAGCCCTGATCACCTCCAGGAGGAATCCCTGAGCACAGAGCTATGAGTAAGCTATGAGCACCACTGGTTGTGGCCCCAAACCCAAAAAAACTAAACTAAAATAAAAACAAAAATAAAATTTGTTGGAGCCTGAGAGATAGCATAAAGGTAAGGCATTTGCCTTGCATGCAGAAGGACAGTGGTTTGAATCCCGGCATTCCATATGGTCCCCGAGCCTGCCAGGAGCGATTTCTGAGTGTAGAGCCAGGAGTAAACCCTGAGCGCTGCCAGATGTGACCCCAAAACCAAAATAAAATAAAATTTGTCTGGTAGAGACAGGATTGAATAACTCAGATTTTTGGTTTCTTTGATTTTTTTTTTGGGGGGGGGAGATGTCTTGTGGTGGTTAGGGTGGTTGGCGGCTGCTTCTGATTGTGTCAGAAGATACTTGCAGCTTACTTGGTGGCTAAAGCAGTGCTGAGGATTGAAATTCAAAGCCATTGCTCAGTTCCTAAAGCTGTTTCTTTGACTTTATCACACAGCTTTTTGTGACTTGGTGCTTTGTGCTGGTTTTTAAAGTGTTTTCCTGTATTTTTTTTTCTCTTGATATTACCTCTGTTGATGCCAGAATCCTGCTGTTGATGGAGAACTTTATAATTCAATCTAACTCAGCACAGGGGTATTACTATATACTTTGGGGTGCCTTCTCATGGAAACCTGTGGATATCCTGAGTCAAGGCTACTTTTGCCAGGACACTCAGGCCTTTCTGAAACTCAGAGAAGCTCCTATCTTCTCAAGCTGCCTCCAGAGTGCATTCTTTAAATTCTAACCTTAATTCATTCTGTCCAGAAACATACCAGCTAGCAGTGGGAGGTTTGGGTAGAGCCACTGAAACCAGAACATCTACATTCAAATTGATCTTGTTTCTGATTCATTAGTGACCCTGACAACCTGCTTCCTTTATTGTGCTGCAGAATAGGGGAGATAGTGGGTAATTTAAAGGTATCACATGAGATCCTTTGAAGAATGCCAGGCATATTATGCATTTCATAAATATTAGCAATTGTTCTTGGCTATTTGAAGTCAATATTTATTAATGAAAAACTCTGAGTGTAGGAATTGTAATACGGGGCCCCCAAGGTAGACCCTGTAAGCAGGAAGTGAAGCCAAATGGTCTCCAAGCTGCTCAGCCTACAGAGACTGACAAAAGTTTAGCATACAGGCTGGTAAGTGGAACTGACCCACAGTTGCACATCTGCTCTGCCACTCACCAGCTCTGTGATCTGGGGCAAGACAGTCAGCACCAAAAAGCCTGTTAAATAGAACCAGTGACATCTCCCTTGGAGGTGGATGTGCTGGCTGAGGGGACACTCCCAGGCCAAATCTATGAAAGAATCCAGGGCAGGTGGAGCACTCATCCCCCAGAGCAGCCCAATGACTTGTCAGATTCCCCACCCTCCCTCCACTTGTGACCAGAACTCAAATGTGACTCTTCCTCCTCTAGCCCTGGGGAATAGATTCTGTGTGGGTGGTTCGGGTCATCTGCAGTTCCCTAGGATTTGGTTTTGGCTTGTTTGCCTGAAAGGGGCCATAGAGGAAACACGGTGTGGAAAGTGGAGCAGAAGTTGAAGCCAGTCTTTCTGTCTGAGTGTGCTCCCATTTATCAGCACAATCTGTGACTTTCTGCTACCACAAAACAGCCTGATTTTCAGTCACCGTTAGAGCTTGGCCAACATGTCTATCCCCGGGAACCTGTTTAGCAACATCTCCTGGAGCCAGAGCGCAGCCAACTTTTTGTGGGGGAGCAAAAAGTCAGAGATACCTCTTCTAACAGATGGGTCTTGTTAGGCTACAATGATTCCGTGCCCCATCCCCAATTCCCAAGGGCAAAAGGGCCTCCTCCTGGTTCTTTCCAGAACCTTCTCTGTCCCCTGGCTCTTGTGCAAATTCTCCCAGATGCTGGTAGTTCCAGGATGGCTGCCTTCAGGGAGCAGTCACACCTACATTCCAACTGCTTCAAAGGTTTGGTCAAAACAGAAGTGCTCAGGTGCAGTGACCAGTATCACTGACACTTATTCTTTTTATTTTTTGTTTGTTTTTGGGCCACACCTGGTGACATTCAGGGGTTACTCTTGGTTATGTGTTCAGAAATCGCTCCTGGGGGACCATATGGGACTCCAGGGATCGATCCATGGTCCATCCTAGGTCAGCCATGTGCAAGGCAAATGCCCTACTGCTATGCCACTGCTCCGGGCCTTGTGGCACTTATTCTTTTCACCAGTGCCCAGCCCACCCAAAAAGATTCTACTGCCTAGGTATCTTTGTAAGGGTAGGTATACAAAGGATATTCTAACAAGGGATATAAAGTCCAGTTCACTTACTCATGCAATCATTACTCAAGGATAAGTGGAGGAGATGGTGTTCATAAAATACAGTCTCAAACCTTGGCCTTAGAATTTTTAAGGTATCTTTGTTTGCCAGAGTCTAAATCGTAGTTTTACCACTGACTAGCTGTGTAACCTGCTAAATTGCTTAACCTCTCTGTGTCTTGGCTTCCTTCTCTTTATTGAATTTTCCTTTTAAGTAGATGTAAAGATTCAGTTACTGTGTGAAAAGCACTACAGACAGTAAAATGACTCCTTCTCTAACTAACAATTAGCTATGCATGAATGAACTTCAGTGGGTCTGTGAAATCTGGCTTTGAGAAAGAGAGCTAGACAGACAGAGACAGAGAGAGCACGTGTGTGTGTGTGTGTGTGTGTGTGTGTGTGTGTGTGTGTGTGTGTGTGAAATTTTCTCAAAACAAAGGGACCATAACCAGGGGATCCAAAGAAGATGAAGCAGTCTTAGTGGGCAGTCAGTTTCAGATCTTGCTGGTTTACTTTGCTTAGTAAACAACTTAGTAAACAACTGTAAAGAGCATCACTACTTCTGGAGCCATTTTAATAAGACAGCAATCTAAACTGTCAAGATCTGGGATGTTTCCAGAGATGCAGGTATTTCTAAAGGTAGAAAATTTAGGGGCCATCTAGTCTAAATGCACCAGCTTACACACAGAGGACATTCAAGCACAGAGGTTGAGTCTTCTGTTCTCCAGACATCATAACTCACAGAAATGGGGAGTTCACTGATTTAAAGTCCAGTTGGAATAGTTGGACTCTTCTGTCTCTTTTCTTGCAGAATTTTTAGGGTCTGTGAGATGGTATGTCTTTAGAACAATTTAAAATATAGTAGCAGGGTTATTGCTATAAGTTTTCTGTGTAACTGGTGTGACCGGTTATGTTAATGTTCACCATAGAAATAGAACCAATAAAGATATGTGTGTGTTGCTTTAGCTTAAGCTCAAATATTTATATGCATATACATATATATCATGTGTATTATCTATCTCATCTATATATGTTCATATATAGCGAGATTTGCTTTAGTGATTTTAAATTCCAGCAAGTCTGAAATTTGTGGGGCAAGCTATTAGACTAAAATTTCAGATAAAAATTAATATTGCACTCTATCTCTTTCTCTTTTTCTTCCTCTCTCCTTTTTCTCAGAATTCCGAAATAAAATCCTGATTATATTTTCAAATCTACAGGGCAGAGGGCTGGAGAGATAGTGTAGGATAAAAGATATTTGCCTTGAATGTTGCAGATCCTGATGTAATCCTTGGCACAACATATCAATGCCAAGTATCACCAGGGCTCACTCCTGAACACAGAGCCTGAATACAAGGAATGGCTAAAATAAATAAATAAATAAATAAATAAATAAATAAATAAATAAATAAATAAAAATCTATAGGGCAGATCGATAAGCCAGAAAGCCAGATAGCATTTCTATGTAATAGTCTTGAAACAGAATTCCTTCTCCAGGAAATCTTAGTTTTTGTTTTAAATCCTTCAGCCCTTTGGATTATGTCCAACTACACTCAGGAAAATAATTTGCTGTAGTGAAAAGCAACTGATTGTAAAAGTAGATAGAGTTTATGAAGTATATTCAAAACACCTAGACTAGCTTGATCAAATAACTGGCACCTAGACAGGACTTGTCAAGTTGAGCCATGAAGTTCAACATCTGTGGGTCCTCCTAGCCTGGGTGCTGCATTCCAGTGCACATATGTATCCTGGCACCCCTTGAGCCTTCTCAAGAAGAGTACAATACGTGCTCTGATAGGTGAGAGCAAAGGAGAGGGCTTCATGCAAGGGGGCGTGGTGGCTTGGCAAGAACTTTTGTGCAGCTCTCAGGAAAACCTTGTTTAAGGCTGGCATTTGGGTAAATGACTGCAGTGGTGACCTTCACCAAATTGAAAGGAAAGCCGGTGTAGCTTACCAGAAAACAGGAAATGAGTTATGGGCCAGAGTGTATTCATTTATTGAAGCCAATTGTTGTACTTTGGGTTGAAAGCACTTGATTCTTTTCCCTAGGAAGAAACAGTCATCTTTTTGGGGGGTGTTTTTTTTTTTTTTTTTTTTGGTTTCTGGGCCACACCCAGCGATGCTCAGGGGTTACTCCTGGCTGTCTGCTCAGAAATAGCTCCTGGCAGGCACGGGGGACCATGAGATACCGGGATTCGAACCAACCACCTTAGGTCCTGGATCGGCTGCTTGCAAGGCAAACACCGCTGTGCTATTTTTCCGGGCCCAAAACAGTTATCTTAATAAAATCAGAAATGAAAATAGGGAGAGGAAGGTGAAGGTGGAAAAAAATCTCTGTAATTGAATCTGATATTTATTTGGCTTGTGTGTGTGAATGTGTGTGTGCGCGCGCACGTGTGTGTGTGTGTGTGTGTTTGTGTGTTTAGTTTTTGGGCCACACCCTGTGATGCTCAAGAGTTACTCTTGGCTCTGCACTCAGAAACCGCTCCTGGCATGCTCGGAGGACCATATGGGATGCCAGAGATGGAACCTGGGTTTTTCTTGGATCAGCAGCATGCAAGGCAAACACCCTACTGCTGTGCTATCTCTCCAGTCTCTGAATCTGATATTTAGCTGCTGTAATTTTACCCATTTAAAAAAAAAAAGAAGTGGAATTGAATAATATAAATATAGATATGTGGCTGCTAAGAAAACTATCTACTTTTTATCAGCTAACACAATTGTGTATGAGAATAGAATTGATAAAATGTAATGTGTGCACAGTTTGATAAAGACCAGTGACCAGTAGTTCCTCTTCAGCAGGGAAATAGTGAATGCCACTACTTCATCTGTCTTTATTAGTTAGGGAACATGAAGCTGACATGGCTACACTGCAGATTCAATCAAACTAGTCCCATGTGAGATGGATTCTTCTCGCTCTGTGAGCTTAAGAAAACCACCTAACCATTCTGGACTCACACTTAAAACTGGAAACCACAATGCTAAAGGGATTTCCTGAACCAATAGTGGTGAAGGATCTCTAGACAGTCAGGTAAAGGCTATCTAATGCCGAGCACATGCCAGAGTACAATGCTATCAACATCATTGTTCTGGGCAAGTTCAGGAGCTGCTGAAAGTCCCATTTATCAGTAGGCTCAGCCAATCTCACTGGAATATTTTTTTCTTGAATATTCTTTTCTTGAATAATGTTCCCAAGATTCTCCTTCTTTAAGAACCTCACACCCACCTGGTGAAGCTCAGACTGATAGACACAGATTTCAAGGTGACCACCACCTTGGCTTCTTCTTTGTTCCACATAATTTGGTTTCAGCCACTTGCTGGGCCATGTTCCAAGGCCTGACCTGTTCTCTCCTCCAGGACTAACCCACACACACTGCTTTCTCCATCTGTGGTGACATTTTTTTTTCCAGCTCCACAATCTGCTCTGTCCCTCAACTCCCAGATTTTTTTTATGAGATCTTGTCTGATGCCCACAGTTTGAAGCAGCCTCCCCTTCCTCAGAATTTGTGTCTTTATGTATATTCCTCTGATAGCAGCAGAAACCTTGGTTGATCACCATGGTCACATATACGATTTCATGGAAATTCCTGAGGGCAGGACCCATGTCTTGATTAGTGTGTATCTCCCACATTCTAGCCCAGTACCTGCAAGTAGCATTTAAAATACAACTATATTTAAAATATAGTTGGTGGTTAAAGAGTGAGGAAATTGTTAGCATTTGTGGAAAAACCCACATAGTAGACCAATTGTATGGGCTGGACTGTGAGGCTTGATCACAACTTGACCTGACCACCAGTTGCTCCTATCATTTCCCCCATTTCAGGAGAAAACTTCAAGATGAGAATGAAACAGCAAAAGCATTGGAGATGCCTTTTGATGTGTGGTGAAACATTTCAATGTCTTTATTAGATGCATTTAGATCCTCTATTAATAGCTCATAGGTAACATATATGAAATGTTTTAGAATCATTGTTTTGAAGGGTTACACTCAGCAGTGCTCAGGAGCTACTCTTGGGTTGATGTTTAGGGATCACTCTGGACAGTGCTGATGTCTTTTCTCTGCCTTTTTTTTACTTGCTACTTCTTGTAAGGCACCATCTTTGCTCTGGAAGATCCCTTGTGGGTCTCAGGGTCTAAATGCTTCCTTCCTCTCTCAGTTCTTGAACCACCCAGCTCTGCTTCAGGCACAAGGATGAGGAAAGCATGAGGAAGGTTAATAATATTATTTCACCCTTTTTGATGCCAGGAATCCCTAACCTGTCAAGGCCACTGACTCACTTGAGAGTTTGATGGGAACAATAAACTCTTTTCCCCTCCAACACTCACAGATGTACTATTTGTTGTATCAGAGTAAACAATCTTAAAGAGTTTAAGGAACCTAATTTTGGACTTTCCCTTGGTTCTTGCCTGGGTTACCAGGTCCATCACATATATTACATTTAGGCTGTTTCATTTTTTTGGTGTTTCTGAAAGTTTCCACAGAGAAGCTGTGGTGTGTAGAAAGCACACATTTCTGGGAGCCACTTTTGGATGAGGCCTAGCCCCACTCACCTGAAAAGCAAACAAACAAACAAACCAAAAACCTGAGGCTGGAAAGATAGTATGGCAGGTATGGTATTTGACTTGCATGTGTTCTACTCTGGTTCTATCACCAACATTTCATTTGAAATTAAATGAGCACTGTCAAGATTAGTTTCTGAGTGCAGGCCCAGTAGAAAACCCTGAGCATTGCTGGATGTGCCCAAAGAACAAGAGAATTCTGTTAGGTGTGGAGAGTGAGTGGAGTGACTGGAAGTGGCTCTGTGCACTCCATAGAGAGACACAGTGAGAACTGCCCAACATAGGTCCTGGTATGCCTAGAGTAGGGTTACCAAAAAGGGAACCCAGTGGGGCTCTGGGCTATTCAGTCAAGTGGAAAAGTTAATACTTAACAGTGTGGGGGCGGTGACTCATGGCTCTGCTATGCTGAGGTCTTGGAAGAATGAAGTGGTTAGTCTCACAGCCGACTGCCATGTGTAAAGCCTGAGCCATGTGATTTCAAGGGGAACACAACCCTCATCCCACATTGCCGCCCACATTCCACAGCAGGAGGGGAACTCAAGGGATGGGTCAGAGTGTGCTCAGGGCTTTGGACAACTAATACAAAATCTTACTCTGCCACCTGCTAACTAGGTGACTCTCATAATGCACTTCACAGTTTCCTTTGCTGTGAAAGAGGATGAAAATAATCATATCCTAACTAGGATCTTTAAGGACAATATGAGCAATGAAAAATAATTAGAATGGCACTGATTTCTGAAAACTCTGTGGTTTCCTATGTGATAAATGCAGGAGTACCTTTTCTTCTCATTTTTGTTTTTTGACCCTGTCCCTGACACAGAGTTCTTGAAGCTCCAAGACTAGAATGGATCCTTTTGCTCTAATGAGACAGCTCTGATTGGGAGTGTAAACAGAAAATAAAAGCATCAGAGAAATTTGGGACTTTCAATCCCTGACGATTCCTCTCTTTCTCCTCCTTTCTAAGAGAGAGGAAGGGGACAGAATACAGAGATCAATATCAAAGATATGATGAAGCTTTCATAAAAGTCCCAGTAGTAGGGCCAGAGTGGTAGTACAGGGGTTAAATGCTTGCTTTGCATGCATGCATGTTTGTTCCCTGGCACTACATGTATTCCCCAACCCCCATTATAACTAGGAACAATCTCTAAACATGTGTTAGTAATAGTCTGAGCACCAACAGCATGGCCCCTCAACCCTCCCCAAAATATCTCATTAGGAAGGATTCTGAACACAATTATATTTGGAGAGGGAGATGTACCCAACTGCAATGGAATAGAAGCTCCTTAGCACAGGACTAAATACCACGTTTCTGCCCCATCCTAGCCCTTTGTCTATCTTTCTCTTTCTGTATCCTTCTTTTATCACAACCTTGAACAAACTGGTAATGTAAGTAACTCCTTTCCTGATCTGGTTTTCAATTCAGACACCAGGTGAGAATTCTTGCGCAGTATCTTATACCCACCAGTTTGTTTGGTAACTATCTGGCGATTGAGGGGTATAAGGAGCTCTTGTATAACTTTTGGGCTTCACTTCAAGGACACTCAGTTTGATCTGGGTTGATCCTTCTCCCAGTGTCTGTATGTCCTAATCCTGGCCAAGAGGAAGACCTTGTATCCCAGAAAAGTTGGACCAAGAGCCTGGGAAATGACTTACTCCCATTGATTCAAGAATATCTTTATCTACTGCTTACCTTGAATTGAGATCTGTGGGGTGGTGGCGGTGGCATAAGTCCAGCTAAAATCTTTAATTGCTGTGGGATTCTTGTCAGCATGTGCAGAATCTCCACCTTTATCTCAGGGTATCAATTATGTGTAGGAGCTAGGACAGCTTTCAGAACTTTGGGGGGAGGGGTTGGGCCACACTCCGCGGCGCTCAGCGATCACTCCTGGCTCTGGGCTCAGAAACTGCTCCTGACAGGCTCGGGTGACCATATGGGATGCTGGAAATCAAACCAGGGTCAGTCCTGAGTTGGCCGCGTGCAAGGCAAACGCCCTATCGCTGTGCTATCACTCCTGCCCTAGCTTTCAGAACTTCTTTGAGCCTTAGCCTCACCATTAAAACGGTTAGGACAGTAAGTAACACACTTGTCTTGCATGTGACCAACTCAGGTTTGCTCCCTCGTACTCCATAAGGTTCTCTGGGCCTTGCCAGGAGTGATCCCTGAGCAGACAACCAAGAGTAATCCCTGAGCACTGTTAGCTAGGGCCCCAAACAGAAACAAAAAAGGCAGGGGGAGGAGGCAATAAAATTGTGAAAGGTGTCTGGCAAAGATCAGAGGCTCTGAGCAGCCTGAACTGCAGGAATTGGTAGGGGACATCCAGAGAACCCCAGTATTTTCTTAGTTTTGAGTTTCTGTTTCCTACACATTTTATAGACCTGGAGATGTGACAAACATTTTGGATCCAAAAATGCCCTTAAAGGTCTGGAACCATAGTACAATGGATACCGGTAGGCTATTTGCCTTGTATGTGGCCACCCAAATTTGATCCCCAGTATCCCATATGTTCCCCAGAGCCTGCCAGGAGTGATTTCTGAGTGCAAAGTCAAGAATAACCCCTGAGCACCGCTGGCTGTGGCCCCAACACACACACACACACACACACACACACACACACACACACACACACACACACACACACACACACACACACACACACACATACACACACACAATTGCCCATAAGCTTAGACTCTTTGATTTTGATAATCCAACACTAGGCAGCTAAATAGGAAAATGGGGTTTTTCTAATTTCCTAATGTTTTCAACCATAATTGGTCCCTGGAAAAATGCTTTTTGAATGAATCTGTGAATAGTCTTTGCTGTTTATATGTGTAACTGATGGCTATCTCTTACTTTTGTATTTACAGATGAGAAAAAGAAAACAAAGAAGGTGGATAATGAACTCAATCCTGTCTGGAATGAGGTGATTTCATTGTTTTGGTTGTTTGTTTTTTTTTTGGTTTGTTTGTTTTTTTGTAAACTGTTTCAATGGATAAAAGTCCCTGATGGGCTCACCTTTGGTCAAAAGTTAGCTCTTCCCCTGAGAAAAGATCTGCATTTCACCCTTGCTATCTCTTTCCATCATTAGTTCAAGCAACTGCTGGGTGGGGGTGCTGTGGTGTGGTGGGAAGGGAATGCTGGTTTCTATGTCCAGCATAACCTTGTGCTTGCAATTAGGCCTTGGTCTGGTTATGTTGCATATCTGGGGCCCATCTGAAGAGTAGTGGGTGTGGTCCAATCTTCTTGAGTCCCAGGGAAAAAGGTCCACAATGAACACATATCTGCATCTCTCATGGCTGTAATATCACATTTTGCATGTCTAACTGAGGAATGTCACTTTACTGTTTTTTAATAAAAAAAAAAGTAATACACATTTAACATAAAATTTGTGAACTTAACATAAACATGAAAAAATTACATTTGTGAATTGGAGAGAGAGTACAGAGGTTAAGTATTTATTTGCTCTGCCTGTGACATTTCCAGATTTAATACTCAGCACCACATGATTACTGAAGTACTGAGGTAACCAATAGTCACCCCAGAGCACAGAAGTAGGACTAGTCCCTGAGCACTGTTGAATGTGTCTCCACCCCAAAAATAATAAAAGAAAATTATTTTTTCAATTACCGTTGGTTGTCTTATCTAGAACCAGCAACTATAAAACTTGAAATGTTATCAATTAATATTTATTGGGAGAACAAATTTAATAGTATGTAATATCTTAAAATTAGCAAATATATATAGCAAATATAAATTGTTATCCAGTATCTTTACTATTATCCTCAATATTTCTCACATAATTCTATTCAAAAGTGTTTGTAATGACATTTCCAGTCTACTAGAAGGCATATTTTTAATTTATCTTCCTTCCCCTATTGGTTTCATGGCTATTTTATAAATAATGTTTAATATAGTCATTGCATTAATTGTGCACACAATTAAATTATTTCCATTGAACATATTTTTTTAATCTTCACTAGTTATTTTAAAGGCTAATCTTGGGGGCTGAAAAGATAGTACTGTGGGTAGGGCACTTATCTTGCATATGACCAAGCTGGGTTCAATCCCCAGCACCCCATATGGTTCCCTAAGCACTGACAGGAGTGATTCTTATGTGCAGAGCCAGAGGTAACCCTGAGCATCACTAGGTGTAGCCACCTACATCATGTGATCATGTGGGGCCAAAGAGAACCATGTGTTAAGGTGTTTGCCTGCATGAACCTGACCCAAGTTTGATCCCTGTCACTTCATTATGGTCCTGAGTGATCCCTGAGCAGAGAGCAAGTAGTAAGTAAGCCCAGAGCACTGCCAGGTACAACCACAAAAGCAATAAACAAACAAACAAACAGATGATCTTTGGTTCAATTTTTTCCCAAAACCAGACTAAACCTTTCTAGATAAGACATTAATAACTAAGATATTAATAATTCAGGTTATTTTCACTAAGCTAGGAAGACTTCTCTACAAATCTTTTCCAGGCCCATCTCCATGCTTATACCCCAATTAAGAATATCTTATTCAGGCTTTTCAAAGAAAAGCCTCAAAAAAAAAAAAATGTCAAGACGTAAGATTCCTTCTTCAGAGGAGCCCAGGACAAGCCAGTAGGACAGCCAACTCCATGAGAGTAAGAGACATGAATGGTTGGTCCCTCTAGATTCTTTGGATCCTAGCACCTCAGCACCAAGCTCTGAGAGTAAAAAATAATAAAAAGCACACCATTTCATTTATTACATGCTTCAGGTTTGGACTAACCTAGCATAACTTTTTATATTAGACTCATTGCAGTCATGATGGCAGAGGGCTGAATACATATAGACACATCTTTCTTATCTTGTCTTCCATCTCCCTCCACCCTATTTCTAACCTCTTTTCTTTTTTACTTTGCAAACCTAACATCTAATATATCATTTACAGTAATCTGTTTGGTTTGAGGATCAAACTTGATGCTCATGATCATGCCCATGATCAAACCTGAATTTTTATATGCAAAATATTCATTGAGTCCTTTGAATCATCACCCCTGCCTGTCAACTTCAGTATTATAACTGCAATATACCCAAATGAAGTAGCAGCCAAGAATCAGTGGTATTGGTGGGCATATTTCAATATGATCCATGATATGTGTTTTATTTTGTTTTGGGACCACACCAAGGGGCACACAGAGCTTACTCCTGGTTCTGTACTCAGAAATCGCTCCTGGCAGACTTAGGGGACCATATGAGATGCAGGGAATCGAACCGGAGTCAGTCCCAGGTTGACCACATGCAAGGCAAACACCCTACTGTTGTGCTATTGTTCCGGCCCATGATATGTGTTCTTGCCCATTCCAAATATATTATAAGGAGAACCATTTAATCAAAAAATATTGCTCTATTTAATTTATATATTACATAGACAAGTGATACTGTTTTGTTGTTATGTTTGCTCCAAGACAGCAACATATTGCTTTAAGATGAAAGCATCCTCTTATTTTCACTAATTACCATAGGACATAAGATAAAGGATAATGCATTTTAGAATATGTATTTTTATATTATTCATATTTTTGTTGATTATACTATAATTAAGAAGAGCAGGTAATTTAAAAATAAACAGTTAAGAAAGCATTTTAATACACTCATTTTATATTATTGCCACAGTTGCTGTAGATGTTAAGTTAGTCCTTGATGGAAACTAGGATTTGGGACTTGTGTAAAGACACAAAACCTAGAACATAGGAAAACAGGTCTTGTTTTTTGGTTGCTTTACCACAACCATGAACTGCCTCTAGGCTCAGAATTAAATCACATTTATCTGTGAAGTTGAGTAATTCAAAAAGAATTATTTTAAAGATAAAAATCTCATCTTTAGTATCTTAGTATCTCTTATATTCCCTGATCTTTTCAAATTTTTTTCATAATCTTTTTGTTGTCAGATTCTGGAATTTGACCTGAGAGGTATACCATTGGATATTTCATCTGCCCTGGAGATAATTGTGAAAGATTTTGAGACAATTGGGCAAAATAAGTAAGTAAATTTCAAATTTTCTCATTTTACATTTTATCTTACAATTGTGTATTTTGGTTTCTTTTATATTAATAATTTTTATTTTGACCAAAGTGGATTACAAATCATTTACAGTAGTATTTCAGGAACATGGTGACATTGAATCAGGGGCATTCCCACCACCAATGTTTGTATTTTGTTGAAAGGACATATCTTTACTAAATATTTATAATACTTTCAATATGATCAGACTTATTTTCTTCTCTTCCCTCACATATTCTGAGCCAATATCAGATATAGCCAATCAGATCACAGTACTTTTCTCCTAACTAACTTTTCCCCTATACCTAAGAGACTGCAAACATCAAGCCATCATTTATCTGTCCAATTTGGCACTGTCATGGAAACAAATTGACAGTTCTGAAATATTTTTGCTTAGTTTCATATAGTCACTTCCTACCTCTAGTGTTTTATCTCAACTGCAACTATATGGATCCAAGCAGAAGCATTTTTTCTTCTAGTTATATATGATCCACACACATCTCATTTATTCTAACTTTCCATCTTACTTCCACTTTAATACCTTATTGGTTTTGTAAGTCCAATAAACCTAAATCAAAGTTCTTGTCTTACTACTTCTACCAGTTAAATGAAGGCAGATCAGAATGGTGCCCATGATGGCACTGAGAAATATTCTATTGGTACAGCTCAAAGTTTAGTGAGATAGTAAATTCATCAGTCCTTGGCCTGGACATTGACATTTATAGAATTATAACCCAATCCTAGGTTACTGATTAAAACTAACCATCCTTACAAAGAAAGAATAATTAATATCTGAATACTTGTTATTCTTCAGTGCAAATAAAGGCATTATGGGGAAATATTCTAGATCTCTCATTAGTGAATTCTTTTTCATGTCATACCATATAAGAAATCAATTTTATAAGCTTAATTATTTTGTTTTGGCCTGTTTTGTTTTGGGGGACACACACAGTTGTGTTCAGAGCTTACTCCTGACTTTGAAGTAGGGATCATCCTGTTGGGCTTGGATTATGTGGGGTGCTTGGGGTGCTGTGTGAAATTAGAGTGCTCTACCTGTTGTACTATCTCTCTTGCCTACTTTATATCCTTAATTCTATGATGTCATTGATCATAAGATGCCCACTATTCAGCACCAGGTTTTGGGTTTTTAAAAAAATGATATAAGAAGAATGGTTCTTCTTAAATGTTTCAAGAAGAAACAGTCCAGCGTTTAGTAATATCAGTGTACTAAAAAATGTGAGTTGGCCTCGGGTACATTTGATATACTATGACCCAGCTATACCACTCCTAGGGATATACTCTAGGAAAACAAAAACACAAAAATTCCCTCTGCATGCCTATGTTTATTGCAGCTTTATTTACAATAGCCAGAATCTAGAAATTTCTAAAGAAATTGTGGTACATATGCACAATGGAATACTATGCAACTGTCAGGAAAAATGAAGTCATTAAATTTTCCTATACATGGATGAACCTGAAAATTATTATGCTGAGTTAGAAGGAGAGATATAGGCACAGGATAGTCTCACTCATTTGTGGGATTTAAGAAAAATAAAAGATAGGATGGTAATAATACCCAGAGACAATATAGCTGAGGTTTGAAAGGACCAGCCCATGATATGAAGCTTACCACAAAGATTGGTGAGCACAGTTAGAAATAACTACACCAACAACTATCATGATATTGGTAGTGAGTGAGAGAAATAGAATGCCTGTCTCGAAGACAGGCAGGGGGTGGGGGAGGAGGGAGATGGGGGGCATTGGTGGTGGGAAGGTTGAATTGGTGAAGGGGGATGTACATTTGTAATCATGGTGTTTAAATAAATATATTAATTAAACAAGGAGCTGGAGAGATAGCATGGAAGTAAGGTGTTTGCCTTGTACGCAGAAGGTCGGTGGTTCAAATTCTGGCATCCCATATGGTCCCCCGAGCCTGCCAGGAGCGGTTTCTGAGCATAGAGCCAGTAGTAACCTCTGAGCGCTGCCTGGTGTGACCCAAAAACCAAAAAAAAAAAAAAAAAAAAAAAAAGTTGGAATAAGAACAATAAATTAGAAGGAATTAGTTGAGATAGGCTGACCATATGCCCTTAGTTGCTGGAGATAATCCTGCTTATTGTCTCAACCCAAGGTAATTAATGTCCCTGTTGCTGTGAGCAGTGGCTTGATTTGGACAGTAAATTGGTTGGTTATGCTAGTTATCATGGTCTTCCACTTAGGTATCAGACTGAAAAAGCCTAGAGACATTTAACTCTGGCCGTACTTCAAAAGTGCCCATGTTCACCTTTGTTGAATTCCCTTTTCATGTCTCCCATTGCTAACCAATGTTCCTTACAGTGCTTCCCTCTCTTTACACTGTATTAATACATTCTAGTAGGTTCTGGCCCTACTCTTTTAGACTGAAAATCATACAGACTTTTAAAGGTTATGTTGAATATGCCAGTTTTGAACAAAGTATGTGATTATTTACCTCTCTAACTTTCAATTTATTTCCTATATTTCTAAATTCTGGGATAAGTGGATATTTGAGTCTCTTGGTAAGTTTCTTTCTATTATTAATAATAGACTTTTCTTTCTTCTGCAAATGGTACTACTGTTTCTGTTCTAAGCAAGATCCCTCCATCCCTCCATCAGAAATTTAATGTGGCCACATCTGTAGTTTAAATTTTTCTAGTAACCTTACTAAAAAAAAAGAAAAAGGTTATATTAATACATTTTATTTGATTAAGAGTATTTGACACATTATCTTTTCAGTATGTTAAAAGTCATTGAGATGTATATGTGCATTTTTTCACCCTGTCTTTGAAATGCTGTACTTTATACTTAGGCAAATATAGTTGGTAGTTTTAATGTTATATTTCTTTGGTCTCTACATCTCTGTGCATTCTATTGCTTAATCTTAATTATTCTTTCCATTTTATCTGTGCCATGTGCTTTCTCACCCATGATCACAGATACCAAATCAGTTTAGATCATTTTCATTTATTTTAACATGGCAATGAAACATTATCTAAAGATTACATAAAGATAAAAAAAATTGTGAAGAGACAAATAATTTCCACTCATGTTTGGATATTTACTGTCATGGTAATAGACTCAAGCAGGAAGGACAGTGTATGGTGAAGGAGCAGAAGGTCTGGGTTCAAATCCCAGCTCTACCACTTACTAGGTAGACTGTGTCCTGAGTTTTCTCACCTGGCCTTGGAGTTCTCTTTAGTGTTTCACAGTTCTTACTTTTCTGGATATAGTCATGTTTGAGGGAATTCAGAAAACAACTATAAAAAAACACATGTGGGTTAGGTTCTGCAGAGTGCTATAAGCTAGGAAGAAACTATTAAAGCTTAGAAAAAACTAAGAGCTATTAAAAAGATTAAGTTCTTACCTTTTCCTGACCAACCCTTTTTAAATCCCTGATACCACATTTGGTCCTCTGAACACAGAACCAGGAATAAACCCTGTGCTTTACCAAATCTGACCCAAACCAAAATGTAATTTAAAAAAATAGCAGTAAAATAGTGATTAAAGGTAGAAGACAAGCTCTGATTTAATGAGGTGGTGATAGGCAATGAATAATGAGTAGTAATGAGTAGTGATCTTAAGTGAAGGAATGAATCCCCCCTTTCCAGTTCTCTGAAGAGAAAGGATATCCCAGGCAGAGGGAACAGCAAGTGCAAATAATGAGGCAAAAGTGGGTTTTGGGGATCTTGGAGAATTGTTGAGCAGGTGAGTCAGGTAGAATACAAGAACACAAGGGACTAGAACAATGAAAAAGAGAGGATCTCAACAAAACCACAACACATGAGGTGAGTGACAGAGGGACTTAGATTTCTATCCTAACACAATGGGAATCCACTGGACAAGTTATATGGATATACTGTAATCTGACTTTTGTTCTAAAACATCCTTTAAGGGCCTGGAGAGATAGCACAGCGGCTCTTGCCTTGCAAGCAGCCAATCCAGGACCAAAGGTGATTGGTTCAAATCCCAGTGTCCCACATAATCCCCCGTGCCTGCCAGGAGCTATTTCTGAGCAGACAGCCAGGAGTAACCCCTGAGCACCGCCAGGTGTGACCCCCCCCAAAAAAAATCCTTTAAATTGGCTGGTGGAGACAGAGCCAAGCTGAGAAGCAAGGTACTGGAAGTTCTGGAAGATTATTATGTATTTATCTGAGACCTGTTGAAAAGACATCAGTGGCCTTCCTTGGTGGAGAGAGGACAGATTCTCATCTGAATCCATATTTTGGGTATATCAGGGAGATAGAGTTAAAGGTCAATGTGTTTGATTCCCAGCATTTTTTTTTTTTTTTTACATATTGAATAAAGGAAAAAGAGCAGGTCCTCTTATAAGGGAGTCCTTCTAAAGTCTGGGGCTATACCTGTATTTACTGAGATATGATGCACTCCATGTTATAAAGCGTGTTGAACAAAAAGTCCAAACATAAGGGAAGTGACTGGCATTTTGATAACTTTTAGGCATAACAGAAAAGGGTTAGTCCTTGATCAATGATTGAGCTATTCTTCACCACTCTTAACCATTCCGGGGAGATCCTCTCCTCCAATTTTCCCGGGTATCCTTTTCTCTACAATCCTCTGAGTCTTCATACTCTCTGGCAGTTCTTTTTTCTGAAAGAAAAAAAAAAACGTACCTATCCCATATCTAAATCTTTCAAGGACCTGTGGCTTGAAAGTGTAGTTATCATATGCACAGACACAGAGAGACAGACAGACAGACAGACAGGCAGGCAGGCAGGCAGGCAGACAGACAGACAGACAGACAGACACACACACACACACACACACACACACACACACACACACACACACACACACACCCCTCAAGCATTGTCCTGGGGCCATGGGTGATGCAGCTAATAGAGCAAAAATGGGATTGTATGGCAGCAACAGAGGGGAGACCTTCTGAATTGGGAAATGAATTTTCTGACCTGCAAATTTCCTTGAAATTTTGTTGAGTGCTTTGTAGTAAGAGACTAACCCTGAGTTGACTTGGAATGATAACATCCCATCTTAATATGTTTTTATTGAACCAAAAAAAAGCACTGGGAATCCTGACCTTTGGACTTGACTTCACCCACTAAACAATGCCTTCTCCTTGTTCACCTTACCCATACATTGCAGGAAGGAAAAAAAAAAGCCCATCTGGTAATATGCTGTTTGTCCAAAATATTCATCCAAAATCTTTGTGTATTTAACCCCAGGTTTTTTGGTTTGCTTTCTCTGGAAGATTCTGAGGACTTAGAGACTCTTCTGGCTGCCTTTCACTCTCCACCTGGAAGGGCTGGGTGGGGGCAAAGGAGGTTTCTACCAGCCAAAGGAATGTCCTGCCTGCAGACTGTTCTTTGTTGCCATGGAGACTGGCTGTGTAAATAAGGCTCTCATTCTGCATCTGGGGCCTGTAAGCAAACAGTGCCAGGAGGCTGACTGGCTTTGCCCCGTTTATTGCCACACCCACAGTGGCTTGGGCCTGAGGTCCTTGAAGCCAGTAAAATTCTGGCTTCAGTTCCATGAGGGAACTGGTAAGCTCAGAGCACACTCAATTGTTTCTCCCTTCCCAATCTTCAGATAAGCCAAAGAAGCCTATTGGTCATGTGCTGACCCTGCTATTTACGCTGAAATTCAGAGAGGAGGATTTCTCCAGAGATTGATGCATGAGAGAGTCCCCTTGCAGATAGGCAATGAGGTATGGTTCAGCAAGGATTGAGCACATCTGATAGTGTTGATACACTCAGTTCTCACTGACATCTAATAGGACAAACTCTATTTTTCCTCAAAGGTCTTTAATCATCTGTTCAACGTCAGGGTCACTCTTAACTACGGTTATACTAACAACTTCAGACCATATATAGGGCCTGCAATAAAGATGGAATGATTGAAAAAGGCAAGGCCTGTGACTCTTAAGTATTGCTCAAATACCTGGACAATGTTGTGGTGTTACTCAGAACTTGCAAAGCAGGGGACCACTAGAACTACCCTAACAGTGCTTGGAGAGAGTGTGTGTGTGTGTGTGTGTGTGTGTGTGTGTGTGTGTGTGTGTGTGTGTGTGTGTGTGTGTGTGTGTGTGTAAAATTCCAGAATACATTGTTGATGTTGGAGGAGGGGGATGTGGTACCAGGAGTTAAACCAGGATCTAGTCCACGCAAAGCATGGACCCTTAACCTCTAAACTGTTTCCAAAACCCTGATTATTTTGGAATTTTATACAGAAAAAGTCATCGTTCTAATTAAAAAATTAAGAACATTTACCATCAGGTGGTTGCCAGCTGTTCTGTAGTTTAAAATGCTAAGTAGAGTTTTATTATTGAGTAGAGCATCTCTATGCTCTTGCTTTCCCATGAACCAAATGTGGTTAGATCAATAGTTCTGTCTCAGTTGATCTTTACAATGATTCTGAGAAACATAGATGAGACTGAAAGCTCAGAGAGGTTGAGGCGGGGACTCTAACCTGTTGATGATTAGGTTCTGCTGTGAATGCCTTCAGAAACCTGGAGGCATGAAAGTGGATATTTTCCCAAAGTTCCTGTGTTTGTACATGTGTGCGCAATGCATACACTTGTGCCAGGGAAGAAAAAGAAATACCAAGTAAGATGTGCACTTTTGAAATTCCTGTGCATCCATGCCTTCCTCAAACTTCGGGAGATATCAACATTTTATCATCAGCCTCAGAATTTTTCACCACCCTTTTTAGACTAGCTTCTGCCTGGGCTCTTCATCTCACAGTCTTGTTTGAGTTCTTGGAGCATTTCTGGTTTGGGAACTCTTGGAAGCATGGCATGATAGGATGAGTACATAGGAACATTTGGGGTA
Organism: Suncus etruscus; assembly: GCF_024139225.1. Lineage (NCBI taxonomy): Eukaryota > Metazoa > Chordata > Mammalia > Eulipotyphla > Soricidae > Suncus > Suncus etruscus. Next base: position 37,588,316 of record NC_064864.1, on the reverse strand, counting down.
GAATTTAGTAGTGTAGAATTTAGAATTTCAAGGATATGTGTGTGCATTCATATTCTCTCTCTCTTTTTTTTTTTAGTTCAGCAATAACCAGCTGAACTTCATTTTTCTTTTCTATTGCCTAATTTTTTTTTTTTTTTTTTGGTTTTTGGGCCACACCCTGTGACGCTCAGGGGTTACTCCTGGCTATGCGCTCAGAAGTTGCTCCTGGCTTCTTGGGGGACCATATGGGACGCCGGGGGATCGAACCGCGGTCCGTCCTAGGCTAGCGCAGGTAAGGCAGGCACCTTACCTTTAGCGCCACCGCCCGGCCCCTATTGCCTGATATTTTAAGCCAAGAAAGATAAGTCACATGTAGCTGTGCTCTGGAAACTTAGAAAAATAAACATCATATGTTTGAATATTTTAAATAACTTCAAACTATCTCATAGGAAATAGGAGATAGAGAGAAAGAGAGAGAGAGAGAAAAGAAAGATAGAGATAGATAATAGAGTCCTAACCCTGTGGGTTACTAGGGGCTTGAGTAAGAATTCTCATTCTTAAAGTTATCTGAGTTTGAATGTTCCTTTCAGCTAAGATAGGAGGGGACAATCTAAAGATGTAAATTCTAGAGGATGGAGAGCAAGAAAGGGGAGAAAAGAGAAAAGTAGGAATAGGCTGTAGAGATTTACAAAGACTTCCTTTGGCTATCTCTCAATATGTTCATCATTGAAGTGATTTTTCTGAGGTATGGACAAGAATCAATTGAAGAAAGAGACAGAGCAACTCTTGAAAAGCACACACAGCTGGGAACAGTTTATATTCCCATCAGCCAGAATGGATAAACTATATGAATTATGGAGTTTGAGTAGAGTGCTCAGAATGTCTTTACCACAATTTTGTGAAGGAAAAAAATATACATATTAGTAGATTAAATTATTGGTAGGCTTGCACAATAATATTAACATTATAGTTAGATCAAGGAATGTAGGACAGTATTTGCACATGTTAAAAGGGATGTGAAAGATAGTAAAGAAGTCCAAATTGAACTTCTAGAGATGTAAATTACCGTGTCTGAGATAAAATAGCCATAATGATTCTTCTCGGAGTTTTCATTTCTTGTGTTTTTATTCCCCTCCACCATATGTGCATTCAAAAACCCACATACTCAATGAAAATCTAAGTTAGAAATGTCATCTGCATGTATATTACTGTATGAGGCTTTTGTTTGGCTGTAGCATGAGAGAAAGAAACAGACCTTAGGATAACACTTTGCCTTGTAGAATATTTACCCAAGTCTTGCAGAAGAGATGTGTCACTTATATAGTCAAGAGATTAGCTTTAATTTGGGAAATATTGTAGCCAAATTGATGTTTCTTCATGTTTATAATGAGACTATAATACTTCCTTCTAACCAATAAACATAGGGCAGTTTAATATGCTGATACCAGAGTGTACCACTGGTGACTTTCACTTGAATGTGGTTTGATTTACACAAATTACAATGTCAGTATTATGCATTAATTAAGAAAAAAACAAGGAAGCTTCAGCAGGTGACATGAGGAATGGCATGGCTCCATGCTATAGACTTTTTGGCCAAGTTTAGTGGAAGATGTAGCCTCCTGCTGCCCCTCACAGCGTTCTCTCTCCTTCCTCCCGGACCCCCAGGGTTACTTCTGGCTGCCTGCCCAGGATGCCAGCAAGGTGGGTGCTGGGGAGGAGTTTAAAGGGGATCCCCGCTCTCCCCCATTATGCATCAGAGGGGTGGATTGGGGAGGGGACTGGTGAACTTCCCTTCCTACTAATCCCTATTCTCAAGCATCATGGGAGCTATCACCTTCAAGCATAAAATTTATATATATATATATATATATATAAAGTTTATATAGATATAGATATATAATTTATATAGATATTTATATAGTTTAATCCACTTTGCATTATACAGTATAGATAGTTAAATAGGATATCATAGGTGTTCCTCTATGTTTACAATATACAGAATATCCATGTTGTATTAGTCCCTTCCCCCATTGGCTCATCACCTTACAGGCTCATTTTTAGTCCTTTACTCTCACCCCCACTGTCTATTACCCCACATGTAACATTTTTACCCTCAGCTCTTTGCTCCTTATGAGGCAGATTTTTATCCTCACTCAAGCTAACTGCCAGCCAGCTCCCAAAATGAAAAAAATAGACTCAGCCTGAGAAGAAACCAAAACTCTATTCCTATCAATCTATTATCAATGAACTCCTATCCTCCACCTCCCTTCACTGGGTACCTGTGCTTGCTACCATAATCAGATTCTGAGAAGTCCCACTCAAAGACATTTCCTGATATGGGACTACTGGGAATTGTTTACAGACTCCAGATGGCCAAATCAGAGACCAAAGTAGTGTCCCGGAATCAACACTCCTCCCCCCCCCCCCCCGACTATTTCTAAAACATAAAAGGGACATGTGTATCTCCTTTGTATATCTTAGATGTATTCCCTTAACATCGGGGGCTTTTGTTTGTTTGTTTGCTTGCTTGCTTTTTCCCCTTTGGGATCTGTTCAATAAGAAATGCTAGTAGAAGAGTATCTTTGTTTAGAATTCATGTTAGAAACAAGTTATGGGGAATGTTGGACTTGTTCCCTCGGCCCCCAGATGCACTAACAGTACCTTGTGGCATTGTTTCTCTTTTGCATAGGCACATTAAAATGGGAAAATATCACACACACGAATAAGTTCTTATGTAATAGAGAAGGGAACACAAATTTTGTAATTCAATTAGGCATCATACCCTGAACATTGGCATAATGATTTGGCTTAGGCCTCAAAAGAATGGGCATTGCCCATACACCCCTGAACAATGGATACCATCTATAGAAACAACCACAATTATCTATAACATTACCAGGATGCAAACTTCTACCAGGGAAGACCCTACCACTGCTTTGGCATTGACTTACTCCAAAGAGTGCTCTCAACACCCAGATGACTTAGCAACAACTTGCTTGCAGGGCAGGTCTCTCTGCATCTAATGATGAGGTGAAACTAGAGAATGCTCCACATCAGCCTGACTTTGATGAAGGAAATGCACAGAAACCAGAATCTTTAACTATAGGAACCTGACACCAACAACAGCTAATGTGTGAAAAGTTTCACTGGGACCACAGGATTTGGGCAGACTGGTATGCCTGGAGCTGTGTCGGTCTTATGCCAATAAACTTCAGGAGTGAGGCCTATTGTAATCAGGCCAAGGATTTTTTTTCTGTTTTCACCATATTTTTCTGGGCCTATGCAAACAATGGCAATTGCCACTTTAACACCTTTACTACTGTATTTTTTTAACACTTATCCTTTAAGAAAGAAAGAATAAAAAAAGCAGCTTACTGAACTTAAAAAAATACTGTAGTAGAAAAAAAAGAAAAAACTTTGATTTTCCAAACAGCATAGTAAATAATATCTGTTGTGGGTTTACCTGTGTCAGGTATTATGCTACAACTCCTTCGCACATAATGACATTTTGTTTCTAAATTATTCTGAGGGACTGGTGAGATAGTAAAAAAGGTAAGGAACTTATCTTGCACATTGCCAACCCAGGTTCTATCCATATGCGTTCATATTGTCCTTAGACTACCTCTAGGAATAATTCTTGAGTGCAGAGTCAGGAGTAACACTTGCACCTTGCTGGTATGATTCAAAATCCAATAAATTAATAAATAAAAATATTCTAAGTCAGACAGGCTTTTTATTTTAACCTACTTATGGATGAGGAAAAAGTGGGCTCAGCAAAGTTGACCAAATTGTTTAAAGTCAGTCATCTAAGTGGAAGCGAATGAAGGCAGCACAGGTATGCAGAAACCTTATAAAGAGCACATACCTTCCTCCAAGGTTTTTGTGTGTGTCTCTCTGTGTGTATTTAGGGGTATGTGTAAGAGTAGGAGTGTAAGTATAAGGGTGTATTTGAAGGGGTCTGGGGAATAGGATTGGAGAGCAAGAGAACAGCGCGCGCGCACGCACGTGTGCGCACACACACACACACACACACACAAATGTGGTAATAACGAATACTATAAAATTAGAAAAGAAGACGGAAAAGCTTGGGTTGTGAAAAATTTTCATTTTCTTGTTAGAATATTTTATTAATGTAAATTAGAGCAAACAGAAAGGCTGTGGCTGGGGATTAAATCTGTTTGGTAGAGCAAAATATGGTATTGCGTATGGAAACGTTCATTTCCAAGACCTTCAGGGTTTAAAAGCTTCAGTTTCTCCAATCACTTATACTGAGTTCTGACAGCCACATAGGAACAAGATTAGTTTGGTGATCCTTGGAGCCTTGTCTCTTTTTCTCAAGTAAAAAAATAGAGAGGTTGAGGTTGGTTTTCTACTGGTGTCATTTCTCAGGCTGTGTGAAAATCTAAATAAAAGCAGATGTTACTGTGGAGCAGGAATTTCCATTTTGATTGCTTTCTGGTCCCATATTTTTACTAAAGCAGTGAAAATATCAAAGCTCGCTTGTTCTAGAAATCTCCAAATGCAGGATAGATTCAATTAAGTACCTGCCACAATTCTGCTGGTATCTGTTAAGCTCTTGTGAGTAACTAAAGGTGGTCTCCATCCTGGAGACACCAGAGATGGGGAAAGAAAGGCATTGCATAGTGGCAAGAGCTGCAATTATCTCCTAATTGCACTTGAAGTACCATCATTGAAGAGCAAGTTTTGTAATTTGTAAGTCATTTCTGAGATCATTGGACTGTCTGCAAGGAAGCATAAATTAATAATAATTAATTTTAAATAATAATTATTATTTTAAATAATAATTTATTTAAAAATAATTAATTTAAATAATAATTATTTTAAATAATTCTACTTGAGAACAGGTCAGCCATACCTGGTGATGTTCAGGGCTCACTTCTGGTTCTGCCCTTAGGGATCACTCCTGGCTGCTGAAGGCATCACATGTAAAGCTACAGATCAAATTCATGTCATTCACATGTAGAGCAAGCACCAAATGGGACTTGAGTTACAAGATGCAATAATATATATAATAAGCAAATATCAGAAATATCAGCAAATATCAGAAATGTGAACGTGATTTTATTTATTTATTTATTTATTTATTTTGTTTTTGGGTCACACCCGGCAGTGCTCAGAGATTACTCCTGACTCTGCACTCAGAAATCGCTCCTGCTGGGGCCAAAGAGATAGCATGGAGGTAGGGCATTTGTCTTGCATGCAGAAGGACAGTGGATCAAATTCTGGCATCCCATATGGTTTCCCGAGCCTGCCAGGAGCGATTTCTGAGCATAGAACCAGGAGTAACACCTGAGTACTGCCGGGTGTGACCCAACACAAACAAACAAAAACAAAACAAAACAACAAAAAAGAAATCACTCCTGGCAGACTCATGGGGACCACATGAGATGCCAGAAATCGAACCTAGGCTTTCCTGGATCAGCTACATGCTAGGTAAAAGCCCTACCACTGTGCTATCTTTTTGGCCCCAGTGAATGTGACTTTAAAAATAACAAAACTAGAGAGGAAGAAGGAAAACATTTAAGTGAAATGTATGTTTGCATGGGTCTGGTTCATACTGTTTAGAGAAGATTTTGATAAAGAGATTTGCTTTAGGGGTCTGTTTTACAGAGAAGCATCTTATGGCAATTTAACAAATCACTCAGACTTGTTATGACTTAACAAATCACTCAGACTCAGCTATCTTGAATATAACGAGAATTCAGCTATTACTTCTGGTTTAACCTTGAAAACAGACATTGTGGGGGCAGAGTGATAGTGCAGTGGTAGGGCGTTTGCCTTGTATGTGGATGACCTAGGACAGATTGCAGTTCGATTCCCGGGCATCCCACATGGTCTCCCGAGCCAGGAGCAATTTCTGAGCGCATAGTCAGGAGTAATCCCTGAGCGTCACAGGGTATGGCCCAAAACCCCCCCAAAAAAAAAAAAGAAAGAAAGAAAACAGACGTTACTCAAAAACAGATTTGTAGTTTATATAGCTTTGATCATGGAGAGGGAAGTATTCATTCATTGTACCCAAGAGAAAGGATTGGTTTCAAAAGTTTACACACTAACTGTGTAGAAATAATTTGCTTGTTATCTTTTTTTAATTTTTTTAATTTTTTATGGTATTTATTTGGTACTTCTGATGAGATAATAGTATAATGTCAACCATGAGAAATAAAAATAGGCCCATTTGGGGACAGAGGATCACACACATGCAGAGACAAACATTTTTCATGGGGAGCGGGGAGAGATGGTTCAGAACATGTACAATATGGAGCTGGAAGTCCAATCCAAAGCTACCAACCCCCAATCCTATGTTTTCAACTAGTGACAGAGAATTACCTATGTTCCTCAAATACACAATCTTTTAAACCCTAGACTCTTTAACAAGAAACACTAAATGACCAATCAGGTGCTGGTAACATTCTGAATTGTAATTTGCCGAGGCAATCTGACAGAACTGTCTGAAGGAGACTTGCAGTATCACTCCATAGTGGTACTGTACTAATTAGCCTTCAATTATTATAGCACATGAGAAATAACACTGCTCACATGAATAGAAGAAAGCAGGTCAATGAAATGTGCACTGCTTGTTATCTTTTTATTCAGACACTGCCTACCCAGACCCTGCATATATAAGGCAGTCATGGTTTCTCAGATTCCTGCTATGTCTGAATTCAGCTCAGCTTTCCATCTGGGTCTGGGCCTGATGTCATCCTTGTATTCTCTTTTAGATTCTTTTTTTAGAATAGTGTCTAAAAATAACCCAAGATGCCTGTTAAGCATTTAACACACCATTCTTTTTGTCTTAAAAATACCAGTAGATGGAAACTGCCATTATCCTCATTTTACAGATGAGAAAGTGAGATCTAGGAAGATAGACAACCTGTGATGAATGGTATATACTGTAAAACTAAATTCATGGTATTCAGCTCTGCTTAACTCCACACTTCCCCCTTTCCCTTCTGTTCATTGATGTTCATGACTAGGATTCACAGAATGACTTGACTGTGGTGCTTAATAGGGTTCACATATCAACTTACATTGCTCTCCAGGGGTTTTACTCCTTTAGTTTTGGTGCTCTTGAACTTTCTGGCAGTAGTACTCACTGGGTATCAACAGGGATCGCAGGAGAAAGATGCTCAATAGAAGAGGTATTAGGATCATGCTCTAAGCATGTGCTGGTCTTATGGAACAAACACATAGATTTATGAGTGTGTGGCAGGAACTTTAGGCCACTGAACTGTTTCCTAGTCCTATACTTCCAAATTCTTAATCAGTAAGCTATTCTGGCCCCTTACCAATAGCTCAAGTGCATGACGAACCAATGAATAAGTGAGTGAATAGAAAAATGAAAATCTCCATCTTGATGCAAAGAATGAAAATGTCAGACAGAGGTTGAGCTTGGTTGTTTTGTTGAACCATTCAAGCAAGTAAGCACAGATTTATATCTGAGTTCTGAACAAATAGGAGACTTGATCAGGTGCAAATAACAAAACAACAGAATACAGTCATTTACTTAGGAAATAATTATTGGGCATCTTTTGTACTAGGCATTGGGCTAGTTAACTTGGCCCTTGCAGTCACAAAGTGACTGACTCCAATCTTGGTGCCTCAATACTCAGAATCCTAGGGTATGGAGACCTGGGTTTCGACCAAGTTTCTTCTCTAGTCAAAGTCTAGTCATTTGAAGGTTGGGTTTAAAAAGGGTCTTGAATCCTATAGATCCTACTACAGCATTCAGGCTAGGTTAATAAGGCTGGGTTCCCAAACCCAGGAATCGAGTTTGTTTAAAATGCAGGCTCTTTCTCCCACAAGATGAATACACCTTAACTCCTGTGATAAACAAAACAAAAACTTCCAGCTCCCTGTCACCCCTGGTCTGAAGTAAGAAGGAAAAAGCATTGGTAGCAAGGCCTACTGAGCAGATTCTCAGGGAGATTGACAAATCACTATTCTGTTCTTGGATATAATTGAATTCCTATGTCCATTTCTCAAATGCAAGCCTAAAGAAACACATTGAACACTGTAAAAAGCAAAACAAAAAACAAGGATCAGAGAGATAGTACAACAGCTTGCTTTGGTGCTTGCATTGACTGCAGCTGACCTGGGTTCAATTCAGAGTCCTCTAAACACTGTCAAGAGTGATCCCCTCATGTGGAGAGAAAGGAACTCTTATCCACTGCTGGTGGGAATGCCAACTAGTCCATGGAAAAGTGATGTGGAGATTCCTCCAAAACTGGAAATTGAGCTCCTATACGATCCAGCTATACCACTCCTAGGGATATATCCTAGGAACAAAAAATACAATACAAAAACCCCTTCCTCACACCTATATTTATTGCAGCACTATTAACCATAGCCAGACTCTGGAAACAACCAAGATGCTCTTCAAGAGATGAAAGATTAAAGAAACTGTGGTACATATAAACAATGGAATATTATGCAGCCATCAGGAGAGATGAAGTCATGAAATTTTCCTATACGTGGATGTACATGGAATCTATTATGCTGAGTGAAATAGTCAAAAGGAGAGAGATAGACTCAGAATAGTCTCACTCATTTATGGATTTTAAGAAAAATAAAAGACATTCTTGCAATAATTTTCAGAGACAAAAGAGAGGAGGGCTAGAAGTTTCAGCTCGCTACATGAAGCTCACCACAAAGAGTGACGAGTGCAGTTAGAGAAATAACTACATTGAGAACTGTCATAACCATGTGAATGAATGAGGGAAGTAGAAAGCCTGTCTAGAGTACAGGTGGGGGTTGGTGGAAAGGAGGAAGATTTGGGACATTGGTGATGGGAATGTTGCACGGGTGAAGGGGGGGTGTTCTTTACATGACTGAAACCCAACCACAATTATGTTTGTAATCAAGTTGTTTAAATAAAAATACTAATTTTTAAAAAGGGGGGAAGAGTGATCCCTCAGAAAATAAATAAGATTTAAAAAAAAAAAGAGTGATCCCTCAGAATAGAGGCAGGAATAAACGCTGAGCACCACCAGGTCTGGCCCCAAAACCAGCCAAAATAAAATAGCCTTTTAAAAAAGTGCAAATAATACCCATCAGATAAGAGGCTAATCTCCAAAATATACAAGGCACTGACAGAAATTTACAAGAAAAAACATCTAATCCCATCAAAAAATGGGGAGAAGAAATGAACAGACACTTTGACAAAGAAGAAATACAAATGGCCAAAAGACACATGAAAAAATGCTCCACATCACTAATCATCAGGGAGATGCAAATCAAAACAACTATGAGGTACCACTTCACACCCCAGAGAATGGCACACATCACAAAGAATGAGAACAAGCAGTGTTGGTGGGGATGTGGAGATAAAGGAACTCTTATCCACTGCTGATGGGAATGCCGTCTAGTCCAACCTTTATGGAAAGCAATATGGAGATTCCTCCAAAGACTGGAAATCGAGCTCCCATACGACCCAGCTATACCACTCCTAGGAATATACCCTAGGAACACAAAAATACAATACAAAAATCCCTTCCTTACACCTATATTCATTGCAGCACTATTTACCATAGCAAGACTCTGGAAACAGCCAAGATACCCTTCAACAGATGAATGGCTAAAGAAACTGTGGTACATATACAAAATGGAATATTATGCAGCTGTCAGGAGAGAAAAAGTCATGAAATTATCCTATACATGGATGTACATGGAATCTATTATGCTGAGTGAAATAAGCCAGAGAGAGAGAAAGATGCAGAATGGTCTCACTCATCTATGGGTTTTAAGAAAAATGAAAGACATTCTTGCAATAATAACTTTCAGACACAAAAGAGAAAAGAGCTGGAAGTTACAGTTCACCTCATGAAGCTCACCACAAACAGGGATGAGTTTAGTTAGAGAAATAACTACGTTTTGAAGTGTCCTAATAATGAGAATGTATGAGGAAAATAGAAAGCCTGTCTAGAGTACAGGCGGGGGTTGGGTGGGGAGGAGGGAGATTTGGGACATTGGTGATGGGAATGTTGCACTGGTGATGGGTGATGTTCTTTACATGACTGAAACCCAAATACAATCATGTATGTAATAAAGTTGTTTAAATAAAAAATTTTTTTAAAGTGCAAATAAAATAACTACAAGTTTCTTCACTGATTTCAGTTTGCCATCCACTTTCCCAATATCCTATGCCCCACCTCTGCACCCTGTTCTTCCTTGGAGTCTGGACCATTGTTTCTTGAACTTCCTAAGTATAAGAATTAACTAAAGAAAATATCTGTTTCAGGATCTTGGGAATCTGTAAGTAGTGGTTCTACTGCAGTCTGTTAGGAATGAAAACAGGCCATTTGATAGATTCAGGAGGGGTTTCCAATTGTATGATAGGACAGAAGCCTGAGCCAGAGAGTGCTCTTTGAGGGGGCTTTGCTTACCAAAGCTTCCTAGGATGGGATTGGCTACTGAGTTGACCTCTGATATTGGCTGAGAAGAAAATGCTATGAGGTTGTGAAGCCTGGCACATTGAGGATTCTCATGGCAACAAAGACTGGTCCAGATGACAGGACTTTGCTGATCCAAAGCCCAGTGCATCCAAGAGCAGGCAGATTGCAGATCTAGTCAGATGTCTCTGACCTTTAAACTTATTTGAAACTGTTAATTCTCCTTGGAGAATATGAAATTATCAAGTGCCACAGTCTCTCTAGGCCAAAACAGGCACCCCTGTGACTTCCAGCATCTTTTCCCATTCCTTTCCTTTACAAGGGGATTTGCAGCAAACCCTCCTGCAGTAATCTATGTGGGCTGAGTCCCTATTGCCCAGAACAGCCCACATTCCTAAGCTCCCTTGATTAAAAATTCTGCCAGCAAAACTCTTACTCAACTGCAGTGTCACTCAACATTATATTGGCTACTGGAGAGAACATTTTCCACTTCTCAGACAAAGAAGAAACCACTGTAGAAGTTTTTAGCTAACACTAACATGTGCAGGTTGCCAAATTTGTTAGGATGGGGGGGGGCTCTTATGTCCCCCTCAACCTAACATCTAATATTTAAGTCATTGTTCCCCCTACTTATAATTAGTTCCCTGTTGCATGGAGACCCACCCAAAACTGTAAAGACATTCTGGGATGAAAAGATATAAGGGTAGAAAATAGGCTTATTCATGATTTCAGAATACATCTTCAGTTTATTAATTCCATAAGTAAAGCTGCAGTGAACAAAAGCCTTGAGGTTTATTATTAAGTTTCGTTTTGAGCTGGATGCCTCTGTTCCAGTACTGGGTGGAGCCCATGGGAAGAATTATTTTTCTGTGAAAATGCAGGGCAGCCTTCCCTTCCTGTCACACTGTAACATCTCAGCATGCTTACTGCCTTAGTAATCAGGGAGAAAAGGGCTCAGGATTTAGTGTTATCCCCTTTAAAGGAAACTGACTTCTGGTAGGACTGACTGAACAGTCCGCCCCCATGTTGGAGGCCAAGTCATCATTTTCCAGTCTGACAGTATTTTGTATCTAAGCAACATCAGAGAAAATAGGCCAGAGAAGGCTGGGCCTGTTCTGGGAATCCTACCCAGCTCAGGCTTACCCAGAGGGGATGTATTCTTCAACTTACAGTTTTGGTATTTTGCTTCAATTCATCCTTGCTATTAAAAGTATTTGGGAAGATACATCTCATGCATGGTCTTCATTTAAACATACTCTGCTTCAAAAAAAATAGTTCATGTTTTCTTTTGGCTGTCCTCCTCTTCACTCCTGTATACCCCTCCCCTCTACACACATAACTTACATAAAAGGATCAAAACATTCTAATGGAAAAGTAAATCTTAAGAAAGTGAAATGGGAGACATTTTTGATGGTTAAGTTGCACTGGACAAGGGGAGTGTGCATTTTATGACTAAAATCTAACTACAAACATGTTTGTAACCAGGGTGCTCAAATAAAGAAATTAGTTTTTAAAAATGAAAGGGGACTAACATTTTCAAAATGTTTTGATTTGAAGTTGGCTTTGATAACTGATTTATTTTACTTTTTCTATTTGTATTGGTGATAAGTTACTGACTTTCCTGGAAACAGGAAAGTGGCATATCATGGTTGAGTCAGAATGAAGATTGGAATTCAGATGGGATCTGAGTTTTACACTTTTCTTTCCCGTGGTCACAAGTCTCTATTGTTTTACACATCACTCACCAAATTTTCATTTGTTATGTGCCAACCCTTTTTCCTAGCACCCTGTGTGAACTTGAATTTGATCTATAAGATATAGGTCTGTACTCATGAGGCAGAAGCCCTGCTTAATATTCTGGCTTGTCAATCAAAACCATGTTCTGACATGTAGTTTTTCCTAATAATAAGTCGCCTGACTGGTATCCAAGGTCTAAATGAACTTTAAAATTTAAATAGCTTAAAATATTTCAATGAGATTGCCTTTTAAATAAGTCTGTGTAAAAAATGGACCTATTACACTACAGTCTAGGGGGCTACGTGTGGAGGTATGGGATGCATACTGGAAACTTGGGTAGAGGGAGGTCAACACTGGTGGTGGTAATGTCCTTAATTCACTGTCACTATGTAACTGAAATACAACTGAAAGATTTGTGATTCACATTGGTCTCAATAGAAAGAAAGAAAGAAAGAAAGAAAGAAAGAAAGAAAGAAAGAAAGAAAGAAAGAAAGAAAGAAAGAAAGAAAGACAGAAAGAAAGAACGAAAGAAAGAAAGAAAAAAGAAAGAAGAAAGAAAGAAGAAGGAAGAAGGAAGGAAGGAAGGAAGGAAGGAAGGAAGGAAGGAAGGAAGGAAGGAAGGAAGGAAGGAAGGAAGGAAGGAAGGAAGGAAGGGAAGGGAAAAGGGAAGAGAAGAAAAGGAAAAAAGAAAAAGAAAGAAAAAGAAAAGAAAGAGAAAAGAGAAAGAAAAGAAAAGAAGGAAGAAAGAAGAAGAAAGAAAGAAAAGGAGAAGAGAAAGAAAGAAGAAGAGAAAAGAAAGAAAAGAAAGAAGAAGAAAGAAAGAAAGAAGAAGAAGAAAGAAAGAAAGAAAGAAAGAAAGAAAGAAAGAAAGAAGAAAGAAAGAAAGAAAAGAAAGAAAGAAAGAAAGAAGAAAGAAAGAAAGAAAGAAAAAGAAAGAAAGAAAGAAAGAGAAAGAAAGAAAGAAAGAAAGAAAGAAAGAAAGAAAGAAAGAAAGAAAGAAAGAAAGAAAGAAAGAAAGAAAGAAAAAGAAAGAAAAAGAAAGATCTGTGTAGAAAATAGCATATCTGCAAGTTTGTAGCAGATCAAAAGGATTCAAAAACTACTTCATTTGCAGAAAAATCAAGTCAGTTCAGGAGGTCTCAAAAGAAATTAGGATACATAGATAGGATGGACAAAGTAATTTTCTAATACAATAGTTCTCAAACATGGGGAATAAATGACAAGATGTAGAGATAGGGGATATCTCTAGGGGATATTGTGCTGGGATAGAGAACCTCATTTGCTGAACATTTCCTTGGAAAGAATTGTCCAGTTCACAATATCATTTGTGCCACGGTTAAGACATGTGGGCCCAATCCAAATCAGCCCACTCTCCAAGTTAGCAACATCTCAGCTGTTCCTTTAGTTTTGCAGTAAGATTTATCACTAATAAAAATTTAGGTCATCTTGACTTAAGCAAAAGCAAGTACATGTTGGAGTGTATGTATCATTGTTTTAATCACAAAATTCATCTCTGAATCTTGGAATCATAAAAAATACAATCTATTGTTTGTCCACATCTAAGTTAATTTAATAGCAATCAGGTGAATTCTAAATTTGCAGTTTTCACATTTTCTTAAAACCCCCATGAACTCATCCCATGGATTACTGTCCTATTTCTAACACATGAAAATAAATTCTCAGATTCATATCTGTGTGACTATGGAGGATGGGCAAGAGATTGTGCCAAGGAGACTTATTTTTGGTGAGGGGTCATTTATTTCATTTGGACAGGTGGAACATGTGTCGATGCAACTTGTCAGCAGCATAAAGATTTTACAGGAGGAGAAAATATGCTAATCAAAAAATAGATATAGTAGAGACCAGAGTGGTGGTACAAGCAGTAGGGCATTTGCCTTGCATGCACTGACCTAGGACAGACCATGATTCGATCTATCGATGTCCCATATGGTCCCCAAGCCAAAAGCAATTTCTGAGCACATAGCCAGGAGTAACCCCTGAGTGTCACTGGGTGTGGCCCAAAAACCAAAATAAATAAATAAATAAATAAATAAATAAATAAATAAAAATAAAAAGATATAGCAATTATATTTATCTGAAAAATACCTTCCAAAGACCCCATTAATCCTCAACGTTGATTGAAAGAATTAATTTCTGTATTAGTTCAAAAGGCTGAAATATTCGCTAATATCTCTGGAGTCATACATTTTTTATTGTGAAAAATAGGCTTTATTGCTCAGAGCTTAGAAGAAAAGAGAATTCATTGTGGTTGTTGAGCTTCTTGTGGTGTTCCATCCAAGAAGGTGAGAAAAGTATAGTGTTCCAAGAAAACAAGAAAGCACATGTTTTATCCTACTGGAAACAGCAGGGCATCTGAGCAATACATCTTTCTATTCATTGAAAGTGAGGTCATTTATTAATATTGGCAAGTTACTGGTTGTTGTGGTAGGTTGAGAGGGCCTCTTCTGTTTCTGAGTTCTGAATGAAAGAGAGGAATATTGATATGTTCAACAATAATGTACTTACATTTGATATAAGCTTTGACATTCTAATCTTCAAAGAAACTCGCTGCATTTTAGAATAAAATGATGCTTGCTTTATAGAATGAACTTTTAGTTTTGCCTCCATATACAGAATTATATCTTTTGCTCCACTAAGATTTTTTCACCCTATGCTTTTTTGAAAGAAGATACTTCTTTAATGACTTCCAGAACTTGATGTTTAGTTTTCTATTTTTCTGCAAATTGCATTGCAGTCTATCATAACTGCTTTTTATTGGCATTAGTTTCTGTAAATGTCAGTAAAATATAAGTAGACGGTAGTTAGAATTATTTTGGGGGGCGGGGTTTGGTTTTTGGGTCACACCCGCCAGCACTCAGGGGTTACTCCTGGCTCTATGCTCAGAAATCGCTCCTGGCAGGCTCTAGGGACCTTAGGGGATGCCAGAATTCAAAACACCATCTTTCTGCATGCAAGGCAAACACCTTATCTCCATGCTATCTCTCCGGCTCAGCAGCTAAAATTCTTACAATTCACTCTCCTTTATTTTGTGTCTTTACTGAGAGCATACTCCTGAATTTTCTTGGATTTAATATACTATTTCACAGAGGGAATGTGCTCTCTACAGCAGGTGATGTATCATATTATATGCTGTATGCACTAATTTAAACATTATATTCCTTAGTTGCATTTTTGTTTTGAATTATCTGAAAAAAAATGTGTGTTTCATACATTTTTCCCATCAGGTGCTCTTTATACAAATATTTTGGATATTCATTCTTGACATAAAGATTTACTTATTCTTTTCTTCACTTAGTAAGTATTTATAAATAAATTGCTGAGCTTCAGACCCTGAGGTTAGAGTTTGAATATAACAGTAATAATTACTGCCCTTAGAACACCTTACTAAGCAAGATGCATATGCTTTCTTATGGGCTGAATTGAAGATAGCCTCCCAGGGTCCAGGATGAGAAAGGGGCACACACATTCAACTTTTGAATGCTGATTTAGAAGAAATAGGGTAGCAAGTTAGCTCCACCATTAAATGTATTTAGACTAAACCTATTCATTTAGTCTCATTTATTAGTCTAAACCTATTTAGACTTCAAGAAAATCTACTCAATTGGGGAGAAGGATAGGGTATCTTTAACCAGTATTTAAAATTCTTTTTTTTTTTTTTTTTTTTTTTTTTTTGGTTTTTGGTTTTTGGGCCACACCCAGTGATGCTCAGGGGTTACTCCTGGCTATGCGCTCAGAAGTCGCTCCTGGCTTGGGGGACCATATGGGACACCGGGGGATCGAACCGCGGTCCGTCCAAGGCTAGCGCTGGCAAGGCAGGCACCTTACCTCTAGCGCCACCGCCCAGCCCCTAAAATTCTTTTTCAATTCCTATCACAGAGGAATGGCTCGGTTTGTAGGACTTTTCTCTTTTCTTAAATTCTGGAAAACTTTATTCAGTCTTTGACTCTTACCCATTTAACTCAATTCTGACATGAAAGTTTAACTCCCTAGTTTGAGTCTTAACATGATTGCTCGTTATGAAGTGTCATAACTGCTAAAATACTGTCTTGATGAGAATAAAATTGCTAATATTTTATTATAGATTATTCGGTTGATATCAGATAAAGAGGGAGAGATTGGAGAGGGTTGTTGAGGCAGGGAAACCATGTCTCTCAGGCTACTGTATGCTTTCTTATGTCTTCTTTAGACTAATTGGTACAGCTACCATATCCCTAAAGGACCTGATTGGTGACCAAAGCAGATCTTTGCCCTACAAACAAGTGTCTCTACTAAATGAAAGAGGACAAGAAATTGGGGTGAGTGTATTTCCTCTTGCTATATAGCTTTGAAGTGAGACCCTTTACCAGAAAGATAAAGATAAAAGTGTAAAAATATAAATACACAAGGAGCAGAAATCTGTTTTTGAAATAGATATGTTAATTTTAAGTGATATACATAATTATATCTTTTATGTTCATTCACAGAACCAGGAAATTTGTTCAACTTGATTTTTTGTGACAGAATGCCATAGAGTGAGCTCTATGCATATTAGTGAATGATTTTTTGTATAAGTATGTTCTAAATATACATTATGCTATTTTTATCAGATCATTTATGTGTGTGTAGATACAAACATGCATGTGCCATCCTTATTTGGAAAGAAGTCCCTTTATTCTGAAGTTGTCACTCCTTCATGTTTGTTGTTAAAGAACCTTTCTTTTGTGAGGTAATTATAATAGTAGATATTAGTTGTGAGTATGTGTATGGAAAAACAGAAGATAATAACACTGTGTAGCTAACATTAGCAACTGTAAAACATTGTAGCTTCATCATCACTTCTTGGCTAAGATCAAGTGTAGTACATTGTAGCTTCATGAATCAAAAATAATTTTATCAACTTAAAAATGATATTTATGAAAAATAGTAAAGTTATAAAAATTATTCTACCCTAGAATAGGTGTAAGATTAATGTGAGAGACTAAAATGAGATTTTAGTGCTTGGAATGACTTTCTTTCCTGGAAGGAGCCATTATGTTTTTCCTTCCCAAGAGTGAAATTTACATGCCACCTTCTCCCAACCATGTACTAAGCAGGTCTGAGCCTGTTTACCTTCCAAGATCAGATGAGATCGGGCATGTCCAGGTAGTATGACTGTAGGCTACATGGTATTTTCTATTTCTGTTTTTGTTCCTTTTTTCCATCTCAGAGCCACATTTTATGCAAGAAGGATAGTGATTATCTTCGTTATTGCCTATTTCTTTCCTCTTTAATGAGCCATGATTCCCCTTCTTATCCTGTTTATGAAACATACTGCTATATAATTTTTTGCTAGTCAACTAAAATTTCTTTTTAGAGAGAAGTGTGAAAATAGACTCAGCAATTATTAAAGAAATCTATGAGCAAGCAAACAACTTAATTATTTAAAGAACTTTTGTCACTGTAATTCTTTTTTTTTTTAAAGAAATCTTTAAGCACCATGGTTACAAGCATGTATGTAGTGGGTTTCAGTCATAAACAGAATACTCCCCCTTCACCAGTTGTCACTGTAATTCTGTGATTGGAGGCCACCTCCTATCTAGACTAGAGGCTAATTAAAAGTTCAAGCTTGCTTGTAGCCTTTTTCCTCTAGTGTCCATAGTTCTCCTTAGTGGGGATACACTTTTAGTTTTCCTACCCTGCCTGGATTTACATGTAAGTGGTCCTCAAACTTTTTAAACAGGGGACCAATTTACTGTTCCTTAGAACATTGGAGGGCCTGACTATAGTGAAAAAAAATTATGAACAAATCCCTATGCACATTGCATATATCTTATTTTGAAGTGAAGAAAAAATGGGAATAAATACAATATGTGAAGAGCGTGTTTCATTTTTAAGTCTCACTTCCCACCCCTCTGTTCATTTCATAGACTTCTTTTACTCTTGCTGACTTCATTTGACTTGCATTCATAGCCTCCATACCCTGTACTGATTCTGTTTGCTATGAATTATTTTCACACAGGCCACCATTGACTTGGTAATCGGCTATGAACCACCTTCAACTCCACATCCAAATGATCCCAGTGGGATTAGCTTGTCTGGTATGGGAGGTAAGCAGACGCTGGTGAACACACACTAAACCTCCCAGGGATGTCCCAAAGATCTACAAAGAGAGTCTCAAATGAAATAACCCTTGTCATATCACTGTCCTTTCTAGACACTGACCTTGTGCAGAGAAAGAAGGGTCCCAAACTCCAATAGAAGATCCCAAACAAGGTTTTATTTTGGGTTTGCAGCTTCCACCCCATGAGTGTCACCTAACCAGGTGACAGAATAGATGGCCCCAACTCTCTTCACCTGTCTCATGACTTCTGAAATGTTACTTTCACATTTGGTCTTAGCTTCCAGTTTCTGCTGGTTGCCACCAGACCTATCTCTTCTAGCTCTGGTTTTGTAATCATAGTTTTCTCCTTGTGTATCTCTGCCTCCATAGGATATTACCTCTGTGTGTCTGTATCCAAGTTCAAGTCTATTTCTTAGGAGGACACTGGTAGTTGAATTGGGATAATTCTAATCCAATAGGATTTCATCTTAATTTGATTATATCTACAAAGGCCATTTTTCTAAATAGGGTCACATTCTGAAGTTCTAAGTGGCATGCATGAGTTTAGGTAGGGTGCTATTTAACTTCACAAGCTAGTTGGTGAGTGGTATTTCATTGTGTTAATTCTATTTCATGATCCAAAATAGTTCATTGATCCTCTTGCATTATATTTTCAGTCAGACCTATGCAGTGCAGAGAAATCAAACCCAGACTTCTTGTATACAATGCTTGCTATCAGCACATTGAACTATCTCATTAGGTTTCTTGCATTATTGCTAAGTGCTGCAGTTCTGAGATGAGGAATGCTTTATAATACAAATCCTACCCTCAAAGAACTTTTGTTTTAGGCTTGGTGACAAAACATTTTATCACATGATATGGATAATAGAAAAGGGTTGGGGGTTTGAATGGCCCTGGTTGGATTCTGCATCTGTTATTAATTATCCAAAATAATACATAAATAATTAATTAAAAGGTAATAAACTTACCCTCTCTGAACTTCTGCTTTCTTTACTGTATGGTGGAGATAATAGCATTTACTCAGGGGTCTCAAACTCGCGGCCCGCGGGCCATTTGTGCCCCTCCATACAAGATTTTCTGACCCTGCCCTAGAGGAATCTTTTTTTGTTTTGTTTAGTTTTAGTTGTTTGGGTCACACCCCCCCAATGTTCAAGGCTTACTACTGACTTTGCACTCAAGGATCACCCCGACTTTGCCTCCTGCAGCCCCCAGGTAAATTGAGTTTGAGACCCCTGATAACATGTTTTTGTGAGAATTAAATGAGAATATACATATATACATATATGTATATATATATAAATGCTACGTTAGTGGTGGCTATTATCACTACTACTATGATTTTTGTTGCTAGTATTACAAAAGAATTCAAGATGTGCTGATCAAAATATCAGACTCTTTGAATATACAAATCGTTTCTTCTCAAAAGCCCCAGTATCAGAAAAGAATGACCTTGTTTGGCTCTTTCAACAATGACATTGCCCAAAAGAAGTTTTTATTATTTCTTTTCAAAAAAGGGAAAAAAATGAAGATAAAGAGCTTTGCCAGAAGGATGAGACTTTGGAAATAAGGAAGTTTATTTATCAAATTTTTTGGAGTATGGGAGGTAGTTTACCAAAAAGAGCTATGTAGGATATAATGATTGGGGGCTAATCCCACAAAATAAATAAATTAGAAATTTAAGACAACAGGATTCTTTGATCTGGAAGGGCTATTTTTGTCTTTATGATTAATATTCTCCAAGGCTGTGGGTCAATAGTGCAGCTCTCATAATTTAGCTATGAAGAAACAGTGACATTGTTTAAGGAGATTTTAAGTATTCAGATTATATAGATATTTCAAGAAAGTACTTTTCAAAAAACGTGTTAATCATCTTCAAGTGAAAAACAACATCTGGGTAGTTACTCCAACTCCATGCTAAGGAAGATGTGGAGGAAAATTAACAACTTGCCATTTTGGAAAAGGTGAAAGGATAAGACTGGAGTCAGAGAAACAGCACAAACAGGCTCCACCTCCTGTCACTGCATACTTTAGTGACAGCAATATGACATCTGGCCCAGAATTTGTTTTTTCCTTCCCTGAAGCTGACTCTTAAAAAATAATAGAAAGAAGAGTGCTCAGGAGTCAGGGGAGCCCCCAGGTCAGGGGTGCAGGCCTTGCTTATACAAGGAACTGGAGTACAATTCCCTTCTCAGTATGACCCTCCAAGCACCACTAGGTATGACTCTGGAGGCTGCCTAGATCACTGAGTCTAGGACCTAATTTAATACCAGCTAATTAAACTATCCAATTTGGTTGTCTGATGATCACCAGAGTGCCTGCCCCCTACAGACCCATATAGCACTTGTCTCCGGAATATAATTTAGCTACTGTGAAGGACCCCTTACCCTCCAACCTTCCTTAAACTCGTACTTCCAGGTGATTCTCACAAATGCTCATTTAGGTTTCATTTTGAGGAGCCCTGGCATTGAACATTTACCCTGGTTAACATTATCTGGCCCAAACTCAAAGGACATCTTGGGGTAATAAAGTTTCTAGACTTCCTCAAAACTCCAATTAATCCAAGGCAGATACCAGGATTTTCCTGTGAGCCTGTCTTTCCATCACTGTTTGATTTGTGGCTCTTTGATACTTTTAATCTGATTATAATTTAGAATGGTTTCAAAAAATTCTTAGGACTCACATCATTCACCTAATGAATTGTGATCAGAGAACAGGATAATGAATTGCTCATGATCAGATGCAGGCTTTTATTTATATAATTTCAGGCATGCAAAAAAATTCAGAAGAGTTATCTAACATTCCACTTTAATCAACATGTTATCTCCAAAACATTTACATGCCTTAAAACTTACTGATTCCTGGGCCTGGAGAGACAGCACAGCGGTGTTTGCCTTGCAAGCAGCCCATCCAGGACCAAAGGTGGTTGGTTCAAATCCTGGTGTCCCATATGGTCCCCTGTGCCTGCCAGGAGCTATTTCTGAGCAGACAGCCAGGAGTAACCCCTGAGCACCACCGGGTGTGGTCCAAAAACCAAAAAAAAAAAAAACAAAACAAAACAAAAAAAAACTTACTGATTCCTATTCTGCTTTTTAATCTTACATTGATATCATACATGCCCTTTGTTCTGATTTTACCATGACCTTTGGCTCAAGGTACCTTATTGAGTACTGACTCTTAACAAGATTTCATCATGAAAAATAAAATGTCATGGGCAAATGTTGACAAACAATACAGAATAGTGGGGGGGGGATTGATGTGAGGAAACAGAAAATATTGAGACACTCATATCTATAAAATATAATTGAGAACCCAGAAAAAAACCTCACATATAATGACAGTTAATTTATTTCAGTGGAGCCAAGAGCATGCAATGAAAAAAAGGAAATTCTCTTTAACAAATGGTGTTGGGAAAACCAATTAGCCACATATAAAAGAATAAAATTGCATCATATTCCACACCATGCACAAAAGGTAACTCAAAATAGTTTAAATAATTAAATGTTAGACCCAAATCCATAAAATATGTTGAAGAAAATAAGGGTAAATACCCCCATGACATTATTTTCAGTGGTATCTACAGTGACTTAGCACTATTTGCAAGGAAAATAGAAGCAAAAAATAGACCAGTGGTATTATATTAAGTTAAAAGCATTTGTACTATAAAAATAACTCACTAACATAAAAAGCATGGGAGAAATTACTGTAATTTTCTGTGAATTTGTAAAAAAAAATAAAGCTAATATCTAAGATATATAAGTAGCTCAAAAAATTCAAGCACCAAAAAAAAAAAATCTTAAAAATATGGGTAGAGAAGAGCTGAACAGATACCTTTTTAAAGAAGATATACATGGGAAAAAATGCTCATCATTATGATGGCAAGGTTATTTTATTGATTCTATGGGAGATAAAATAGAGCTTTTCAAAATATTTAAAAGAGAATAATCCTATGATTCAGCCATTTTACTCCTAGACCTTTTCCTATGAACACAAAAATATTAATTTTTAAAAGAAAATATAGGCACACATCTATATTCATTGCAACACTATTCACAAGAGACAAGATATGGAAACAGCCAAGGTGCCCAACAAAAGACTAGTAAGTGGATAAACCACCCCCTACTCAAAAAACTGGGTTTAACTCTTCTATGGGGTGTGGTTTCTTTTCTGACTTAGCGGTCATATCCAGAGGTTCTCAAGGACTAATGCTGGCTTGTTACTTAGGGGTTGCTTCTAGTGATGCTTGGGGACTGTGCAGTACTGAAGATAATGTCCAGTGTTCCTACATGCAAAGCATGCATACTAGCACTTTGGGCTATCTCCAAAATGAATGATGACAAGCCACTTAGTACAAGAAAAGATGAGGTTTTATATTTTGCTATAAAATAAATGGAACTGGACTGGTTTGTGTTAAGTGAAATAAATCAAAAGAATGACAACTGGGCCCGGAGATATAGCACAGCGGCGTTTGCCTTGCAAGCAGCCGATCCAGGACCAAAGGTGGTTGGTTCGAATCTCGGTGTCCCATATGGTCCCCCGTGCCTGCCAGGAGCTATTTCTGAGCAGACAGCCAGGAGTAACCCCTGAGCACCGCCGGGTGTGGCCCAAAAAACAAAAACCAAAAAAAAAAAAAAAATGACAACTACCAGATGGCCTTAGTCATATATGGAATATAAAGAAACAAAATAAGGGAACCATGTTTAATAAAACTGAATACTCTGACCACAGAATTGAGGTTACTGAAGTAGGGAGGAGTGAATTAAGGAAGTTACATCAACAATGTAGAGGAATTTTGGCACTTTAACTGTAAGCATGAAGTGTTAATATTACACCTCTAAAATTTTAGGCATTTGTTACCTTGAAAGCCATTGTTATCTCAATTAAAAAATTGGGAAGGGAGAATAAATATTGACTTGAACTACAAGATATTTCGCAAAGCACTCTCCTTTGTAGAATGAAGAGAAGTAGATAGAATACTCAATTAGAGATTAGTTCAGGAAAATGAGAGGATGGGAAGAGTGTTTGCATAAAGGGCCTATTGGCTGATTGAGAAGTACAAGGTGGGTAGAGAGAGGGAAGTCTGTATTCCAGGCTAAGAGCCAATGGTAATTGGAGCAGCACACCTTTTATTTTCGGCCTTTCTAGGAGCTGCCTTCATTGGGAAGCTCTAACAAAGCTCTGATTAGACTGAGAGATGGAGGTTTATAAAAGATGGCATCTGAGTAATTGATATTCTCCTCTTCTTCCTCTCTCTTATTTTGGTTTTTTTTTTTTTGGGGGGGGTCACATCCAGCAGTGGTTAGGGGTTACTCCTGGCACTCAGAAATGACTCCTGGAAGGCTCAGGACAACTATATAGGGTACTGGGGATCAAACAATCTGGGTCAACTGCATGCAAAGCAAACATCCAAGTTGCAGTACTCCAGTTGGTGTACACTAGATCCCTCTAACTTCTGCTTTCTGAGAGGAGAGTGTGGGTGCTTAGAGGAAAGGGTGAGGTTAAAAGCCATTGAGGAAGGTAGAGTGGGCATGTCATAACAAACCTTACTATATTCCAATACTGCTGGTTCTTCAGCACTGCGTGGGGAAGCAAAGTCTATGTAGAAAAATCTTGTTGGCACAAGTGACTCACATAGGAGTAGTTTTCAGTCATGTTGCTATTAAACGTCTAGAAAGAATGTTTATCCCAGGAATTATGTTATATCCATTGTGTATCTCAGAAATTATAAAGATTTATTTTGTTAAGTTGCTGGAGTTGTGCTAGAGAACCACTCCTTAGTGTTAATAAAAAACATCACTTGTTTTTAACCAAATGAGGATCATAGACAGTGTTATTGACTTTCATAAAGAAGTTGGCTGCAGTCAAAAGCTTGGTAGATTTGATGGAGTGGCCTGGAGTTTGTAGGGAGGCAGGGGGCATTTTTTTAGGATATTTTGAAGACTAGGTCACAGACAGAGATAAGAAAACATGAGCAGAACTTTTACAATAACCAGAATCAGGAAACAACCCAGATGTCCAACAACAGATGACTGACTAAAGAAACTGTGGTACATATACATAATGGAATACTATGCATCCATCAGGAGAGATGAAGTCATAAAATTTTCTTACACATGATGGATATAGAAACTATTATGCTGAGTGAAATAAGTCGGAGGGAGATAGAAAGGCACAAAATAGTCTCACTCATCTATGGAATTTAAGAAAAAAGACATTATTGTAATAATACACAGAGACAATAGAGATGAGGGCTAGAAGGACCGGCCCATGGTATGAAGTTTACCACAAAGAGTGATGAGTTCAGTTAGAGAAATAACTACACTGACAACTATCGTTACAATGGTAGTGAGTGAGAGAAAAAGAATGCCTGTCTTGGAGCCGGAGAGATAGCACAATAGTAGGACATTTGCCTTGCATGCAGCAGATCCAGGATAGATGGTGGTTCGAATCCTGGCATCTCATATAATTCCACCCAGTGCCTGCCAGGAGCGATTTCTGGACACAGAGCCAGGAGTAACCCCCTGAGCACCACTGAGTGTGACCCAAGATCAAACAAACAAAAAGAATGCTTTGAACACAGGCAGGGGGTGGGGAGAAGGAAAATGGAGGGCATTGGTATTGGGAATATTGCATTGGTGAAGGGGGTGTCCTTTTTTATAACTGAAATCCAACTATAAACATGTTTGTAATCATGATGTTTAAATAAAGACATTAATTTTAAATAAAGAAAACAAAACAAAAAGAAAGCATGAGCAAAATGGAATCATAGCTAGAACGAGTAGTATGGAATCAAGTGAAATTTTAGTGTTTACAATAATTATGGGAGATATTTCAGAATAAGTTATGTCTTGTGGCAAATGTTCTGATGAATAGAAACAGAGGTAGGAATTTCAGAGCAAACTCTTTTGGTGGCCAGAGGAGTCAGGACCACACATCCCTGAAATGTCAGGGATCCTGAGCCCTCTCAGTTCAGCAATATAGGTAGCTACTAAACATTCCATTTCTATTTATATCTATTCCATTCTATTTCTCTCTGATAAGAGAGAATTATTATAGATCTACTTGATGGTGGTTCAGAATTTTGCTTCAATCTGATTAATAGGATATGCCAGAACAAATGCTCACATTTGGGTAATAAAACAACTTGTGCTGCAGGGCCTTAAGGGATCCCCTCATCTTTTGTGGAACACTTAGGGAGAACATTGTCTAATCCTGAGTAGCTTCTTGCCACAAAAGGGGGTGGAATTTTCTGCTCCATAGCCTTCTGCCCTCTAAAGAGATGTAGACAGTCACCAGAACTTAGGTTGGCTTCTTCTGATCCATTTCTTCAGCCTGGAGTCCTTATAGTGATTGGCATTTTTAGAAAAAAAAATTACACCTTTATTATCTGCTATTTCTGGAGGTTTTGTGAAGGTTCTAACATTACTCAGAGGTATGTCTTACTCCCCTTTTCTACCTACTGCTACAAGCAACTATAGAGAGAACAAGGAAATATAAAGAGAACAAGGAAGGAAGCCCCACTTGAACCAAGTTGGTTAAAGGAAGTTAGTCACATTGTTGGGGGAGCTTTTAGGTCATGAGATTCAGGACATGTTCTTAGACAGGGAGTCTGGATTTTGTACCTCCTTGAGGTTGGTGCCAGAGTTGGGAAAAACACCCCTCTTAGCTGTCCTGTGCAGTTCCTTAGAGCAGCAGGAGCTTTGCCAAACTTTGCTAAAGACTATGAGAAAGCTTATGCAAGTAAGAGAAGGGGCAGACTTCCCCTTCACTTACTTTCAGCTTCATCAAGTTCTTTTAATGTAATTCATATTTGTATTGGGGGTAGGAAGACCCAAAGAAGAAAAGAGTGCACCCCCTGCTTCTGAAGAACATATGGTTGTGAGCAGTTGTGGGGTGCAAGATTCTGGTAAGGGCAGTCAAGTGTGCCAGAAGGTAGACTCACTCCCTCATGGAAGGTCAGGAAGGGCTTGTTTCCAGAATGTATTTCTCTGGGAATGAAAGGGAGCTCCATAGAAAATGAGAGGAAGGGGCCGGGCGGTGGCGCTGGAGGTAAGGTGCCTGCCTTACCTGTGCTAGCCTAGGAGACGGACCGTGGTTCAATCCCCCGGCGTCCCATATGGTCCCCCAAGCCAGGAGCGACTTCTGAGCGCATAGCCAGGAGTAACCCCTGAGCGTCACCGGGTGTGGCCCAAAAACCAAAAAAAAAAAAAAAAAGAAAATGAGAGGAAGGCACTCCTTTGGATGTATCTTCAAAAATAAAGACATAAAGATCTCAAGGCCCTCCTTTGGATGTATCTTCAAGAATAAAGACATAAAGATCTCAATTGCCTTTCATCTTAAAATATTTTTTAATTTTTAAATTACAGTTCAGGAAACATGGTTATGATGGTGTTAAAATCTATGATGTAGATCAGGGGTCTCAAACTCAATTTACCTGGGGGCCACAGGAGGCAAAGTCGGGGTGAGGTAGGGCCGCATAAGAGATTTTGCTTACCGAATATTTGCAATAAAAAATCGCATTAGTAAGAAAAAAATCGCATTAAACATTTGCATACCCCGAACAGAACTGCTCAGGGTATGCAAATGTTTAATGCGAATTTTTCTTACTGATGCGATTTTTATTGTGATTATTCGGTAAGCGAATAATCATGAATACTGCGATATTCGAAGGCTGGCAGCGGGCCACAAAATGTTGTACGGAGGGCTGCAAACGGCCCGCGGGCCGCGAGTGTGAGACCCCTGATGTAGATAAATTCAAAGTTAATGAACCCCACCACCACCATTGTGCTCAACACCTTCCACTTTATGTCACCCCAATTCATATCTTCATTGCCTTCCCCCTCCCCTAAATCTTGGTAATTTAAAATTTTTAGTCTAATAGCTGTAGTTTTTGAAAATAGTTTTTCTATCTGCAAAATGAGGTGAGGTACAGATTGGCCTGTTGATTTCTAAGTCCCTTCTAGGATATCTGGGTATCTAACTCCCTGGAGGACTGTGAGGTGTAGGCAAAGAATATAGGAGCAAAGGGACAGAGACTGTGGAACAGAGCAGGGTCAGACCCAGTATGTAGGAGCCAAAGTGAGGGAGTCCATGAAAAACTGAAGAGGTTTAGTCAGAATGGCCAGAGGAAAGCTACAAGATTCAAAGAAGAATGTGGATCCTGTGACTAGCGCCATGGAAGATTTGAAAATTCTGAGCTGAGCCAGAAGAGGAAGTGGTGGGTCTGGGATAAAGAGAAGCCAGGCTTGGGTGGACTGGACCAGAATCAAGGGGAGATGCACTATGTAAATTAACCTGGACCAAACTGTAACACTTTGCTTTTCAAGACCCCTTTTACTTCCTTGTGCATGAACCCTTCTCTTTCTGTGTTCCTTCCCCCTTTTCGCCCTTCAAATTACCATTATGACAGTGGTAGGGAGTTTGCCTTACACGTGGCTGACCCAGGACGATCCCAGGTTTGATCCCTGGCATCCCGTTTGGTCCCCCACGCTAGGAACAATTTCTGAGCAAATATCCAGGAAGAAACCCTGAGCATCACCAGGTGTGGCCCCCCAAAAAATAAATTAAAAATTTAAAAAGAAAGAAAAACAAGTTTAAAAAAAACTGGGCAGTATGATTCTACAGCTGGTTGATTTCATCAGAGTCACACTGGTTTCCATCACTGAATATTTCAGGAGTGCTTTTATATACCTTTTCAAAAGTAAGTTGCCAAACCAGAACACCATTAAAACGCAGAAATCCCTCCATTTTCTCTTCATTGTACCATTCTCATCTTTTGTACCCCCTCTGAAATCAGTTCTGTAATTTCATCCCAAAACTTAGTCAAGGCTTTTGTTACTTATTGATTTGCCCCTTCTTTTTTCTCTGTTGATGTTGGTATTGCAATGATTGGGGCTCTCACTTGCCCTTACATGTGCTCACACCAATGCTCACACACCTGGCAACTTAGAGTTGCCAGGATAGGCACAGGCACTGGTGCAGGGGCTCCTGGACTAACATCCAATGCCATTCATTTTGTTCCATATAAAGATTTTGTCTTTCCTAATAGCTGAGTATATCTCATTGTACATACATACCAACATCGTTGTCCACACCTTTGTCCTGAAGCACTAGGCAAACATTTTCCTCAAGGAACAACCTACAGTCCCTGGGCCTGAGTAAGTGTCACAAAATAGCATCTACCTTCCTATCACTTCAAGAGACTGCAGAATTCTGCCTCTATGCAGGAAAACCACACTCAGGTTTAGACATTTTCTGGGTCATAGTCACCTTTGACTGGACTCATTTTTTTTTTTTTTTTGGTGTTTTAGGAAATGAGGAGGATGAGGAAAGCAGTGAGGACAGGTTGGACATCCCTGTCAGAGGCCCTGTGCCCAAGGGTCCAAAGAAGATGGGTTCTGAAGCTCATCTTACCCAGAGGCTCTCAAAAAGCAAGAATCGGCGGATGCTGTCCAACAAGCCACAGGACTTCCAGGTATAGAGACTCGCTTGGCCACAACCTTGCTTGACAACTGTGTAGTCCAGATGGGAACAATGGTGGGTTTGGGGGTG
Source organism: Suncus etruscus (assembly GCF_024139225.1). NCBI lineage: Eukaryota > Metazoa > Chordata > Mammalia > Eulipotyphla > Soricidae > Suncus > Suncus etruscus. The sequence continues at coordinate 37,559,543 of NC_064864.1, read as the reverse complement.
AAAACAACTTCCTGAGAACAGTGGAAAAGGGGATCAGTATGTAAACTCCATTTTCAGCCTGGATGGAGGAGATGGAGTTATTAAGTTAAAAAAGACTATAGAAACGTGAAGCTGTAATTTTCATTCCTTTGGTGATAGGAGAGACAGCTAGCCGAAAAACCAAAGCATGGCAATGCATTTTTCTTTTCATAGCTTTGGTTGCTCTCTTTGGCTAGGAGTTAGCTAAAGGCTGAATCCATTACTTTCACTGAGCAGGTAGAAAGGAGGCTGGGGTCTGAGCTGCAATGGCATCAGCCTGCCCTGCCCTTTCTTGCACTAGCATTGGTCTCTTCTGACCAAATCACTGCTCTTGGTTTCTGCAACTCAACTCTACTTTCCTTCTCGGTTATGAACACCCACAACTCCTCTCAGTTTGTGAGCCCCGGTGGAGTGTAAAGTGGTCCTGATGTCCCAGCAATCCTTATACCAGTGCTGGGGAAGGATTGGTGACAACATCCCTCTGTGCTTGCAGATTCGTATCCGAGTGATTGAGGGCCGGCAGTTAAGTGGCAACAATATAAAGCCCGTGGTCAAAGTTCACGTCTGTGGACAAACCCACCGCACAAGGATCAAGAGAGGAAACAATCCCTTTTTCGATGAGGTAAGGAGGAAATAACTCCCTGTTCAGTGAATTGGTCTATTCACCTTCTTACCTTCCACACCACCTGTCTCCTCATCCCAGGAGAGAGGAACATGCATGTAAGCAGAACATGTAAAAAAAAAGTCAGGGCAGCATTCCAGCCTGAAGTAAGCTAGGTTGGGAATTGCAGGGACTTGGAACCCCTGGTCTCCAACTGATTTCTTGGCGCCTACCTTTTTAGGTGATTTATCACCAGCGGTGCCCTTCCTAATGAATTCTTATATTCTAAGATGTAGTAGATGATACTCAGATTTTGTGTTTTGTTTTGTTTTTCTATTTAGTGAGGTGTATAAGGGTTGACTGTGTGTGACGAAGTAACTTGCCTGTTGCATTGCATTTCAACTTTTCATTTTCTTTTCTTTGGTGTTGGTGTGGCAATGAGCAAGGATGACATAAACTTTATTTATTTTTAATTAATAATTTTAATTGAATCATTAATTGAACCATGAGATAACAGAAAGTTGTTCATGGTTGAGTTTCAATCATACAATGCCCAATATTCATCCCTTCAACTAGTGCACAGTTCCTGCAACCAGTGTCCCCAGTTTTCCTCCCACCCCCACCTGACCTCTGAGACATATTTTCTTACTCTCTCTCTCTCTCTCCCTCTCTCCCTCTCTCTCTCTCTCTCTCTCTCTCTTTCTCTCTCTTTCTCCCCTCTCTCCCTCCCTTTTCTCCCTTTAGTTACCTTGACTTACAATATTGTTGCTGAAGTGGTACTTTGCATATCAGTTTACCTCCTTTCAGCCCCCAGTTCTCGTCCAGAATGATCATTATCAACTATCATCGATACAGTAGTCCCTTCTCTGCCCTAACTGCACTCCCATACTCTTTGTGATGAGCCTCCTACCAGGGACCAGTCCTGTGGCTCTTATCTTTATGTTGTCTTTGAATATTATTACATATTACCATATATGTATCTATCCCACAAGTGCATGTGATCATTCTATATCTATGATGGCACTTACTTTAGTTTTGGTGCTCATAAACTAACACGGCTAGTTTTGGTGCTGGAGTTTACACCCTTTGTTATGACATCAAGGATCATACACAATGAGGAACTCAAGGCATACAGGGTAATGTCAAGACTGAATTCACAACCTCATGCCTGCCAGTGAGCCACATGTTCAACTTATTTAAGGGACAACAAATTGATATATCTATAAAAAAAATTCTGTACATAAAGGAAAATTATGAGCCAAAAGGACACTCTACCTCCTTTCTATCAATGGAATTTTCAGCCTAGTCCTTCTGACTCTAAGGACAGTCCTCACACACACTGTCTCTACAGCTATCATGATTGTCATGTAACTTAAGGACATTACTGCCAATAGAAACTGGTTTCAGGAATTTTCTGTCCAGCTATACTGTGCTGTGGAGACATGCTTCTAAGATGCCTTTGAATATCTGATTTTTCATATTCTGAGATTTCTGCATAACCTGTTCTTTCTTTTCTGAGTCCAGAGCTCTTTTCTGTTTTAGACACAGTTTCTCTTCTTTTCTTAATTCCTTATAGCTTCTAATACCAACCCCAACCTTTGCTCTCTTGTTTTCCACCTTGAATCCCAATAAAAATTAGTTTCTTATACCCTGTGTCCCCATTCTTCTTCTTTTACTTTGCAGAAGGTTCCACTTTCTTCTCACCATAATCTCTTCCTTAGATAAAGCACAGGCAATAATGCAGAGCTATCAGTGAGGGCTAATGCCCACAAAAGAATAGGTGTGCACTGAAATGAAACAGTTTGCATGGAAGACTGAGTCACTTGGAGAACAAAACTTAAGTTTTAGGGGAAGTTGATGTAGGATGTCAAAGGCCTAGTGTATATAGCAATGAGGAACCATCTCCATAAATCAAGATTATTGACATTTTCTATAAAATAACTGGTCTTGATTTTTAAAAAAGCAAGAAAAATACATAGGTATACTGTTTTACATAAAAGGAAACTGATGAGGCTAAAGGAAGTATTAGATCTTTGTGTGGAATATAATTAATAAAAAAATAAAGAAGACTCAAGGAGGTCACTCAGGAGTTGGGGTGTGTACCTGTCATGCGTAGATCCTCAAGTTTGATGCTTGCCATGGCACGACACCCTGAGTCCTGCCAGGTGTATCCACAGAGCCCTCTGAGGACTGCTAACATGTCTTGGTGGCCTCCAGCACTATTGAACCCCAGAAATACCCTATGGGCTAGCATTGAACCATCTGATATATGTTGCTTATTAATAAGTCTGGCCTGAGGGCCCTCTAACCATTACTTGTGAGACTCCCCATGAATAAAATAATCAACTGAAAAATAACTTTATTTTAAGACAATGGTAGACCTGTTAAGATTTTCAATATATTTAGGTCTGAGATATCTAGGATGAGATAATAGTGCTGTGATTACACAGAAAGTAGACAAATGCAAATTATTTTAAAGGAGTACGGTGTTTTGATATCTCAGATTATCTGTCAAATAGTTTGAGGCTTTGATTTTTTTTCTAAGGGGGAGGAGCACATTAGGCTATGATTAGGAGCTACTCCTGGCTCTGCATTTATGATTTATTCCTGGTGGCTCTCAGGGAGCCACTTGGGTTGTTGGGGATTGAACCCAGGTCAGCTACATGCAAAGCAAAAACCCTGCTTGCTGTACTGTCACTCCAGATCCAAATAGTTGAGTTTTTAGGAAGTAGAGATAGGGGTCAGAGAGATAGTTTAGTGGATAGGGGGCTTGTCTTGTCTGTGACCAACCTGGGTTTGGTTGGTCATATGGGATATGGTTCTCCAAGCCTGCCAATAGTGATTCTTAAGTGCAGAATTGGGAGTAAGATCTAACCACTACCTGATGTGGTATTCTAAAATACCACACAAAAGTAAAAATTAAACCACACATCTTTGGTCATTCTTTCCATTTTTTTCTGTAGATTTGAAATACATATAAATTTAAAAATGAGGGTTAAAGTATAATTTTTAAGTAAATGTGTATTTTTTTCCTTAGAATTCATCTATTAGAGTGACATGGTACTATTTCTTTATATTCTTTCCAAAAATTAACCTGCTTTTTGGTTTGGTTTTGTTTTTGTTTTTGGGCCAGAACCTGCAGCTCTCAGGGGTTACTCCTGGCTCTGAGTGCAGAAATCACTCCTGGTAGGCTCTGGAGACCATATAGAATCCCAGGTTGGTTGCGTACAATGCAAATCTACTGCTATGCTATCACTCTGGTCCCAAGAATCAAACTTCTTAACTTTTATTTTTTCTTGGGCTGGGGACAAGAAGAGAAGCAGGAGTTTCACCCAGTAGTGGTCAGGGACATTATTACTCCAGGCACATTTATTACTCAGGGGTCACTTTCAGAAGTGTTTGAAGAACCATGAGGCATCACAGCTCCTACACAGGTCTTCCATAGACAAATCATGTACTCTAGCTCTTTGAGCAATTCTCCTGATCTCAGGGTTTAAGAATGGAACTGCTTTAGTGGGTTATAATATGACCAGAATTGACTGCTGAGGCACTAATATTATCTAATGGACCAAATTTTCTTTGAGGGTGTTTTGTTAGAGATTGCAAATTACAGTCATGAGACAAAATAATAAAATTGCAAATAAAAATTAAACTCAGTTTATTAAACTCAGGTTATGCAAGTTAATTAAAATAATTAAACCCAGGGGGCCAGCTCAATAGCACAATGAGTAAGGCATTTGCCTTGCACGAGGCTGATTTGGGCTTGATCTCCAGCATCTCATGATACCCGAGCCTGCCAGGAGTAATTCTCAGCATAAAGCCAGGAATAACCCCTGCATGCCTCCAGGTGTGACCCCAAAACAAAACAACAACAAAAATTAATCCCAGGTTATTAAACATCTAGTTTAGTAAGACTTGCAACAAGAAAGGTTACTAACGTTAGCTCTTTACTTCAGTGAACTAGAAATGGTTAATCCCATGAGCTATTTTGTTTAAATACATATGGTAATAATTTATTTACTCTCCCCTCCATTTCCATCTAGCAAGGTTAAGTTACTCAGAGCTCATGAATCTTAAACTTTAGAGATTTTTCAAAAGTTTAAATGCAAAGTGAAAAGCTGTAAAGTGTTTATTCATATGGTCAAATCTAATTTGATGTTTGTAGGGTTTTGTTTATTTGTTTTGGTTTTCCTGGGCCACACCTGATGATGCTCAGGGGTTACTCCTGGCTATGCGCTCAGATATTGCTCCTGGCTTGGGGGATCCTATGGGACTCTGGGAGATCGAACCGAGGTCCATCCTAGGCTAGAGTGGGCAAGGCAGACACCTTACAGCTTGCAACACTGCTCCGACCCCAATGTTTGTGGGGGTTTTTTTAGAAAGGCCCCCAAATATATAGAATTAAATCCCATATAGTTCATTCCTGTAATCTATTTTTCTTTTCTCTTTTCTCTTGCCAGTTATTTTTCTACAACGTCCACATCACCCCCTCTGTGTTGATGGAAGAGATCATTAGCATTCGGGTAAGGGCCACAAGAAAAGTAAGGTCATACCTACTAATTGCCCAAGAAAGCATTCATTTTCCATTGTTCTCGTGATATGATACAAATTATGCCCATTCCTTTTTTTGTTCCAGGTTTATAATTCCCATTCCTTAAGGGCAGACTGTCTGATGGGGGAATTTAAGGTAGGTAATAATAGTTTGTTTCTTTTATCCTACATCAAAACCAAGAACTTTCATCCTGAGGACCCAGTTCTAAGTCAGATCTCCAGGTGCACATCCTGGGGACCAGCTTAGGTTATCAATAATGTTCAAACATAGATCATTATATGATCTATGAACACCATTAAGAGACGTGAGTGCTCTAGGAGCCTGAAATCTGTTGCGAGCCCTCGGAGTTTCTAGACCCTTACAGTGCTGAAAAGCAAGATACCTTTAAGTTGCCACTTTAAGGTGCTTCGTGGCATTCTTGCTACAAATGGAAGCCAATGAACTACTATAGAGACAAAGAATGTTTGTCCATGGCAGAAGCCTGTCACCTAGTTTCTCTTACAATAGCCCTCACCTCCCATCTACAATGCCAATCACTGTAAATTTGAAAATCAAGAGAAAAAAAGAGAATCAGGGTGCTTTTACATGTGACATATTATTATTGAAGACAGGGACTTGGTTGGAACTTTCAAACTACGTGCAAAGAGCTGCCTCTTAAAAGGACTCCAAACTACTCTACATCTTAGGAAATGTTCTGAGTCAGGCATACATGTATTCATGCCCTATCTGGCACTAACTGGCTACTTGTATTATCCTTAGTTTCTATATTAGAAGATGGGGTGATGGTGAAGAATAAAGAACCTAGGATAGTACTTGACCTATTAACATGCTCAGTCAATGGTTATATTACTAATGATTTGAGTAGAGAAAAGAACATTGGATCAGTGTTCAACTTACCAGTTGGTCCAGTAGTGTCCTTGCAAAAGGTGACCAAAGTTTTGGGTTGCCTCGTTGGGTGTTGCACAGAATGTGAGTCCTTTCTGTGTTACTAAAAAATGTTCCAAGTAAATTGGGGCACTTCACAGTCCCTTCCACTGCTCATTCATTAAAACTGATTAAGTGTCTTCTGCATACCATTCAGAAGGCAAGGCATTCAGAATGCAGAGGGAGTAAGACAAAGATGCTAGATTTCAAAAAAATTTAGCTTGGGTCAATTGTCTTATATTTAAATATTGTAATGAACTTCTTTGAAACAACTAACCTGATGTTAAGATGTTTGACATGCTTTTCATTATTTTCTCCAGATTGATGTTGGATTTGTTTATGATGAACCTGGTAAGTATTTTTTCTCCCCATAAATAACTTGAAGATTCAGAGACTCAAAAAATGAAACAAATTATTTTCTTGACTAGGGCAAGGAAAGAAACTTAGCAGGGAAGGATATTTGCAGCTCAATGTTTATGTCTTAAAAAAAAATTTTAACGGTAATCTAATATTTACATATAGATAATTTCTGGAATTTTGTTGATTGAGTTTTTTGTTTGGGGGCCACACCCAGCAGTGCTTAGGGCTTAGCCCTGGCTCTGTGTTCAGAGACCACCCCTGAGAACTCAGGGGACCATATGGGAATCAAACTCAGGTCTCTGTTTTGTAAGGTCATTTTGACATAATTAAGATCAAATTCTATAGTTAGATAATAAAATGTAGAGAAGCTTGCTGAAGTCACACCATTGCATGAACGGGAATGGGGGATGGGAAATGTGAGAAAATATCTGTGCAAAGCAGAAGATATTAATTTAGAAACTCTCCTGGGGGGCGGTAGTGCGATAGCACAGCAGGTAGGGTGTTTGCCTTGCATGGAGTTGACCCGGATTCAATCCCCAGCTTCCCATATGGACCCACACCCCCACCCTGGAGCCTTCCAGGAGTCATTCTGATTGTAGAGTCAGGAGTAAATACCTGAGGGCCTCAGGGGGTGGGGTGGAGGAGTGGAGAAATCACTATTCTTGGGAGTTTGGTGCTCCTCAATGATCATTTTATTTCCAAGGAAAGTCTTACTTGTCTAACAAGCAGAGTAAATCATAGATCTATAAGCATCACTTTAGAGCAGGGGTCTCAAACTCACGGCCCACAGGCCGTTTGCGGCCCTCCATACAACATTTTGTGGCCCGCAGCCGGCCTTCAAATATCGCAATAAAATCGCATTAGTAAGAAAAAAATCGCATTAAACATTCTCATACCCCGAGCAGTTCCGTTCGGGGTATGCAAATATTTAATGCGTTTTTTTTCTTACTAATGCAATTTTTTATTGCGAATGTTCGGTAAGCGAAATCTCTTATGCGGCCCTGCCTCACCCCGACTTTGCCTCCTGCGGCCCCCAGGTAAATTGAGTTTGAGACCCCTGCTTTAGAGCTTTCCCGTCCTTTGTCATTTTAGGTCATGCTGTCATGAGAAAATGGCTTCTTCTCAATGACCCTGAAGATGCTAACTCAGCCACTAAAGGATACCTGAAAGTCAGCATGTTCGTTCTGGGAACTGGTGATGAGCCTCCTGTGAGCCCTGATCTTTTGACATTCACTCTCTCACCCCTTTCTCTACTATTTAGTGTTCATAAAATTATAAAATGTCATTGAATGTTCTTGTGGAACAAGGAAAACAAATGAGCTTTTCATTTGTACAGCAATTTTGAGATTGGGTTGGGACTGAACTCTTAAACCTGAAAGGCAAAACATCCTTATGAAAAGAGTTTCCTTTGGTTTCCTTTTGCAAATAGCTATTTGGCTTCTGTCTGTGTGATCTGCAACCATGTGTCCTCTATAGGCAGAGAAACAAGACTATGACAGTGACAGTGATGATGTGGAGAGTAATCTGCTGCTTCCTGCTGGCATTGCCCTCAAATGGGTGACATTCCTGCTGAAAATCTACCGAGCAGAGGACATTCCCCAGAGTAAGTTCAGAGTTGACCTTGCCGTGGATTGCCAGTAATCTGCCTGACTAGAAGTGTTTCAGCAATTATGGCTGGTGCTTTTGACAATACTTTTGTTCTGAAAGAACTTCTTGGGTTTATTTTCATTCATTTGGACCCCCTGGGCAGGTTCATATGGCAGCCAATTGGTCATTGAGCCATGTTCCATTCAAGTTTTTTATTTTTCTTGGTCTTTTTTTTTTTGCAATGCCCCTTGTCATTTCCTTATTCTGGAGCAGTGGTTCTTAAATTTATTTGATCTACCTCAGTCTTTTCAGAAAAAAAAATCCTGGAATTCTACTTTCTTTAATCAAATAGTTGCCCAATTCTACCCAAGGATGCTATCACCTCCTGGGTTATTCTAGCACTCCTGGAATGGAGGGGTAGTACCCACTTTGAGAAACATTGTTCTAGAGAATACTAAAGAGATGTCAGTAGTTAACACTTAAAACTCTTTTTATCTCAAGTGAAAATGTGGATTTTATTTCATTTTTTTAGTTTTGGGGCCACACTTGGTGGTGCTCAGGGGTCACTCTTGGCTCTCTGCTCAGAAATTGCTCCTGGCAGGCACTGGGGACCATATGGGATGCCAGGATTCGAACCACTATTGATCCTGGGTCGGCCGCTTGCAAGGCAAACACCCTATTGCTGTGCTATTTCTCTAACCCTCAAAATGTGAATTTTATGAAGAAACAAATGCATTTGTCATTAGATTGAACAAAGGCAGCTCATTACCAATAACTTGCAGTTTATTAGTACTGTAGTACATATAATACAATAGTTATTAAGAAAGTGGATACATTTCAGAGAATTACTGACAGTACTTTTATTCATGAACACACCCATCTTGTTAATCTTCTGTCATTGCAAAGAGTCCTATCTTGTCCACTTATTTTCTTTTGCTGGATCCTGATACACACGACCCCTTTCCATATGCCTATGAGACTGCATCTTCTGCATCAGTCTTCTTCAGGGTATGTTTGTTTGTGTGGTTTGTTTTTTTTTTTTTTTTTTGGAGAGACCCACTTTTTTTTTTTTTTTTTTTTGGTTTTTGGGCCACATCCGTTTGACGCTCAGGGGTTACTCCTGGCTATGCGCTCAGAAATCGCCCCTGGCTTGGGGGGACCATATGGGACACAGCACTTGCAAGGCAGACACCTTACCTCTAGCACCACCTTCCCGGCCCCGAGAGACCCACTTTTAATAAGATCCTAGGATGCTTCCACATTTTTTTTTCTTCTGAAATATCTTCCATGAAGTTAATAAATTAAACCTGTGTTAAATTGCCTACATTGATGCTTTTAGTTGATCTCTGTTCACTTTTGAGTTTACTAAACATTTATAATTAATTAGATGTGTTATGACTCAAAATTTTCTTGAAAAAAAAAATCAGAGTAGACCTAACCTAACACACATTTTCAAGACTGAAACAAAGTCTGAATTGCCTTTTAACCCGGCTAGACAGACTTTGTTTATTCTCTTTTTTACCTCAACTAATGCTTATTAACATTAGAATTTAGAGGGTTCTTTTACAAGGTTTTTCCTTGATTTGAAAAAGTTTTGTGGGGAGAACACATTCTCTATCTCTCAACTAAAATGAGAAGAATTTCTGTGCTACAGTGCCATGAGGATGTGCCCTTTGAGAACAGTTCTTGTTGTACCTCTGATCCTATGTAGGAAGACAAATTTAAATTTGAATTGAGTGATGTTATTCTTTGGAAAGAATCAAACTTAATTTCTGCTGTGTGACACATTGCTTTTCAGTGGACGATGCCTTCTCTCAGACGGTAAAGGAAATATTTGGAGGTACTGCAGATAAGAAAAACCTGGTGGATCCTTTTGTAGAAGTTTCTTTTGCTGGAAAAAGGGTTTGTATATGATTAAAACATAGATCTCCCTAGGGATAAGTATTTGAAATGTGTGTTTTCCTTAGAATGAATTCCTGCCTGTTCTTTGTGGAAGGAGCCCCCTGATGAGCAAAGACCTCACCACAGCTTATCTGGGAGTGGAAAGCATGCAGGACTCAAATGAAAAAAATTTGATCTTTGGTCAGATTAGACAAGCGAAAGTTTTCACTGGATTACTTGAATTATTTCCCAGCTTTGAGTATTATTTTAATCTTGAACAAGTTCTCTTGCCAGAGGAAGGCCAAGAATAATAATTCTGTAAATGTCATAGACTAGAGTCCCTAATAGTCCGCTGTCCATTAACATCAGTCATCTTACTTCCAGGTTCCAATATGCTGCTAACTTTGATGAGATAGACGGGGGATACATTCCAGTACTTGGAGGCGGGGTTTTAGTATCAATTCTTTGTAAAGGAACACTGGCCCCAGCCACTTTTATCTGCAAAAATGTCTAAAAAATTGGAGATTGGAGAGTGGCTTTTTAGAGTAGGATTAACATAGTTATAGGAATTCAGAACCAGATCCTCCTGCAGTAAATTGGATTATTTACATAGAACAGTGAGAATTGACAAGCCACACTCACACACAGATTAGGTGTTATCTTCTGAAAAACTATGGAGAGAGTGGAGCAAGATTTTAGGTCAATTATCGAACAAGATTTAAATTTTTTTTTTTTTGGTTTACTTAAAGTGCATGTATCACATAGTTGATATAGTTTATCATAATGCATTTGTTTCCAGGTAAATGGGAAGAAATTATTAAAAAAAAAAAGAAAAAGAAAGAAAGAAAAGGGAAAGAAGGGAAAAAGAGTAGAACAAGCAAATTTGTGAAAATTATTGTATATTCAATGAACTCATTAAGTCACTGTCAGAAGGTTCAGTATGCTCTTATTGCTAGTTGACAATTCTGTTACTTCATTTCTTTCTGAAAATTAAGTAGTTTCAGATACACGTTATCCTCTAAATAGTTGTGTTCCCACGGTGACTACAGTATTAAACAAAAATGGAATTGTCCAGTCATTCCAAGCACTATTTCTGATACTGTGGATTTTGTGTGGGGTGTTTTCTGCTGTCAGGGCATCCAGAAGTATGTGAAGGCAGAAGGAAGAGGCTTGCACTCACCCTCAAATAAATCCTGGAGGTGCCAGCTAAAATAATGGCATATCTGGAGATTTGGTCAGATTGATGTATCAGCAGAAAGCAGTAGAGTGGTGAAGCAAGGCCATTGCAAAATAGTGATTATAGGTAATGGGTACAGTAGGCATGGCTTCAGTAGGGTGGGGTCTTGGCAGGCCTTCTCTTCCCAATATTGCCACTTTTAGCTCTGTAGCTGGTGTACCTATCATTTTCATGGTGTGGTTTATATCTCTTTGGAGAACAAAGTGAGTCTATAGAGCTGGCCAGGTGCAGATATGGTGACTGCAGTTGTGGGCATGATTTTGGCTACCAAGGTTTAAAGAATGGGTTTAATTAAAGTCTTGGGGTTAAATTAAAGTTTTTCTTAAATTAGGGGTTAAATTAAAGTCTGGGGTTCAGGGAATGCCCATTAGGTTATCAAATGGAACACTGTTGAGGAAGTGACACTGGAGCAGAGATCTGAATAATGCATAGATCTGACAAGTAAGGGTTTTAAGGTAAAAAGAATGCTCATGTGGCTGGAAAGAAAGAGAAAAGAAAGAAAGAAAGAAAGAAAGAAAGAAAGAAAGAAAGAAAGAAAGAAAGAAAGAAAGAAAGAAAGAAAGAAAGAAAGAAAGAAAGAAAGAAAGAAAGAAAGAGAGAGAGAGAGAGAGAGAGAGAGAGAGAGAGAGGGAGGGAGGGAGGGAGGGAGGGAGGGAGGGAGGAAGGAAGGAAGGAAGGAAGGAAGGAAGGAAGGAAGGAAGGAAGGAAGGAAGGAAGGAAGGAAGGAAGGAAGAAAGGAAGGAAGGAAGGAAGGAAGGAAGGAAGGAAGGAAGGAAGGAAGGAAGGAAGGAAGGAAGGAAGAAGGAAAAAGAAAGAAGGAAGGAGGAGAAAGAGAGAAAGAGAAAGAAAGGGAGTGAGGAAGAAAGGAAAGAAATAGAAAAAGGAAAGCAAATGAAGGAAGGATAGAACAAATGAATGAATGAACAAAGGGTAGTTGGAGGAACAGGGAGGTGGAGAGTGGATCCAAAGATCTAATGGGTTAATTAAAATGTGCATTAGACAATATGTAGTAAGTGCTTGATAAGCATTATTTTGCATTATTAGTCTATTGTTATAAATTAGGCAATGGAAAATTAATTTTAGTGTCTACTAGCAATAATAATATTAAATTTCTTATATTTTTCAAAATCAATACCAAGAAAAGATTAACATGAACCAGGTTCCTAAGTATATGTTATAAATAAACTTCTGAATCCATAACCTTGTATGCATTTTGTGAACATTTAGAAATTAGAAATTTGGAGCTGGAGAAATAGTACTGGGATTAAAATACTTGCCTTGATACCACAAACCCTAGTTTGATTTCAGACACTGCTCTCATCTCATCTCTCGTGCCCAAGAACTGCTTGGAGTACAGATGGCCCCACTTCCTGCCAAAAATTTTTTTTATAGTAATTAGAAATTTAAATACTATTTTTTAAATTATTTTACAGGTTTGCACAAATATAATTGAGAAAAATGCAAACCCTGAGTGGAATCAAGTCATTAGTCTTCAGATCAAGGTTTGACATCCTTTTCTTTTTTCAGAAAATAATATTTACCTTAATAGTTTCTGAGTAAGTTGAGAAATAACTATTCTTTTTTTCTGCTTCTTTTTTTCTAACAGTTTCCTTCAGTGTGTGAGAAAATAAAACTAACAATATTTGACTGGTGAGTTAAAGAACAGATTGTTCCTAATTCAAACTGAAAGAATAAAACATGAGGAACCTTTGTATACTTTTCTTGCAAAGAGAATAAATTTTCCCAGAATTGTTTTTTTCTTTCCAAAAATGGCAGTATTGTATACAAAAAAGCTTTAGCTAACCTGACTCAATTGCTCATAAACTAAAGAAGAAAAAAATGCTCGGAAATTACCTCAAGATAAGAAATCACCAATTATATATCATCAGACTATGCAACATAGATTTCAGCAAGCCATTCTTGAGAAGAATCAACAAAAGATTCTGGGAGATGTTTTATTGTTTTTAGAACAGAAAATAAAATGTGTATACTTATTTTATATGATGAGATTCTATTAATCTCTCCATGAGATCAATTGATTTTTTTTAAAAAATAGGGAAGCTAAGCTGGTCTAGTGTCTTTTCCAAATCTCTAATTTATTTTTAAATCAAGATAAGTGAATGCTTATAGATGGAGGCATTAACTTTTTCTTTTACACAGGGATCGCCTTACCAAAAATGATGTTGTTGGAACAACATACCTGCATCTCTCTAAAATTGCCGCCTCTGGTGGGGAAGTGGAAGGTAAGCTACTAAGTAAAAATGGAGGAGAATTAGGTACACAACTTCTAGAGAAGTGAGTTGGATATCACCTGGCAATAATTTGATTCTTTCAAAGTCTAATGTGGCCTGCCTACTGAACTATTTCAGTGATATTTTGGTCATAACCAGTGACACAATTATTTCAAGAATTATTTGATAAGTAGCTAATAATAAATTAAGAAAAGGATTTCTTGGCCCCATCCCAAACCCTTTCCCAGTCGTTTTGTAAGTTGTAGTGTCAATACATAATACTATCATATCATTTTTTATAAATTCGCCCAAATATAACATTATATTCTCATCTTAGCTGACTTCCTTGGCAAGAACAAGGTCAGATGGAACTAAACTATGAAGTCTGCACTCCCCCCCAAATAATGCACATTTTGTTTTCAAGCTAACAGGGGCACAGATAACAAATATCATTTCTTTCTTTCTTTTTTTTTCATAGTAGGAACTACACTAGAACTATTTATCTAGACTTGGCATTATGGTCCTGCAAAGACATTATAATAGAAAATGAAAGTGGAGAATTAAAATGATAAGAGAAAAAAAATGTCGACACTATGATATCAGTAGCTTATTTTTTTAGGCAAGAGAAAAATGCTAAAAATTTTTGTCATTGCCAACAGATTTAAACATGCTGACTAAAGTAATAGTTTAAAAGAAAACATGTTTTTTCCTCTTATCTTCACCTTATTTAAGAGGGAATATTTTAGGTTTTTAGAAAATAGTAATTCAAGCAATAAATTTGAGTAAGAATATAGAAGGGGTGCATTTGTGCTCCCTGGGCCCATGTGATGGTGCTACATACATGTATTCAAACACATGTTGCCTGCATCTCTCCTCTTGAGATGTGGGCTTTCCTATTGTCATGCTGGGTTGTATACTGGATTTTTTTCCACCTTTGGAGAAGCCACTGTTTTGTGAACTCATTACTCCCTTCTTTTTTTTCTCTCTCTCCCCTTCCTAACTAGCTTCTATTAAAGCCTGTTTTAAAAAAAAACTAAAAAAGAATATAGAAGGTATTAGAAGTATTATAAATAAGTTACTCATTTTATTCTCTTGAAAAATTATTAGGGTTAGAGTTAAGGTCAAAAATTAAAATGGGCCAAAGTGATAGTACAGTGGGTAGGGAATTTGTCTTGCATGTGGCCAACTAGAGTTTGATTCCCAACATCTCATATAGTCCTCGAGCCTGCCAGGAGTCATTTCTGAGTGCAGAGCCAAGTATACCCCTGAGTACCATTGTGTGTGGCCCCAAAAAAATAAAAAAAAAATAAAACAAAAACAGAAAAAGGCAATTAGAAGTTTAAAGAAAAATAAAATTCTGAGCAAAGATATAGTCTAAATATATAGTCTAAAGTCATGTATCATATTATTTTAAACTACATAAAAAGGACAGGATTCCATCTGAACATTATCTGCTGCATGGCACAGGTCCCACACTCCTGACACTGCAAAAAGGGGAAATGTAATCCAGCTCTTGTTTATTTGTTTGGTTGTTTGGTGTTTTGTTTTGTTTTTTACCACACCGAGCAATGATTGAGATTTACCTCCATCGGTGCTCTGGGAATCAGAGGTACCAGAAATCAAATCCAGCCTTCTAGCACTCAAAGCATGCTTCCCAAAACATGGAGTTCATTTAGATATCTCCCCAGGCCTCAACTTTTTTTATAGTCTTCAGAGAACAAGTATTTAAATGGTTGCTTATATATTATTATTTTTGTTTTGGGGCCACACCCAGTGGCTCTCAGGGGTTACTCCTAGCTCTATGCTCAGAAATGACTCCTCGAAGGCTCTGGGGACCATATGGAATTTTGGGAATCAAACCCAGATCAGTTGTGTGTAAGGCAAAAGCCCTGCCCACTGTGATATTTCTCCAGCCCCAGTTTATATATTATTCTTAGTGTTTTTTTCATTTATAGCTAAAACTCTGAACAGAATGTTAATGTTATTACTAATTGCAGTGTCAAAGTATAGAAGGTGTAGATGAGAAGCTGGAAGGGAGGATGAATAAACATAGTTGTACTTGCCTCTCTTCTCAAGTGAAAAATCCAGGCATTAAAATTAGATTAAATCATAATGGTTACAATAGAGTCCTTCAAAATAAAGATATAACTAGCTATCTTAAGAATTATTTAAGAGAGCTGGAATGGTGCAGTGGTGGTAGGGCGTTTGCCTTGCACATGGCTGATCTAGGACAGATTGCAGTTCAAATGGTCCCCCATTTGATTTCATTTCTGATCCCATAGCCAGGAGTAACCCCTGAGCATCACCAGGTATGGCCCAAAAAAAAAAAAAAAAAGAATTATATCAAAGAGATATTAAAGGGTTAAGATAATTGCCCAATCCAAGACTCTCCTCAGCATGACATATGGTTCCCCTTAGCCCTGCCAGGAATAATCCCTAACCACAGTGCTAAGAGTAAGACCTGAGCACATTTGGGTGGACCTCAAAACAAATAAAACAAAGATAATTATTCAAGACATAGAAGGTAAACATTTAACTTAGTAACATTAAACTTAGTGATTTGGTAGTAATGTCCAGAAAAATAAAAACAAATTATTGGAAACATTTCACCCTGTATCTGAGGTCCTACAGACATTTTATGATTCTATGACATTCTCTGAAAAGAATGAGCATCAGGCATCTTCCCAAGAAATGAGTCATTTACAATAGGCCTTTGTTTATACAGTCTCAGAATAACTTAACTTGGATTTTCTAGCCTTTGATCCCATTATGTGAGGAGAAATAAGACATGTAATCATTTTATTACAAACATAAAGTATTGGTGACTTCCTTAGACCTCAGTTGACTAATCTCAGTCGACCCTGCTCTTCTCAGATGCTTGACTGACAAGGCTGGGATTAGTGTCCTGGGATTAAGTTATTTCACATGTAGTGATGTAGTGATTCTGCTGATTGTTGTTAAGACTTGAACCATTTTTCCACTGAACTGGTGACTTTTGTATAAATTACCAAAAGGTTGTGAGATTTTAGGTCTGAATTCAAGATTGTCCTGATGTTGCTAAACCACTTAACCTACTGTTGGATTGTTATTAACTTGTCAATGTCTCTTACAGTGTGTTGTTTAGCTTGTTTAACCAATTGTATTTTACCACATAGATATCTCATCTTCGGAATCTGGGGCTACAGCATATACAGGTTTATGCTTTGTAATTTTGTAATTTGCTATTTCTGGATCTTTTTGTCTAATATTACCATTTTAATAATGTACTGATTAATTTTATTCAAAACCACATTTGACATTTTGCTATTTCAAATATAATTTTGCTGAAGTAGTAATTTTTGTATTAATACTTTATGTTGCCTTGCATGGCTAAACTATAACAAACTAACTAGGCTTTGCTTCTCATTTTATATTTTCAGCTCACCTAGATGCATTCCCTATTTGACTTCATTATTCCTGTGAATATTTAGTTGTTGTTATTGTTTTATTGTGTAGGTAGAGAATTGGCCAGTAAATCAATTGTTCAAAATAAATAAAATAACTTTCCCCAGCTCTCAACATGGATCTCAAGTATTGAAGTTACTGAGCATTTTCCAATTGATGCCCTGAATCTCTTTATCTTCAAAATATAAGGGGTCATGTAGCATGACCTTTGGTTACCCATAATTTGCTGTTCCTTGCAAGTTTGCTCAATGCTCTCACACTCAACCATCACTCAACCATTAGTTAAGACTGATGTTATTGTTCCATAAAGATAAAGACTCCCAAGTTGAGAGAGGATTGTCTCAATGATTACTGCCATGTTGATCAGTTAGGGTTGTCATGAAAGAGGAAGAAGATATTGCACATGAGAAAGCTTTACAAAGAGAAGCTGTATACAAGTATGACTTTTTATGCCTGCCTTTATGTTATTGGCACAATTATTCTATTTTTAGTTTATAATCAGAGTGATTAAATAAAGGGAAAAATAAATAAAGTTGGATTGAACCAGAGGGATAGTACAGTGGATAGGGCATTTGCTTTGTGTGCAGCTGTCCTCGGTTCGATCCCCAGCATCCCATATTCCCTCAAATTTGCTGTAAGTAATTTGAGTGCAGAGCCAAGATAAAGACCCGAGCACTGCTGGGTGTGGCCCCAAAAATAAAAAATAAAAAATAAAATAAAATTGGATTTAGAGAGAGAGACCTTGCAGTCTGACCTTGCAGACTGACCAGTTTGATTCTTTGCACTGCATATGGTAACCAGAACACTGCCAGGAGTAATCTCTGAGCATAGAGATAGGAGTAAGCCCTGTATACAGTAAGATGTGACCTCAAAGCAAAACAAAAACTCATCTTATAATCAGTTTCATATGAGTATTAAGATGTGCTTAGGATTATGACAAATTTGACAGTTTCGGTAATACTTTATTGTTTCATTCATTTGGTCCAGCAACCAGCAAATATTTGTGTAGTAGTACTCAGTGATAAATTCAGTACTATGTGATTAGGGAAACAAAACAAAATATAAGCAAATACTGCATCTTCACAAAGTAATTTACAATTGAGACACAGATAGGCATATCTTAAATGTTAAAGGGCATAGATCTAAGGCTTATATAAGTCCAAGTGTAAATGAGTGTTAGAGAGGTGAGGGAGGTGTGAAAGTATTTTAAAAGTGTATTACAATTAGTTGAGATGAAAACATTGATAGATTGAAAATTATGTTGTTTGTTTGTTTTTATTGAGACCATTGTGAATTACAAGTCTTTCACAGTTGTATTTCAGGCATTTAGTGACAGTGATTTAGGGCCATTCTCACCACCAGTGTTGACCTCCCTCCACCCTAGTTCCCACATGCATCCATATTTCCACCCTAGCTCCCAGGACTACCAGTATTACAGGTCCATTTTGTGTTTAGCTTGTTGTAGTTTGGGTTTTTTGATTCTATTGTCTTTGACTTTGGGATGGGTGTTTAGATCTTATCTCTTTTTTTTTTTTTTCCACTCAATGCTCCTAGACTGCTTGGCCCCCGGGGCCCAATCCAAGTTTGTTTTTTCCTTTTCTCAATTTGTAGAAAGACAGAAATATGTGACAGATCGAGATGACTCAAGTTGTATGGTTCTATGAAAAAGGAGGGAACCCCTATCTAGAATATAAGTAAAATTAAAAAAAAAGAAAAGAAGGGCCCGGAGAGATAGCACAGCGGTGTTTGCCTTGCAAACAGCCCACCCAGGACCTAAGGTGGTTGGTTCGAATCCCGGTGTCCCATATGGTCCCCCGTGCCTGCCAGGAGCTATTTCTGAGCAGACAGCCAGGAGTAACCCCTGAGTCCCGCCTGGTGTGACCCAAACCCCCCCCCCAAAAAAAAAAAAGGAAAGAAAAGAAAAAATAGGGGCAGGTGTGGTTTGTTTTTTTGTTTTTGTTTTTGTTTTTGTTTTTACATAGGCACAGCAAACGTTGGGGAAATTAGAAAGGAAATTCCATTGGCCTAAGAGATACAGGGTGTCTCCACCCATGGAGCAAAACCAAAAGACTGACCACAGGCTCCTGGCTTGTTGGTTGAAAATTTGTTTTATTTTGTATAAGCTTCTGAGAAAAGACATTAGAATCTCTAGGGTGACAATTTTGTATAAAATAAGTTGAGAAAATTTGGAAGCAGCTTGTTAAAAATAAAATAGGTTTTCCAGGAAAATGAAGCTAAGGCATGAACACAGAGAATGACATTTCTTCATGTTAATACATAACTAGGCAAGACAAAGGATTTCAAATACCAGTAAAGAAATGTGGTTGGTCCACAAAGAATAAATAAATAACGTCTTGCTATCAAAGTGATTTGCTGAAGAATCTTTTTGTTTTTGTTTGGGGGCCACCTCACAGTGATCAGGAGCTACTCCAGGCTCAGTACTCAATGATTTCTAATTAAAGATTATTTAATAGCAGGGCTCATCTAGCTTACAAAGTATGAGCTATCTGATAGTCCCCCCAGAAGAGATTTATGACAATTTATATTCCCATCCTTGAAAATCTTTAGCAAGGAACAAACATTTAGGTATTATTTTTCTGTTTAATTTTTTCCTTTATTCTATCTCCTAACCTTAGACTGCACATTTTGATATAGCTTCCACCTCTCCTCAAAAGTGCTCAAACCCATTAACACATATAAGAAAGTCTCAAATAATTAAAGTGATGGCAAATTGCAAGTCCCTACAATTTTGTCAGTTGTTTAACTAATAGACACTCAATTCATTTGTTACTCCACAGTCTCTTTTCTCTTGTTTTAAGCATGAAGTTGAAAAGAGGCCACTGATTGAGATTAGCTAGTCAACCTCTCATTGACACAGGGATTAATTACTTTGACAGTCTCAAACTGTTTTCTAGTTCATAGTTTGACACTTCTGAACAATTGATAGATTGTTTAGTAATCTGTCAATTTCTAAATTGATATGTCTTCCTTACACTGAGTGAGCAAAAGTTGACCTTCTCAATAGTTATAATGCCATCAGCTGCCTTCTCTGCTTTTGGAAACAAGTTCTTTCTACTTGAACGCAAGAGCATTTGAGATGATTGGCAGCTACTCTCAGATTTGCTGGTCTTCACAGAAATTTGACATTGAATTTACTCTTTGTTTCCATTGTGGGAGTAGTTTACCTAAAACCAGATAACAGAAATATGGAATATGTTAAAGGCTCAAAAAAGGAAGAATGCCGTGAATGGGGATTTTTTATAAATCTCATACATAATAAAATATATATTTAAATATATAAACATATTATATTAATTTATATAAGTATATATCTAACATCACTGATTTATACTGCTTGAAACAAAATGGCATGGTTTGGAAACAAAATCAATATAGTATATAACCTTTAAATGATGTCCCCAAATAAAATAATCTTTTGCTTCAATTGCTGGTTATGCATTTAATACAGTGCCAATTTAAATTTACAAAAATTAGTAATCAACTTGATATTTTCTCTTTCATTTACATATCATTCTCTTTTTTGCTATAACCTCATAAGTTTACCTAACTACAACCAAGTATTTTTTATTGCTTTGTAGCTACAAAAGAAAGCAAATGTGGTGCATCTCACAAGTGCTTATAACATGCACTAAAACAACTAACATACATATTGGAGGAAATGATTGTGCCATCTAACAACTAATATTTATTTTAATAGATTGAGCATTAGAAGTCTAGCATCTCATACTGATGTTATCTTCCAGCAAATACAGGCGAAACAGAGGTGGGCTTTGTTCCAACATTTGGACCTTGTTATCTGAACCTTTATGGAAGTCCCAGAGAGTACACAGGATTCCCAGATCCCTACGATGAGCTAAATACTGGAAAGGTTAGTTTCTCAGTTATTTTTTAAAAGCAATAAGTACAGATGAATGTGATTTCTTCTTATAATTGTTATAGTTAAATCTTATGTTTGGGAAAATCCCAATATACACATAGTTATATGACTAACAAAGTGTTGAAAGATAGAAGTCTCATGACCCTCAAGTCATAAAGTGCAATATTAGAGAAGGATCTTGGAGACAATCTAATTTGGTAATAATAAGTCCACAGCATTGCTTTCCTCAGGCTTACACTTAGGCAGGTGTCAGTAGTTACTGCTGGACCTTTTTCCTAAGAATCAAGCATACTGCCCTAGAATTCTGTTCAATGTCACCTTCTAGGAACTTGATAAATTATTGAAGGCAACATACTTGGTGACACTCTTGGTTTAACCAGATGGATTTCAGATCTTCATTTTATAAACAGAGACATAAAGGCATATAGATGGGAAGTGCTCTTTCTGCTACATTCGAATGCAAGATAGTGATTTCTAATAATCTTAGATTTCTAATTTCTAATTATCTTAGGTATTTTTCTATCTAATTTCTAATTATCTTAGGTAGAGCAAAAGAAAAGTCATGGTGAGGGAAAGGAAGATTGACTGGAGAGGTAGAGGCTTTTCTTCTTTTTTGGAAGAATCTGCTACCACCACTAGTGTTTGACAGGAATATCTGCTCCTCAATCTTATACTCAGCCACCTCCCAACATTTTCCTTTACTTGATTATCACTGCATCTTGCCTTTATTACAGCATGAGTCTCTCAGTTCTGAGAAAAGGAGATAAAGAACTGTGTTAACAGATAAATTCAGAGCTACTCTGCTGAGGTAGAGCACCTTTCATTCCCTCTTCTCAGACTCTGGAATCCCTCTAGACATAGAATCTGGCTTAAAAGCCTCTGATCTTGTCATAGCTAAGATTCCTCTTAATCCTAGTTCCTTTAATGACCGTTAGAATGATTCCTACTAACACTAATTATTCTTGAAGTTACTAAATACCCAAATTTAGCTGAGAAAGTTATGATTGATTCATTCTTGAGGTTAGGGCCTTAGTAATGAGAAGACATTTTATATCTGAATTACCTGCAAGGGATAAAGTGGTGTGTGTGTGTGTGTGTGTGTGTGTGTGTGTGTGTGTGTGTGTGTGTGTGTGTGTTGTTTATGTCTAAATAAATAATCTTGTATTATTGCCTTTCAGGGGGAAGGTGTTGCCTATAGAGGCAGGATTTTAGTTGAACTAAGCACTTTTCTTGAGAAGACACCACCAGATAAAAAGCTTGAACTCATTTCAAATGATGACCTACTGATAGTTGAGGTAAATACTGGTATGTGAACTGTACTGGAATGGGAAAAGGTGCTTTAGAGAAGTGTTTCTCAGACTTTCTCTAAGCATTCACATTGTACTGGTTAGCCATCTTGTCTTGTGTTTCAGTTATCACCTGTGGTTCATTATCACCCGTTTCATTTATCACCATTTCATCAACCACCTGTGGTGCCCTTGGAATATCCTGGGAGCCCACAGTGGGGCACATGTATCCCAGTTGAAAAAACTGCTTTAGAAAATTGGTGGTAGGTGGTGAATGTTGGTCTGTCCAAGCAAGCAGACCTGAAGAGAGCATCTGGAGATTAAACGATCAGCTCAGGCAGAGTCCAGAACAAACCTGAGACATAGCAAGTTGCCCTTCAACAGTATTGATTTCTACAGTTACCCTTTCTACATTTCTTTAAGATATTAATGGCCTACTGAAAACTAGAACATCAATTCTCTCACAAACAGAATGATTTAAGGTCACCTCTTCATTATTAAACAAATTCGAAAATATCAGCCATTCCATTATATGTCTCCACAAGTCATTTCCATCTTCAGAAATAGCAAATATCTTAGGCTTTTCAGTATGTTAACATTAACACTCATATGACAGCTTTGAGCTGCCATTCCTCCTTGAAGATAGAAAATCTTCTAATTTCTTTCTAAGAGTCTCAGGATGATGTTTTACATGTTCCATAAATCTACCCATTCACATTTCCAATAATAAGTCTTATGGTATATTTGTTGCTGAGTCAACTACCAAGTTACTAACCCAATGCAGTAACTCAAATGGAGTTAAATCTTAAAGAAATGATCAAGTCTCTTTCCATTGTCCTACTCCTCGTCTTTCATCCCCACTAATAGACAAAAAAAGATGGCCTTATGCCATTCATACTATCATATATTAATGGTGCAATAATGCTATACTTGGATGTAAATGACCTACTGCTATTTACCACCAGTATTGTCAAGCAGAAAAGCTAGAGACTGCCTAATTATTTCCGAGGAAACCCATGAAATGGTAAGTGTGGGGACTTTAGATAGGAGTTGTTTCTTGAAATGTTTTTGGAATTCAGGACAATGCAGGGATAATGTCATGATTCTAAGGAATTGGTGTCTCTTTGTTCTATCACCAGAACAAGAAAGTCCACTATTCTTGTCTGATTTAAACAATCATAAGCAAGGGAGTAGAGTGTGAAAAGAAACCATTAATGATAAACTTCATTAACTGGATTGCAAATACAAAGTAACTTCTTTACTCTAAAATACTTAAACGTACTTAGGCAAATATGCTTAGTAATAAATTTAATAAAAATTAAAACAAAGGGTCAGAGAGTACAGGAGCTATGAATCCTGGTGCTTATCTTCATACAGCCAACCTTGAATTAATAATTAACACCACAGTTTTGTTTTTGTTTTTAATGAAATAGAAAGACTTATTGGAGAGTAGAGTGGAAAGGAAGGGGCACACCCCAAATAAGGAGGTCTAAGTTCTGACACCCCAAATGGTCCCCTGATCACTGCCAGGTGTTATTCCTACATAGAGAGTCAGGAACAGCTCTTGAGACCACAAACTTTGGCTGAAGTAACCTTCCAAATAAAAATAAAGAACCATATTGCCCAAAATTATATCAACAATATAAAAATAGATTTATATAAATTAAAATATAATACATTATTTTCTTCAAGTAGCTAAATCCAGGCAGATAAAATGTCTTGGATCACAAATTCAATATAAGCAAAAACGAGATACATAAACCAACACTTTGCATACATTACAAAAGAGTAGGAAGTTGAGAGAGACAGAGAGACAGAGAGAAAGAGAGAGAGAGAGAGAGAGAGAGAGAGAGAGAGAGAGAGAGAGAGAGAGAACACACTCAGTTGTAACAGGAGCATATACTTTTCATGCAGAGGACCCAATTTTAACTATCAACACTACATGGACCTCCCAGTGCCACCAGAAGCCACACCTAGGCAACGAACTGGAAGTAGCTCACCCATATATGTACTGCCAGGTGTGACCCAAATATTTATTTTTAAAATATTTTTAAAGGAAACTAACTGGAATTTCAAAGTCATACCCACACTTAAGCAATGAGGATTACAGTAAGAGAACAAGATGAGCAGATTATTGCCTTCTAGGAGGATGAAATGCTACTTGACCTAAAATGTGACCATGACTCTTGTCCAACTCACAAATGTGTCATGTTCTGAGTCATATGTACTTCAGTCAGTGAGGTTTTCTGATTGGCTTAAAGGCATTCAACAAAAGGAAAACTTTGGGGCCAAGGAGATTACTCAAAAGGCTGGAGCACATGTTTGGCATGAATTCAATCCCCAGTCTTTCCCCCAACTCTGAAAACATTTAAATTTGGTTGCTGTCAAATTATATCTTTATGGCACAGAACTTCTAAACCCTTGTAATCTCCTAAATAAAAATAATATACTAGGAGCATCTTTTCTTTCAAAATGGAGCCTTTGACTCAAGTTCTTTAATATGTCTCTTGAATTCCTTGGAATTTCTTAGGTGAGTGGAAAGTGTATTGATCTAATGAAATGACTTTTGGTGAGTTTCTAAATGTAGGCTGATTACCATAGACCAATCAATCAATGATGAACAGTTTGAAACTGTCAGATGACATTTTCCAAAGAGGGGCTGGAAATTGAGTTCAAGATGGGTCATGCCTTTATGACACTATGAGAAGAAAAATCTTGAGTCTGGGATTAGGGAGTGTTTGGGCTAGTAAGCACTCAGTGGTTCACTGCAATGCAGTGAGCTCCAACCCTCTTCCCATGTGCTTTGTTTATCTGTATCATTTTCATCATCATAATCCTCTCTGTGCCTTATCATGTCTTGTTATAATGATCTGATAAGCAGTAAGAAAATTGAGTTCTGTAAGTGATGCTATCAAATTAATTGAATACAAGAAAAGAATCATGAAGCCCTCCAATTTATAGAGTTAGACAGATGCTCAGGAGACAACTTGGACTGTCTTTGTCATGAGCAGCCCTGCAAGAATTGAGCCCTTAACCAGAAAAGCTTAACACGCCTTTTGGTTAGATGGTGCCAGGATTGACTTTAATTATAGGACACCAGCTAGTGTCTCAGAATTGTACACTGCAAGGACTCTTCAACTCCTCAGCATCTGGAGCCAGACTGTGAGTGTAAAGGATGAAGGATGGGTTTGTTGACTCAGTTTCCAGTAACCCCTGAGCCCTTCACTCATTACCCTAGAGCCTAAACTGACCTGTTACTCCAAGTGGGTCTTGGCAGGAGATCCTGTGAGCACAGCGGCAGGGTTCAGGCTAGCTGCTTCTTAGGGAAACAGGCAACTAGAAGCTAAGCACTCTAATATTCTAATCCGATTGGTTTTTGCACCCTCTGCCCAGTCACTATGCGATACATTTTTTTAATTTCATCATGTGGGACCTGCTAACAAATAGCTTCCTCCCTGTTCCTGCCAGCTGTCTAGGATGCAATTGAGTTTTTCAGAGTATTCTGTGACTTTGCAGTCCCTATTCTATTTTGTTAGTAGTTTCTTGAGCTCCCTAGTGATCTTGCCCAAAAGGATGTTGTCCCCTAAAGGTTGCCTGAGCAGATTCCTCACTTGTGCCCCCAGCTGTGAGCTCCTTTATTCAGGCAGCTAGACCTAAGGCAGCAGGTTGAGGAGGTTTTTTTTGTTTGTTTGTTTTGTTTTTGGCACTCTCGCCTCATCTCTGGCTAATGCCCAAGCACCAGATTCACAGATTCATTATAGAGCTTGCTTCCTTCCTTATCAGGATCATAAACAAAAATCACCTTCTTCCTCAAAATTACCATATACCACCTCTATGTACAATATGAACTTTTGTCATTCCTGGTCAGAATGAGAGTTCAAAGGCTCTACAAAGTCAATGGTACATCCACCTATGTCTCATTCATCAAATTTTCCTGTTAAAGACAGTTCTGTTCCAAGGTTACTAAGAAAGGGCCTGGAAGATTTAATACCTTTCAGGGATGGTTTTGTCTTTCTTCTCTATACCTCTTGTGGTCTGTCAGCTCAGGGAATGTGGGAGATTAGGAGAAAAGATGGAATTCTCCAGCTGAAACTAGTGCAGGCCAGGCTGATTCTGGGGAAGGAAGGGTTGCTCATGGAGTCTGCACCAGCAGAGTAAGAAGCCTTGCACACAGTGTGCATCTGCAAAGGCCCAAGTTACTGTCTTGGAGATTAGACCCTTCAGGGGAAGAACCCAGTGGGGACCCTGCAGATGAAAAAGCAGCTTATTAGTGATTCTGCACAGTGAACTCCAGACAGTTCTAGTGAAATTATGAGCATGTGAAGATGTACAGGGTATGACCAGATCTGTCAGAGGCATCATCTCTACCCCTCTACTGAAACAATCCCTGTGCCCCCCATCTCCCTCTCTTCACTTATAGCTTCTGCATTGTCTTATGAGTTTGACATAAATATTGATCATACTCTGTCAAACCCTGGCTCATCCCAAGTTATGTTTCTTATTCTCTTCCATTTGTAATATCATCCTAGGCCATCAATAAAGAAGTTATACTGTATATGTCTAATACAAATAACTTTCTACTTTTCTTTTTTATACAATTCAAACCAAATTTTGAATTAT
Source organism: Suncus etruscus (assembly GCF_024139225.1). Classification (NCBI taxonomy): domain Eukaryota; kingdom Metazoa; phylum Chordata; class Mammalia; order Eulipotyphla; family Soricidae; genus Suncus; species Suncus etruscus. The sequence continues at coordinate 37,532,904 of NC_064864.1, read as the reverse complement.
TGCTGCAGCAGTTCTGAGCCCTGCATGGTTCTGGAGACTTAGTTGTGGGTTATAAAGTGAATCACTGACAAGTGACAAAAGTTTCTCAAGCTTCTTTCTGCTCAATTGAGAGTAGACTGAGGTAGAGATCTTCTTAACTTCACAAAACTCAGGCATAGTCTCTGAGAGATGGGGGCCTCAAGTAAAATAGCATTTTAAGGAACCTTGAATAACTCAGTATGCAGTGATGCTGTAAGCCAATATTTTAGAAAGGTCTCAAAAAAACTGAGACTTAGTGGAATGCCTGGTGAAATCCTACTTTTAATTATGCCATGCCAATAATTCCCTTAACCTTAAGGAAGATGTTGTAATAGTAAAATTTTCTGAGATACCTCAAGATAACTAACTACCGTAACTGTTATACATTCTTAAAATGTTTCAAGAAATTAAAAAAAGGCCTGTAAAATTTCTCAAAGGGCTTACGTACATGCTTTGCATAGAGGAATCCCCTAATACCAAAGGGTTCCCAAGCAGCATTGGTAGTGACTTCCAAGTGCCTAGCCAGGAGTAGTCTTTGAGCATGACCAGATGTTTCCCTAAAACATAAAAACAAAAGAAATTAAGTATAGAATTTATATATGATCTAGCAATTTTACTTCTATGTATACTCCAAAGAATTGATATCTGAAACTTAATCTATTAATCTATATTAATACACTAATACTCTTAGCAGTATTATTCACAATAGCAAAAAGTTAGGTGCAGCTCATCTAAAATCCATCAATAGGTAATGAATAAACAGAATAATCAAATGAATAAAATAAAAAATAAACTTTATATAGGTAAATTAATTAAACAAGGAAGTCATTAGACAAAGGTGATAATAATGCCTTGACAACTAAATTCCTCAGAACTCAGAAACTGAACCAAAAGTTAACAAATAAGTTAGAGCCAATAAAAGCACTTCCTTCCATGTTGACTGTGTAAACGTCTTTAGGTGGAGTACTCCTAAATCACTTCGAGTTTGGCACTGGCTGGTTTATAATAGAGGTTTACTAAAAACATACAACTCTTGAGAATTGTAATACGACTCATTTTATCTTTTAACAGAACAATGCAGTGTTCCTTCAAGCTTAAGAAGGAAGGAAATTCTGACACATGCTAGCTATAACATGGCTAAATCTTGAGGTCATTGTGCAAGTTAAATAAGTCAGTCACAAAAGGGCAAATAGTTCATCACCCTCGCATGAGTTAATCAGAGTAGACAGACTTAAAGAGACTGTGAACAGGAAAATGGGCAGCAACAACTGGCAAATGATAAAACACCTCTGTGCATATTTATTGATGATGGTAGCACAAGGTGAATGGTCTCAATGCCACCAAACTCACACATAAAAATGTTTAAGACAGTAAATTTTATGTTGTATGTACTTGACCACAACTCTTTTTAAAAAGAAGTTTTGAAACAGCTGTTCAAGTACTTCTGCATATGAATGAACACATTCCTACATCGTATGTCAAAAAAATCCACCCATTATTTTATGGACTAGAAGTTATGGTATAGCTGAGTAACAAAGAAAATAAAAATAGTTAGTAAATATCCATTAGGAAACAAGTATTTTTTTGTCGCATGGTCCATACCTGGTGGTGCTCAGGGGCTACTTTCTGGCTCTGTGCTCAGAAATCACTCCTGGTAGCCTCAGTAGACCATATAGGATGCTGAGGATCAAACTCGGGTCGGCCATGTGCAAGGCAAACACCCTACCCACTGTGGCTGTGACCCCAGGATCAAGTAATCTTTATTGTCTTCTTAGAAGTAAGAAATTATCATTTCTTTGATACTTAGATTATTGTATACACATTGACATAGGTTGTCATGAAAAAATAAAGAGGAAGAATAATTATTTGTTAAAGTTTGAGACCTGTATGACCTTTAAATCTAAAACTACGCAATTACAGGGCTAAAAGTTCCTTATTTAAAGAATTTTGAACTAAACATGTTATAGTAAGAAATTTGCTAAGAAACTTGAGTTTTGTAGATTTCATATAGCCAGCAATTGCTTAAGCACATATCGAATGTGTTTACACTATAGTAACCTTGAAAGTGAGCATAGACAAATTTTGGTACTAAAGGTATGCAGAACAGACTCTAGGTGTGGACAATATTAAGTGGTAGAAAGAACAGGATATAATGAAGTACAACAACTTAAGCCATTGCTATGTCTACATTGGCTAAGAAAGTCACAAGGATCAATAAATAGGATCACAAGGATCCACAAACAATAAAAAGTATTTAGAGTAGAATATGGATTCAAAAGATTTTCGGTGCCCAAATGAAAACAACCTGATGGTCATTTCTACAATACTTAGTAGATACTCAATGTGATTGTTGGTGCTGCTAGTTGTTCAACTGCCTCAATGCACATTCACTCAGTAATCAAATCATTAATAAAAACAAAAAGGATCAAGTAGGGTGAAATTATATCCCTAGAATATAAACACTTTTAAACACACTGTTACCTCAATAAGAAAAAAGTTTTAAGTGAACACTGATTTCTATTTCAGAAAAATAAATAAATTCACCCAAGTTCACTTACTTTTAAAATGACATTAAAGGGCCAGAGAGATAGTGCAGTAGGCAGTGCCTTGCAAGCATCCAACTCAAGTTCAAACTCCAGTAACCTATATGACACTCTGAATACCACCAGATATGGCCCAACCCTTTTATCTAACATGTAAAATATATGCTATTATTTCTGATTAGAAAATGAATATTTGAGCAATTAAAAATAATATATTTGAAGTAGATTTAGTCATCATTTCTCTGCTTTACCCAGGGTTACTACTGCTAATAATTTGATTCATATTATTCCAAACTTCTTCATGTTTATGCCAATATAAAGATATATTTAATTAATTCACCTAAAAATAACTTTTAGTATTTGTTTATGAACTAAAGCCTTGTTAGAAATTTTAATTTTAATTTATATAAAGATACTATAACTTAAAAAATAAATAGCCTAGATATTTATACTGCTTTCATTTTCCCTCTATTTCAAACAATGTTTCAGTGAACATTTTGGTATTTCTTCTTTTGTTTTGTTTTTGGGACACATCCAATAAAGCTCAGGAACTACTCTTGAAGAACTTTGGGGGCCATATGGCTTGCTGGGAATCAAACATGTTAATTGTGCAAGACACATTATCCATTGTGTTATCTCTCTAGTCCCAGCATCCTGGTATTTCTACCTTTGCCTACTTGTATGAATATAAGAGCAGCTGTTAGATCCAAGAAAATTCTCCACTGACAAATTAAACTTAGGACTAATTATTAGTTTTGGAATTACATCTGCTAAAAACCCTGATATAAGTAAGTACAAAATGAGTTCATTGAGCCTTATGCTTGCTTATACTTTGTAGAAATATCAGCGAAGACGGAAGTACAGCCTGTCTGCAGTGTTCCATTCAGCCACCATGTTACAAGATGTTGGTGAAGCCATTCAGTTTGAAGTCAGCATTGGGAACTATGGTAACAAGTTTGACACAACCTGTAAGCCTTTGGCATCAACCACTCAATACAGCCGGGCCATATTTGATGGTAAGTTTGGACAATAATCATTTCCTGTGTGCCTTCTTACAGTGAGGTTACCACAGGTCAAGGGACATGCAGCTTAATCTCCCATTGGCAAATATGCACCCCAGCACACACTCAATGGAAAGGAAAGGAATGAAGAAGAGAGATCGCTCATGTTTATGTACCTTGGAAATAAGTCAGTCCCAAAACTTTGTGAGCCCTTTGTGGGAGCTGAATCCCAAGGCCCCTTTCTTTGCCCAGCTTTCATGTTGGCACTTCTTTGTGCACTCACAAAATGGTGACTTGCTGAACACTGAACTCTGAACTCCCCAAAACAGCTCTTCGCCCCTCCCACCTCTGTCCTACTGTCCCAGATAGAGATCATTGAAGTCAATGGACTCTGGTTTTCACTCTCTTACACTGCACCTCAGCAACATATTTAATACTAACATTCAGTTTCTTCATCTTCTCTAAAATTTCTGTGAGAATTAATGAAGATGGATGAGAAATGGCCCTTGATTGTAAGGAACTTATTTTCTAAGTATAGATGACATCTCATAATAGAAGGCAAAGTATGAATCTGTGCTGATAAAGATAGTAACAGATTTGAGTTTGAAAAAGTTCTGATTGTATGTTCCAAGCAATGTTTCCACACTTTCTTACCTAATTTTTGTAGTAGAAATTTAAAAATATAAAAGACACTAGTTGATGATTGTTCCCCTTTTCCCTCCACTTTGCTATTACATAATGGTTTTCATTAACCACCAACCCCATATAACAAGCTAAGACTTTTGAGGAAGTAGATGGGTAGTGGCCACACCTAGCAGTACTTAGGGACCACTTCCAGCTCTATGATCATCCATTGCTCCTGGCAATGATCAGGGAACCATGCAGTGCTGGGGATAAAACTGGGGTTGTCAGCACAAAAGCAAGTGCCTTAATGCTTACACTTAGAAGGTACTCACCAACTAAGACATTTTTTAAAAAATCAAAAATTATTTACCTTTTGCCCCATTTCTTTTTTTTTTTTTTGGATCTTTTTTTTTATTGTGACTGAAGTTCATTTACACAGAATTATTTATGATACATAGTGACAATGAATGAAGGGCATTCCCACCACCAATGTTATCCTCCCTCCACTCTTGTTCCCAGCATGTCTCCCACATCTCCCTCCTTTAGCCCCCAGAATCCTACTGCAAATGGTCTCTGCCTTACAGCTTGCTATAGGTTGGGTATCTATTCTGTTTGGTGTTCCAGTCTGGTCATTTTTTACTTACACTACGTGTTCATATGACTGGTCCTGGTATCATTCTTTTCCCCCCTCAATTTATGAGGCTTAATTATTCAAGTTATGCTATTCTGTTAGAGATAAAAAGGTTAAGGAAAAGAGAAAAAAAACTTGGTATCAACTACTAAAATAGAAAGAAAAAAATCACCAAATAATATTCACAAAAGTGAAAAAGAAAGAAAAAAGTGGAAGAAAAAAGAGAAGTGAGATAATATCAAAAAAAAAAAAAAAAAACAAAAAATAAAGCAAAACAAAACCAGAAAAAGTGGTGCAGTGGCAGGGCTTGGTGTTACCCCACCATTTTTTTTTTTGGTATAGGCACAGTAAGTATTGGGGAAGGAAGAAAATTCCCATGGCCTAAGAGATTCAGGGTTTCTCCACTCTTGAAGCATATTGTTGTCATGGCTCCATACCTTCTCATTGCCATATCCCAAGGTTGTTTTTTTGTTTGTTTGTTTGTTTGTTTTTTGTTTTTTTGTGTTGTCAGGAACCTTTCCTCTCAGTTGTGGATGAGAAAATAAGGCCACTGTAGCAAGCAATCTTGGTATTTGCCCAGGTCCTAGGACAAGGCCTAGGATAGAGTCTTTAAAATTCTAGAGGTACTGTTCCAATATTGTTGGTGTGTTCCCATTTTTTGTATTATGTGCTCCATGTTTTTGCTCGTTCCCTAAGCCGGAGTCTAGGAAATTATGGTTCCAAAGGTTCTGCTCAGTCTCTGTTGTCAGAATTGGGCCTCTGCACTAAGAAATCTTGATTTTTTGTAGGAGACCTGCTTTTGCCCCATTTCTATCAGAAATGTCCATTTAATAGAAAATTATTTTTTTCAAGTATTGTGGTGGAGGGATAGCTTAATAGGATAGAGCTCATGCTTTGGTGCAGGAGGTATAGGTTTGATTCTTGGCAACACATTTTCTTTTGTTTCACCAGGAGCAAACTCCAGAGCTTGGTATGCAATCCCGCACTTGAAAGAAATATATCTTCTGTAACTTATATATACCTGTCTCCCAACTCTGTATTTTGTACTATCATGCTTTGTTATCACAAAGGATATTCATAATCTCCAAAGATCCTACAATTACAGAGCTCCCTTTCTGGAAGTATTTTAGAGAGATTTTCAAAATAGACTGAATGTTCTTTTACTGAATAAAATTCAAGAGCCAGACCATTCCAAACAATTGCCTAATCATATGAGTTACTTAATAGCTCTGTGTGAAAGTATTTTTTAAAATGTTGTTTAAATGCTTCGTGTTCACTTTCTCAATGCCTTTATACCAGGAAACTTCTATTATTACTTGCCTTGGTCTCACACAAAACCTGTTGTTACCCTGACTTCATACTGGGAGGATATCAGTCATCGCCTGGATGTAGTGAACATTCTTCTAGGTATAGCAGAAAGACTGGTAAGTTTATGTTTTCAACAGTACTTTTCACCAAGTTGAATTAACTTTTAGGGTTCGGGCATTTTAAAACAGTTCTGTATCTCAGAACATAGTGAAAAACACTATAAGAGCAATTTCTTTAGCAACTGTTAACTAATCCAAGGATTGTGTGTATTTAGGCAATTATAGACCCAGGTTCTTGCCCTCTTGTCACTCCACCTTTACTAAAGAGTTACCATTGCCTATTTGAGAGAGGCAACTATGGCTACACAAACACTCCATTTGAGAGAAGAGGAAAAAGTTAGGAGAAGATAATATAAGTTTTTACTTAAAAGGGAAAATTCCAGAAGTCACACATGATCCCTTATCACTTCCACTGGCCAGAATTAGTATGTGAAGTATGTTTTAAAAAAAAAGTCCAGTCCAAGGTAGAACTTCCCAGAATTTACTGTTGTTTTGTTTGATTAGTTGGTTGGTTTTTTGGTTTGGGAGTCACACCTGGAAATGCTCTAGGGCTATTTCTGACTCAGGACTATGCCCTAATGATGCTCAGGGAATCATATTTGTGTTAGGGAGTCTAAGCCAGGTCAGTGTATGCATGACAAGCACCTTAACCCCTCTACTATCTCTTCATTCCAAGAATGTATTGTAAATACATGAAAAGATGCACTGTAGATAAGGTGAAGTCATAAAAACAGTGCATAACATTTTCCACTTTTGCTGCAGACTAGAGGAACTTTCCTTGCAGGGAGGTTAGGAATTCCCTCTGGTAGAAAATATGTTGGCTATTCATCTAATGGATGCTAATAAGGAAAGAAGCACAGATTAGATATTTCTAATTCATTCAAAGATATTAAGTTAGTTCTTTTAGACACTGATAACATCCATCTGGTATTATTTTAGTTTTCATATTTTTAGTTTCCCTATTATAGTGGTGTTAATATTTTCTAATAGCCAATGTCTTTTAGGGCTGGAAGAAATTGAGTCTATATTATGACTCCATGGCAAAAAAAGAAAATACTATTTATGTTTTGTTATTGTCTTTATGTAGAAGGAGAATTGATGTCTAGTTATTGGCATAAGAAAGCTACAATTGGGGCAGGCAAGGTGGCGCTAGAGGTAAGGTGTCTGCCTTGCAAGCGTTAGCCAAGGAAGGACTGCGGTTCCATCCCCCGGCGTCCCATATGGTCCCCCACCCAAGCCAGGGGCAATTTTTGAGTGCTTAGTCAGGAGTAACCCCTGAGCATCAAACAAACAGTGTGAACCAAAGAAAAAAAAAAGCTACAATTAATAAGCAATGCAGTAATAATGAATTTTTATTCATGCCTCTCAAGGCAATCAGTGAAGAATTCATCACACCTTTGTTCTAACTATATTTGTGGTATTCTTCGATTGTGTTTTCTCCTGGTAATTTCTCTGTATTATTCAACTACCCTAATTCTTTACTAATTAGGACAAATGGTGGCTTCCCATCATGAGCACTGATGGTAATCACAGTGGACACTCCTAGTCTCTATTGGCAGATGTTCAGAGAGGCAAAATAGTTTGTCCTGGACTCATCTTGTACTTTCCCTCCCCCAACCTTCAAGTCACCATTTCTCTAAGGAGTCTCCTTTTAGGAGGAATGGCAAATAAAAAAACAAGATCTGTATATTAGAACACTTAACTGCTATAGAGATATCGTTGTTTCTCAGTACTTAAAGTCACACTAATTTATACTTCTATGTTTATCACATACTAAACTAATACTAAAATTATAATAATACAACATAATACATAAAATATTACATAAAATTCATAATACTAAAATAAAAATAATACTAAAATCACTGAACTTAAGAATCTAATTCTATTATACTATCATGTAGCTTATTTCTTTTTCTTTCTTTTTCTTTTTACTGGTGAAAATGCAAAATGATGGGGCCGGAGAGATAGCATGGAGGTAAGAAGGTCATCGGTTCGAATCCCGGCGTCCCATATGGTCCCCCGTGCTTACCAGGAGGGACTTCTGAGCATGGAGCCAGGAGTAACCCCTGAGCACTGCCGGGTGAGACCCAAAAAAAACAAAAAAAAAAATGCAAAATGATATAGTTACTTTTTTTCTTTCTTTTTTGATTGAGGCCATTGTGAATTATAAATCTTTCACAGTTGTATTTCAGGCATTTAGTGACAGTGAATTAGGGCCATTCCCACCACCAGTGTTGACCTCCCTCCACCCTAGTTCCCCGCAGGCATCCCATACCTCCACACCTAGCTCACAGGACTACCAGCGTTACAGGTTCATTTTGTGTTTAGCTTGTTGTAGTATGGTATGGGTTTCTTTCTTTTTTTTTTTTTTTGGGGGGGGGTCACACCCGGAAGCTCTCAGGTGTTCCTCCTGGCTCTACGCTCAGAAATTGCTCCTGACAGACTCAGGGGACCATATGGAATGCTGAGATTTGAACCACCGTCCTTCTGCATGCAAAGCAAATGCCCTACCGCTGTGAAATCTCTCCAGCCCCAAGTAGTATGGGTTTCTTGATTCTATTGTCCTTGACTTTGGTATGAGTATTTAGATCTGATCTCTTTTTATTTTTCCACTAATGCTCCTGAGACTGCTTAGGCCTGGAGCCCAACCCACGGTTGTTTTGTTTTTTTTTTTTTTCTTTTCTCAATATGTAGGAAGACATAGAAATATGAGACAGATTAAAATAACTTAACTTCTATGGTTTTATGAAAAAGATGAAAGCCCCTATCTAGAATATAAGTAAAATTTAAAAAAAGAAAAAAAGAATAAAATGGGGAAGAGGCAGATGTGGCCTTTTTTTTTTTTTTTTTTGCATACGCACAGCAAATGTTGGGGAAATTAGAAAGAAAACTCCATTTGCCTAAGAGATACAGAATGTCTTCATCCATGAAGCAAACTCAAAAGACTGACTACAGGCTCTGGGCTTGTTGGTTGTCCAACCTCAATGCCTCTCTTTATGGTCCCAGAGAAAGTTCTGCTCAGCCGCAGTTGTCAAACTCAGTCTTCTGTAGTTAGCAATCCTGGTTTTTGCACAGGTCCTAGCATGAAGCCTAGGATAAAGCCTTTTTTTTTTGCAGTCCCAGAACAAATTCTGCTTAGTTGCAGTTGTTGTATTCAGTCTTGTGTACTTAGAAATCTTGGTTCTTGCACAGATCCTAAGACAGAGCGTCTTCTAATTTCATCTCACCGTTGGGTGGTGAGATAGGGTGACCTGACCATAGATAAAATTGTTGCCGTTTCCCTGTCATCATCAGGATGTCTTATTGACCTACCTGGAGCAGGTTGGTGCCAGGTTGGCATTTGGGCCTCCCCCAGGGGGAGTTTGATTTCTGGTGCTGGTGCCATAAACTGTGCAGGTACCAATGTTGGAATCTGAGGTTTGGGGTTGGATGGTACATGTCCAAACCACTGAGGCCTAAGTCAAGTCTCCATGACAAACATTCAAGGTGAAAGGCAGCCCTGCACTATAAAATTTATAAGTTCCTACCCCTATTAGATAAGAATTTCTTTCTATATGTAAGATTTTCTCCATTTTAGTGTGCTTATGCAAAAAGGAACAATGCCACATGATACTCCTAGTGCATATAGGGGTAAAAATAACAAGCTAAACAATCTCTATAACCTTATTGTAACCTGAATTCATAACCCAACCATGATTTTTCTACAAGAATTTCCTACTAAGTAGACCCACAGCACAGATGGTGGAAGCTACCTTTACATATGGAAATAGACACTAAGAGTTATAACTATTAAGAAAATGCATCTATAGAAATATACAAAAAAATATAGAAATTCCCTTTAAGTCTTTTGAGATAATTGGGGTGGGTATAGAATCCAGAGCACAGTTTCATCCCATCCTATGGTCTTGTGGAGTCTGAGAAATGGTTCACAGAAGTCAGAAATCAAGTAGTGTCTTCGAGCTGAGGGTCTCTTGGGAGCCGAATCTCATAGCAAGCTACAGTCTATAGTGGGAGGAGGTGGAAGAAAAAGGGCCGTCTAGAATGGGTCAGCAGAAGCGGTGTCTGCAGGTTATTTCCAGGGCAAGACATAGCAGGTTGGGAGGGTGTCCTTTCACTTTTGGAGTTGACTGGCATCTTTCTGGGGTAGGGTGAAGTTTCCACTCCCTGAGGAGTTAAAAACTGAGGGTGGAGAGGGTTAAATAGGGGGAGATGAGAATCAGGCTTGGGTGGGGGTGAGAGGATAGAAGATTTATAAGATGATAGATGGGGTGGGGAGGAGGAATATTATATAATAGGAACTATATACAATATAGGCAGGAATTATGTACCATACAGATTAGACAAGCATAGAGGAGTCCACCATTCACTCTCACTCTCTCACATACACACACACACACACACACACACACACACACACACACACACACACAAACTGACAATGGAGATCTATTCATAGGTTACAGTTGAAGGAGTGACCCTTATGGAATGGGTCAGAGCTCTTAAAACAACAACAAAATTATGCCAGCATGTGGGGGGCAGGGAGTTTTCCAGTATCTAGGCAATTCATCGATGGTGGAGATAAATTTTGCTAAATAAAAGCTTCTGGGGTGAGATTGTGCATGGAGCATTCTTAGAACAATCATACTTTTCTCGTCAAGGTTATTAAGCAATATGATAGTGAACTGTGTAAGAGGAGTCTACACCATGGTGTATCATTTACCATGTCTCGAGCATCCAGATTCCTTTTCTGAAAGCAATTTGACAATGTGTACCTTATGATCTAATAGTAAGATAGCTTGGCTTAAAAGACAAAAACAGAAACAGGAACAAAAAATCTGTAAAAAGCATAGTCAATGAACGGGGCCTGTAACAAAAGTTTATGGCGTGCAGTGTCTATTTCAACAGTCTCTGTGGACATAAGCATTAAATTATGATAGGCATAATCAAATGAAAGATAAATTGGAGTATTTTGTCAAGGCATTGCCATGTTAAGGACTGTATTTGGAGTCTAGAATGACAAAGACATTAAAATGCAAAGCTTGAGCAACCAACCTCTATCTTCAAGAACCCCTGTGGACAAGAAAAAAGTTCAAGAGCTATTATAGACTTAATTAAGACATTGAGACATCCTAATAGTGAGCTTTGTGGTGTGAGACCTGGATTCTGAATGCATACCATACTTGTTTCTGTGAATAAAAGCATTAGAACATTATTGTATATCTCTATGGTGAGTGGTTTATTAACACCTGTTCAGTCTAAACAGCTGTATCCCTTGCTGCAAACTTCTTTAAAGCATATGTTTCTCCTCTTCCACTGAGTTTGTTTCCTTTTCCTCACTGATTCCTGGCACCTACGGTAATCAATATATCTACCTATTATGCCATTGTATTTCTTCATGTAGGTATTCTAAATACTATGTATAAGTGATCTCATTCTGTATATATCTTTCTTCTGACTTACCTTGTTTAACATAATATTTTCTAGATCATCCATGTTTCTGCAAATTGCATGATTGTATCATTTCTTACCACTATGTAGTAGTATACCATTGTCTATAGGGGGCTTATTTTTATATGCCCTATTTTTATATTGATTTCTATCTATCTATATAATTTATATTTCTTTTTATAATTCCCTTCTCCAACTGTAAGTGACAAAGCATCCACTGTCCTTAATATTGGTTTTATTCTAAATCCAAATATTCTAAATTTAATTCTAACCCCCCCCCAAAAAAAAACACTTTGGTAAAGGGAAACGTAATTGAGGTTGTTTGCGGATTTTGTTTTAATATTTTTATGATAAGAGATGGGTGGTATATAGTCAAATACCATGTTCAAATGATGCTTGTGTTGGCTCAGTGTAATTGTTATTCATTTGAAATAGATTTTTATATTTCATATTCTATTATTTTTTAACTTTTTGAATAAATAAAATATTTATATTTTTAAAAGGTTAACATGTATTAAAATACTGTGCTAGTTTTTAAACATTTCAGCATTGGTTTCACTTTGAAGAAATAAATATTGCCAAGCCATGGCATTCATTATTAAATGTAAGATAAGCTCTTCCCAAACAATGTATTTTCTGATATAAGCTTTTTTATATATCTTTTCTTTGAAAAATAACTAAACCATTACTGGATATCATGGCAAAATAAATAATCATTCACAAATTCCTCTCTTTTCAAATTTTTCAGCAATCAAACATTGATGCTATAAAATCAGGGATTCTAGGAAAAGTTCCTGTAAACTTGACTGAAATATGGCTAAAGCTGATTGATGATGTTATAGAAGACACAAGGTACAGTGACCATGAAATTCTGGCCAGCTTCTCTCTTTAACTCTAAGAACTACCTGAGCTTCTAGAACTGTTTCTAATGTTTGTCTGAAAGGTGAACATGAATTATTCAAGCTTCTTTCAAGGGCCTCTGAGGTGCAGAAGAGACAGTTTAATGTGCTACGTATATGTTTTGCATGCAGGAGGCCTGATTTGATCTTGAAATACCAGGAATAACCCACAAGCACAGAGCTAGAAGTCTCTCCAAGCACTGCCCAGGTAGAACCAGCTAACAAAAATGGGCAAAACAAAAAGGCCTTCCTCTTTGCATGGAATGTTTTAATCACCAGGAAATTCTCTATTTTCTGATTTGGTGCTACTTCCCTATTCTTTAAATCCTTCCCCATGAACCACCCATGTTCCACCCCTTCCTGAATGTAGGACCCAGCACCAGCAAAAGCATGGTGTCAGGTCACTTTTGTTTCCCTCATTCATTTATGTCCACACTGACAAAAAAAATCTTTTTTTTTTTTTTTTTTTTTTTTTTGGTTTTTGGGCCACACCCGGCGGTGCTCAGAGGTTATTCCTGGCTGTCTGCTCAGAAATAGCTCCTGGCAGGCACGGGGGACCATATGGGACACTGGGATTCGAACCAACCACCTTTGGTCCTGGATCGGCTGCTTGCAAGGCAAACGCTGCTGAGCTATCTCTCCGGGCCCGACAAAAAGAATCTTGATTCCTCCAGGGAATGGGTTCTGGGTGGAGCACTTATTTTGCTATTCAGAACCACATTGCTAATTTTTATAAACACTCTTTTAGAAATAGTCTTTTTAATTTACTCTTGCTGACTGCTTGTGAGCACTCTGGCTAAGACAATTTCACACAAATGGTGAAGTTTTCATAATTGTGACTTGGGTGAACAGCTCAGTTATCTTGGTGTTTGGAAATCGAAGAGGGAAGTATTCATTCCAAACTGATTTTGGATATTGCTTAAGAACAAAGTGGATGAGGAAGTCTCTTTTTATTAAAAAAAATGCATAATGAATATTTCTTTCAAGCAGCAAAAGCAGGGCCACTGTTCCCTCTGCTATAGTAAAATGCCTGGAGTAATCTCCCAATCTTCTTGTGCCTCCCAGTGGTTTAGGGAGATCATTGATTGAAATGCCTTAAAGATTAAAGTAACTGCTAGGTTCTTGTTTATCTTTTTATTTTTTTAAATAATATATGTAAGCACCATGATTACAACTATGTTTGTAGTTGGGTTTCAGTTATAAAAAGAATACGCCCCCTTTCAACAGTGCAACATGCCCAACTACCAAAGCCCTGAACTGAGTCTGTAGAGGTCATTCCTTCCAATCTCCTTTAATTAGACGGGAAAACAGGCTCACAGAGGTAAAATGCCGCTCTCTAGTGGTTAAATGGAGTTTTTCAGTATTTTTGAAAGCACCGTAGTTCCAGCACCAGCTGCACCACCAATATAAACTTCCCTCCCTCCACCTGTGTTCCCAAGTTCTCTCTTGCCCCTCCCTAGCTTTCTACCTTGAGAGGCAGTTTGTGACTTGGACCTCATAGTTTCAGTGTTATTGAACCAAACATTACTTTCCTTTTTTTCTGGGGGGAGGAGAACACATGTAAATGATACACAGGGTTTACTCCTGGTTTTGTGCTCAGGAATCACTCCTGCCTGTACACAGGGTACCACATGGGATGCCTGGGATAGAACCCAGGTTGTTCAAGGTAAGTGCCCTGCCCACTGTACTATCTCTCTGGCCTTGGATGTGGAATTAATAATTAAATAATTAAATCAGGATCTTTTAAATGTTGTTAACAAGATACTTGTATATAAAGAAAGTCATCCTAGGATTTTCTTTATTTAAGAAGTTGAGTGATAACCAAACAAATGAAAATTCTGTGTAGGAAATGTGAGAGGAAGAGCTTGCTGGACTTGTTGACAACTTTACCAGCAACTCACCAGCTATTCCATGGGAGGGTCATTCTGGCAGAAGAATGCTAACATGGGCCCCAACTCAACTTTTTGTTTGAGTGGGATCTAAGCTATAACCTTTTGGGAGCAGAGGGCCCAGTAACTACTTAATGAGGTGATGACAATAGTGAAGACACATCGAAATGGGAGAGCCAGAGAGTCAATTCCCAAGCTATGTCATCATTAAGTCAAAACAGGTCTACATTTTCAAAGTTTCAGGGCCTCACAGACCTCCTAGAGACCTAAATTAAGAAAGCTTTGGTTTTAATAATCTCTAATCTTTCACTTCTTCTCCACTATACTAATGATTGTACAAAGTTGCCTAAATTTACTTCTTTGGTTTTCAGATGCCCACTACCTCCGCTGGAAGGAAAATCTAATGTCACAATTCTTGATACTCAGTTACTCAAGTTGCGCTTGAGAGCTCTAGAGCAAATACATGAAGCAGCAGTGAGAATGAGATCTGAAGCCACAGACTTGAAATCCACATTGGTAGAGATCGAAGACTGGCTTGAAAAATTAATGCAACTGACAGAAGAGGTAGGAGTTTACAGGACATAAAAATGGGTAGGAGTGTAGCTCAGTGCTAGATCATTTGTCTTTGATGTCTAAAATCCTGGTCTAATTCCTGGCACTGCAAAAATAAATCAACTTCATTTGGTATGGAGGAAAAGCAGAGGTATCCTCAGAACTGCACCAAGGAGAGAGATGGTGGAAGGAAGTATTAATGCATTATTTGAAATATTGAGCAGATGTGATGGATGATAAAATTGTGATATGGGACCAGGGATGCCAATGGATGATGTGTCATTAAAGTCAGAGCAGGAAAAGAATTTTTAGTGAATGGTCCTAAAACGGTAATCAAGGCAAACAAAACAGTATCGTGGTATATAGCCAGAATGTCTCAGGAACAGTGATCGAGTAGACCTAAAGTAATAGAAATTGAAATCTGACCCCAGTTTAGGATTGGGAAGATCCAGCTTGGAATCCTGGATTCTTTTTTTTGTTTGTTTTTTGTTTTTTGGGCCACACCCGGTGACTCTCAGGGGTTACTCCTGGCTTTGCACTCAGAAATCGCTCCTGGCTTGAAGGACCATATGGGACTCAGGGAATTGAACCAAGGTTCATTCTGAATCAGCAAACACCCTAAAGCTGTGCTATCACTCCCGCCCTGGAATTCTGGATTCTTTTGGAACAAGCAGGATATTTGATTTCTCTATGCCTCAGTTTTCCCCATCTATAAAATGGAGATGAATGTAGCCAGTATATTGTATAAAGATTAAGAAAGCTTAAGGGGCTCAGAGTGAATGCTGGATAAGTTAGCTTTCCAGCATTGGGAGACCCCTCCTTGTGCCATTCAAAGACTGAGTAAGGGTGACAATATAGATGTGGATAGAAACACATTGGAATACTGTATTTAATTAATTTTTTAACTTTCTATGTTTTGTGTTTCACACATATTCTGTAATGAAATATCACCTTTTGAATCCAATAAAAAAGTATGTTTAGAAAGAAACAAATACCTGATCATTAAGAAAGAGTTACTGTCTCACAGTCAAGTCCTGTGAAATATATGAAACCTATAACCCTTGTCAGATGCTGCAAGATTTCTTCAAATAATGGGACAAGGAAAAAAGAGACATTTTCTCAAATATTTGCCAGAACCCAAAGAGTCAATACAACTTTGAGTAAGTGAACTCCCTCCACATACACATATGGTGATATGCAGATGCACACATGTATGGGTATGCACAACATGCATAAGTTCTTGTGCACACACACAGAGCTTTCCTCTTTTCCTTTGGCCAACCACAGCTAGTTTTGGGGCCCTAAGAACTAGGTGACAGTATCAGGATATTAGGGCAGAGCCTGACCATAGATAGGGTTTGTTGACTCCCCATCTGCATTAGACTAACTCCAGCATTGCTTTCTTTTTCATCTATCCATGTGACCAGCCACAGAACAGTATACCTGACATTATTATATGGATGATCCGAGGTGAAAGAAGACTGGCCTATGCACGAATTCCTGCACATCAGGTTTTATATTCCACAACTGGTGAGAAAGCATCAGGAAAGTACTGTGGGAAGACACAGACCATCTTTTTGAAGGTATGACTTTATTACTGCAAGTGTAATAGGAGATACTTCAACACAGTTCCATAAATGTTTTGTTATTGAATGACTTAAGGCATGTGATCAAGCTTCTTTGAGGGTGGTAAGTCTCACAGAAGGGTTCAAGATCTGCTGTTATTTAGTTAAAAAAAAATCTCCTCAAACTGGTGAGGTGTGTTGTATACTTCATGACTGGAATTCAGTCATGAATAATTGTGTAAAAACCTAAATTATGAACAACCTTATGAACTATGGTGTTTAAATAAAGTAATTTTTAAAAATTACAGAAATAACCACCTCAAGAGGTCTTGTCACACTAATACTAACATAACATTGTGAATGCTTTGCTTTCTGCCATGAGTTCCCCCCACACATTGCTAAGGCATAGAAATATCAGATGCAAAGCAATGCCTTTCTTTCCTTTCCTTTTAGTGAGACTTTGACACCTAGGAAAGGAGAAGGTAGTGGAGATAGTTCATGGAATCAATTGCCCTAACTTAGTTTTGGGTTCTCAGATTGAATTTTTTTTTTTTGGTTTTGGGGCCACATCCAGCGGCGCTCAGGGGTTACTCCTGGCTCTGTGCTCAGAAGTTGCTCCTGGCAGGCTCGTGGTACCAAATGGGATACCAGGAATCGAACCACCATCTGCCCTGAATGGGCAGCATGCAAGGCAAATGCCCTATTGCTGTGCTATCTCTCCAGCTCCTTAGATTGAAAATTTTTGAGACTCAATACTGTTGGGTAGGATTCTAGCTCACTTTAGAGTCAGGAACCCCTTTCAGCATGTGGTGAAAGCTAGTGGCCCTAAACTTCTTGAAGAATGAATCTCTTTCATGATCCCATTCCATATTTAGGATATGATTCAGGAGATTCTTAGAACCCCTAAGAACCTGAATGAAAGAGGACTCTGTATGTACATCTGAAGCACAGGGGTCAGTCAGAGCTGGGGCTGGAAACAAAAATAAAAATAGCTCCAAACTACATCTTTGGAGTGACTTTCTCTGAAACCCCAAATAAATAATCAAGGAAGAGGAAGAAAAGGAGAGAAGAAAATCAGACAGGAGAAAGTTCTCTCAAAATAAGGAGACAGCTGCGAAAGCTTTTGTTTGTATAGTAGATCGCTTTTATCATATTTACTATAAAATAAATTAAAATACAATTTTAATAATTATTTATTCATTTTAAAGAATAAAATCACTGTTAGCACAATTGTATCTTATTAAATATAACAATTTTCTTTTAGTAATCAGGAAAGAGTGACTCTGCTTTCTATTTTTGTTTTGTTTTGAAGCCAAACCTGGTAGTATTCGGGGATTACTCCTAGATTTGAGCTCAGGAATTATGCCTGGTGGTGCTCAGGGGACCATATGAGATGCTGAGGATCTAACCTGGATTGGCCGCATGCAAGGCGACCGCCTTAACCACTGTACTATCACTCTGGCGCCTCTTTATATTTTGCAAAGCTCTTTACAGCACTAACATTGAATTGCGCTTCTAAACATCATCTAATTAAATAAGTGTATGAAATGTAAAATTACATAAGAAAAATGCAGGAGTATTTTTATGCTAGTTTCAGATAATTCACCTTGAATGAAACACCAAACAATAAAAAGCAGTTTTTGAAAAGTTAGATGCAAGTTGAAAGCTAAAACTATTTCAAGGGTCTTTCCTTCACTACTATGTTCAAATCTTTGGTTCTGTCAAAGGAAAGCCATCATGCTTTTCTGGCTCATAGAAATGATCATTCTGGAAACATTGATTCATTGAATTTAAATAGATCTTCCTCTCGTTGCCACATTTTATTACATAAAATAGGAAGAGGTCGCCTACTTTGCTATCACCTTGCGGTAGCCTAGGAAGGACCGCGGTTCAATCACCCAGAGTCCCATATGGTCCTCCCAAGCCAGGAGCGATTTCTGAGCACATAGCCATAACCATAGTGAGTAACCCCTGAGCGTCAAGGGGTGTGCCCCCCACACCCCCCAAAATAAAAACCAGAAAAGGCTTGTAGTGGGAAGTTATTATGTTTGCCATGACCCATACAAGTGTGTTTTTTTTTAATTCTTATTTGAACATGTGAATGTTATCTGTGGCAATAATATGTGGGGTTTTCTCTCAAAATATCAAGTTAGGGCCCGGAGAGATAGCACAGCGGCGTTTGCCTTGCAAGCAGCCGATCCAGGACCAAAGGTGGTTGGTTCGAATCCCGGTGTCCCATATGGTCCCCTGTGCCTGCCAGGAGCTATTTCTGAGCAGACAGCCAGGAGTAACCCCTGAGCACCGCCGGGTGTGACCCAAAAACCAAAAAAAAAAAAAAAAAAAAAGAATTTCCCACTTTCGGGGCCGGTGAGGTGGCGCTAGAGGTAAGGTGTCTGCCTTGCAAGCACTAGCCAAGGAAAGGACCACGGCTCGATCCCCCGGCGTCCCATATGGTCTCCCCAAGCCAGGGGCAATTTCTGAGCACGTAGCCAGGAGTAACCCCTGAGCATCAAATGGGTGTGGCCCGAAAAACCAAAAAAAAAAAATATCAAGTTAATTTTTTTTATGTTCAAGAAAAAAATTGAAATAACTGAATTTCATGGGGCCGGAGAGATAGCATGGAGGTAAGGCGTTTGCCTTTCATGCAGAAGGTTCGTGGTTCAAATCCTGGCGTCCCATATGGTCCCCCGTGCCTGCCAGGAGCGATTTCTGAGCATAGAGCCAGGAGCAACCCCTGAGCACTGCCGGGTGTGACCCAAAAAAGCAAAAAAAAACAAAAAAAAAACAAAAAAACAAAAAAAAAAGAAATAACTGAATTTCTAAAACATCATTTCAAAACTTAAAATGTCCCATTTAAAAAAGGAAAAGTGGGGCTAAGAGATAGCACAGTGGAGCATTAGCCTTACATGGGCTGACCTGGGAAGGACCCAGTTTGATTCCCGGCATCCCCTATGGTCTCCTCAGCCTGCCAGGAGTGATTTCTGAGCTCAAAGCCAGAAGTGACCCCTGGGCACCACTGGGTATGGCCCACCAACTAATAAATCAATTAATCAATAAATAAGTAAAGTTAAAAATACATTTAAAAAAGAAAAAGAAAGGAATACTATGTTAGGTCGTTGCTCAAACAATTGTGCAAGTGCCTTTGCTTCTGGTGTAAGTCAATCCTCATAGAAGTGCTTTGCATGCAACTCCCTTCTGAACTCTTAAAATACTAAGAAGATACTGTACTCAAGGGTCATGCTTTAATAAGATTAGTCTTTGTAACTGCTTCATCTAGGGAATTCTTAGGCAAACCGGTATTTTGTTTCCATCACTAAAAAAGATGAAAAAATACAATTACTATTTGTTGATTCAGTTCCGACCTAGATTCCTGCTACAACACCTGGAAGTACCCTCAGCACCTGGACCATGAAAAGGACAACTGACATCCTAGTCTTATTAAGAAGATAGTTTTAATCTCCTAAACCCCCTGAAAAGGCCCTCAGGGACACACAGGGGATGCTGTATTAGGGAGCCACTGCTTTCTTTGCTATTTTAATCTTTGCTGTGGGGGTTATTTGGAAATATTTTAACTGTACAAACATAAGATTAGACCGATGAGAGCAATAATTAGATGTTCAGTCTGCCTTGGTTTGAACTTAATGTCACAGTTCATGCTGTGCCCAGTACTCATGTCCCTTGCATTTCACAGTATCCTCAGGAAAAAAACAATGGACCAAAGGTGCCTGCAGAGTTGCGAGTGAACATCTGGCTGGGTTTAAGTACTGTGGAGAAGAAATTCAACAGCTTTGCAGAAGGCACATTCACTGTTTTTGCTGAAATGGTACGTGCAGCGGCCATCTCTTTTTCTCTCTGGAGTTGAGGGAGAGTGGTGGGGTGTCCACAATGGCCACTACCCAAAAGCCCATCTGAGGTGCTTTAATCTAAAGGATTACATAGGAACAGATTACACTGGGACAGATCAGACAGATTCAAGTGCCAGGATCCCAGGAATGAGGCATTTGAGAGCAAATGGTTCCCTCCTCACTTCCGGGAAGCCTCATCAATTTTCCCAGGAGGAAGAAGACACTGCCTGAAGATTTCATAAACAATAGAGATCATTTGCAAAACCTTTCCTTAGTTTCAAATCCACTTTTCAATTAAATGTCTCATTGTAGTTAAAACAAATGAAAATAATTTTCATGGTTTGTAGCTGAAAACAGAACCATTTGAATTTTCTAATGTACTTTTTTTTTCAATAGGGGCTACATATGTCAGTGCTTGGGGCTACCAGGACCATCCCCAGGGGACGTTCAGAGGCCACCTTACACATTCTCACACATTAAATGTTCCACCATTTAAGCAATCTCCTCTACTCTTTCATATACTATTTGGAGGCGTGGACCATACTTGACAGTTCTCAGGGTTTACTCCTAGTTGGCTCATGGGACCATATATGGGACTATACAATCCAACCCACATACAAGAAAAACACCATAATAAGATCTGTGTTGTCTCTCTGACCCTATAGTGGTGGGTTTTCCAAGATGGACTTTCTCCTGACAAGCAGAAGAAAATTTAAGAATTTCTCTTTTTATAGTTTTGTGCCAGGTACCAAGGCCAGTACTGAAAATGAATCAATGAATATAATTGATCTTTCATCAATTATAATGTTTTTTTGGGAAATGTGCCTCATGTTCTAAACAGTGGACTTACAACTGAAAATGAAATAAGCATGTTCACGAAGTGAGCACTTTTTACAAGTTTATATTTAAAATATTAGGTTCAGAAACTGCTTGCAATTATTCAAAATAATAAGAAAGACAGGCAATTGGCTCAAGTGGTAGCACACTTACTTTGTAGGAGTGAAGCCCTAGATTTGATCGCCTGCAACTCATGACCCCTGAGTATGACCCTGTCGCCCACTCTCAGTGACTCTTTCCCAAAAATAGAAACAAATGACATCATAGATCACTCCTGTCAAAGCACTTTAACAATCATTTGAGAATCAGAAACACTCTACTATAACAGCATTATTATTGCTAATAGCAGATGGAAATGCTGAATCTTAGAAAGATAAATGCTTTACCTAAAATTTCATATTCAATAACATCTCAGGTTAGTTCCACACTTTCTAAATATAAAGCATTTTTGCCTTCTGTCTTTTCTTAGCCTTAGTTTAAGATAGCATTGAAAATAGTCTGACCTGGGGCCAGTGCAATAGCACAGTGGGCAGGATATTTGTCTTGTATAAGGCCAACCTAGTTTCGATCCCCAATATCCCATATGTTCTCATGAGTACTACCAGAAATCTCTGTTGAGTGCAGAGCCAGGAGTAATCCCTGAGCACTTCGGGGTATGGTTCAAAAACTAAAAGAAAAAAAAAAAGGCTGGCTTTATTTATTGATCTCTAATAAGGTTTCTTTCTCCTTTTCTTTTAATAGTACGAAAATCAAGCTATTATGTTTGGAAAGTGGGGCACATCTGGATTAGTAGGTCGTCACAAATTCTCTGATGTCACAGGAAAAATAAAGCTCAAGAAACAATTCTTTTTGCCTCCCAAAGGTTGGGATTGGGAAGGAGAGTGGATAGTTGATCCTGAAAGAAGGTATGTTTTCTGTGTACTGAGAAAAAATGATGTCAATAAGAACCTTTTCCTAGAAACTGTTTAATGAATCTTCCCCATCACTTTTTTTTGGGGGGGGGGGGTGAAGATCACACCCAGCAGTTCTCAGGAGTACACCTAGCTCTGCATTCAGAAATCATTCCTGGCAGGCTCAGGGAATCATATAGGATGCCAGGACTGGAACCACCATTTGTCCTGGGTCCGTTGCATGCAAGGCAAAAGTCCTACTGCTGTGCTATCTCTCCGGCCCCCCCCCATCACTTTTTTAAATGATATTTACAGAGTTCTCACTAAGTAGAAATGGGTTCATTAAAATTTCTAGACACATGAAAGGCAGCATTAATATCTCATATTATATGACAAATATAAAAATCGCCTGGTAATTACATTTACTGAGAACATATTATGGTTAGGGTGTTGAGCAAAAATGCCATTCTTGTTGAAACAGGGAGGACTTCAGCCCTACAAGATAGATCATATCTAACATTATGAAGGGTAGGCTATATTTCTTGCAAGCAAACAAGAACAAGACATAGTTTCACAAATATTAGCAGGAAACACAAAAATCCTGGTCAGAGACAATGGACTTCATTTCCCAGAGCACCAACTGTCACTCTATTCTTATCCTCAATTGCTACAGGATGACAGAAGAGAGGAGAGGCTCTGAGATTAGGGCTCCTAAATATCCATTCCACCATGATTGTTAAACATACTAGTTCTTATTCTGCAAAGAGCTATCTGGGGCTGGAGAGAGTGCTGTGGGAGCTGGAATTTGAATGTATTTGGATTGAAGTTCATGTGGCTGACTTAAGTTTATTCCCCAATACCACATAAGCTTCCCTGAGCATCTGGAGGAGTGATCACTGAGTACAGAGCCAGGTCTAACCCAAAACTCAGAAAAAGAAAAAGAGGACATTATCTGTATTCCAAGTTGGTGAATATAAACAGAAAACATTCCCCCAAATATAGCATATAACAAATATTATGAGGCCTTCATTCAGAAATACAAAATTCAAAGTGAGTGCTCTCCCAGCAAGTAATAGTATTATCTCTATTTAATAATGAGAAACCCAAAAGAAATTGATGAAGTCCAAAAGTCACACAGGTTGTCAGAGATATTCATTTTGTCAGGGTGAAAACCAGGTATGGCCAGGACACTCAAACCAGCAATCAACGATTATACTGGAAAGTCTACCGTAATTATTTCTGTAAAATTGTTTGGAGTTAACTTTAAATGAGAGAATCAAACCAATTGTTTGGTATGCACATGGTCTTGAAATAGGTTAGTAAAAATGAAAGAAGAAAAGGAACTTTGCAGATGTGGAGTGAGGAGGCGGGGAGCAGGCAGGGAAGGAACTGATTTCCCTGGAGTCTGCGCAATGTCAAAGCCTGGTTTCCAAGTATTACCCTAAGCATCAGAAACAGCATTCTTTTCTCTTCGCCTCATGAAAAGATACTTGAGTTTAGAGGAAACATTCTTAAGAGAGAGGCTGGATCTTAAGGCCCAAACTTAGAGTTTGCTTTCCCTGTCACCATTACCAACCCCAGCCCAATCACACAGACAGTAGGAAGAAGATACATTGTGGGATTAATTGGATTACATGAGTGTGCTGAGTCTAGTATTAATATTTAGTAGTTGTCTCTGGTTTGCCTGTAACCCAAGACAGCTTGCTCTAGATGTATTTGGGGTTGCTAGTTTGGAGAAAGGAAATGGGATTTTAATTGGAGAGGATAAAGAAAGCTTATTGAGGACAGAGAAAGGGAAAGGGAACTGCAGTCGGAGAAGTAGACACATTCAGGATTGGATGGAACCTCAGACGTACCCGCCTCATTTCTTGTTCTTCTCTGGGGCCCTGAGAAGTTAATTTATACAAATTATCAAGACTATAGTTATTTTCTGCCTTTTTTTTTTCCTCTCTGAGTTTTATACAGCAGAGGAAAGGAGTAGAAATGGTAAAGGAAAAACAAATATTTAAAAAGAAATGGTAAAAAATAAGAAACCTCATTTGAGTGAATACCTGGCAAAAGACTTAAAGTCAAAGTTGGAAGCAATATTCTTTTTTGCAGGATTGTCCAAAGACTTGCTAATTTAAGAGAGAAATTGACATGGCAGGGAGTCAGCATGGCTTTCTCCAGTTCCCAAATGTAGTTTGGAGCCATAAATTGCCGGGCTTGGCAGGCTACTAGGAACTCTCTAGAAAATTCTAACTCCTTCCTGTAGTTTGTTAGTTATGTAGACCAAGCAACCCCTGAGTGAAAATTTCCACACTTGGTCTTCTAAGAGGGTCTCTATTACATTTTTAAAAATAGAGGAACCATGGGGGACAACTCCCTATTCGTTTGAACTGATATCCAAGAGTTTTTGCTGAGAAAAAGCCAAACAGCCCTGAACTGAAACACAAGTATGGAACATGAGGTCCCTCTCAGAAGCTGCTGCCCACCACAGTTTCCCCAGACTTCACCCTAATTATGGAGCGGGAACAATCCTGCTAATTTGAGGAGTTCTCTATAATTTAGGTCTCATTGTTCCAGCGGGCCCTTTCTTCAAAGGAATGTCAAGAGCTATTAGAACAAAGAGGAGTTTGGAATGGAGAACAGAAAGGGGAAAGCCAGGAGGGAAAGGAGCTGCCCCCAGGGTAGACATGCTTCCCAGCCATTGGCAAGAGCTGGGACTGTGGGCTACCCTTTCTCTCTGGGATCAAGCAAGCTTTCCTCCACAGTTTGCTGACTGAGGCAGATGCGGGTCACTCGGAGTTCACGGATGAAGTGTATCAGAATGAGAGTCGCTATCCGGGAGCTGAGTGGAAGCCAGCTGAGGACACCTACACAGATGCGGTGAGCAGCCTCTTCTGAGATGCACCCTCATACTTTAATTCCTTGAGCCCCAGAATCCATGAACCCAACAGCAGTTAGCCCCATTCCATGCTGAAGAGCCCTGTATTTATATGAACTTTAACCACACAAGTGCAACCGGAGAGACTACTGTGGAAAGGACACTGGGCCTATTTAACTAGATGCTGGTCAAAGGTAATATTTGGGTTGTGCAAGTTTTTGAAACAAATATTTATTGTGTGTCCAGTTGCAAAAGTCATGACACGTCACCTGTTCCTGCCTCTAAAATATTCAAACAGAAAATAAAGAAAATAGAAGAAAGGAAAAGTAGTTTTCCCCAATCCGTATTTCTTTTTTTTTTTCTTTTTTCTTTTCTTTTCTTTTCTTTTCTTTTCTTTGTGTGTGTGTGTGTGTGTGTGTGTGTGTGTGTGTGTGTGTGTGTGTGTGGTTTTTGGGTCACACACGGCAGTGCTCAGGGGTTATTCCTGGCTCCATGCTCAGAAATTGCTCCTGGCAGGCACGGGGAACCATATAGGATGCCAGGATTCGAACCGATGACCTCCTGCATGAAAGGCAAACGCCTTACCTCCATGCTATCTCTCCGGCCCCAAGTTTTCCATTTCTGAACTCATACAGAACCCTTTCCTTTACATAAGTAGAATCATGGTATGCAGAGTTCTGCAATTTGTATTTTTCACAATATTGGACATCTGATATCAAAATATGCAGATCTAGGAGAATAAGAAAAAAATACCTATGAAGTGTTGTATATACTATATGTGTCCATTACAATTTGTTTCTCAATCCTTTTTTCTCTTTTTTTCAGTCTTCAAGTTTTTATAAATGATGCCACAGTAATATCCTTATATGTAGTTTTTTAATTCATCTTTGAAAGCTTGCCTCTGGGAAAGATCCCTAGATCGGCTTCGTCACAGAATCAATTTATGTATAATATTTGGGTAAAAATTGCTGCCTGCTTTCCAAGAGTTGGCTTAAATTTTTGTTCCCACAAGTGGTATATTAGAGGACTGTTATGCTATGTACTAATGCCCACTTTAACATCTTTGTTAATACACAAATAAAAGACATCTTGTTATTTTCATTTCCTTATTCTTAAAGTGTGGCTGGATATTCCTCCATTAACCACTTTTATTTCTTTCACTGTGATTTTTTAGAACTATCAGGTTTAATGAATTTTAAGTAGTTTTAAGCCAATATTTAACATAAACTTTGCCCAGTCTTAAATGAGGCAACTTCAATAGCATTTCTCTGTACTTAAAAACACATTTTTTAGCCTTATCCTCCTTTGATGGGCTCATCTCAATATAACCCCTCATAAATAAACTATTTAAAATATTAAACTAAAATGTGAAATTACTATTTGACCATTTCTGACTTACAAGAGCAATTTCTCATGGTTTAACGTAACATATTCTCATTAACAGAGCTGTTCTGAGAAACAAATTTCCATATAGGAATTGAAAAATAACAAAAGTTGAGAGGTTTGTTCTGGGTTAGGATTTGATTTCCAAGATAATAGCAGGGTTCACGTGTGAATTCCATGGTGCCTGTCTCTCACCTTTGCATATTATTTCACACAATAACTGCATTTATTTGTTTGTCTATGGTTTTTAAAGAACGGAGATAAAGCAGCATCACCCCATGAGCTCACTTGCCCTCCAGGTTGGGAATGGGAAGACGATGCGTGGTCATATGACATAAATCGTGCAGTGGATGAGAAAGGTAAAATACTTTCGATCTGTTTCCTGGGTGGGTTCTCTCTGTGAAGACCTTAAGTAGAATCTGTTTCCTTGAAAGGGAGGAGTTTCATCCCTATTAGTCTGGATTAACCACATCTTGAGGTGTTTCTTGTTAATTCAGATACAAAATCTGAAGTGGAGTATGGTATATCTATCAAGAATCAAAGATATGGGGCCGGGCGGTGGCGCTAGAGGTAAGGTGCCTGCCTTGCCTGCGCTAGCCTTGGACGGACCGTGGTTCGATCCCCCGGCGTCCCATATGGTCCCCCAAGCCAGGAGCAACTTCTGAGCGCATAGCCAGGAGTAACCCCTGAACGTTACCGGGTGTGACCCAAAAACCAAAAAAAAAAAAAAAAAAAAGAATCAAAGATATAAGAGGTAGTAGAGTGGCTAGACTTCTAGAGTCCAGGGATTCAGCATAAGAATCAGAGACTGGCAGATAGGATTCAATTCCTGACACCAAAAGGCCCACCAGGTATTATTATGGAGGCCCTGAAGTGTGTCTGGGAGAGGTCCTGGCAGTTTCCAGCATTGCTGGCCCAAGTATCCTCAGGACTGCAGGGCCCTAGCAGCATAGTATCTCAGGCCTTTGTACTGTTCTGCTGACCTAATTGGCCAAGAATTGTTAGTGAGGTCTCCAGGTCACCTGGCCACCTTCTGCAAGAAATTTACAAACTATATCTGTCATGCACTCACACATTCAAGCTCTGGGGAAAAGCTGGATTTTTTTTTTCCCTCTGTTTTAGTGTTATTCTATTCTCTCCCTGTGACCATCATTATCTGCCCAACTTACATCAAAAAGAAGAATAGTAAAATAGCTTACAAAGCAATCCTATTCGGGGTCAGAGCTGTGACACAAGTGGTAAGGCATCTGCCTTGCCAGCACTAGCCTAGGGCAGACTGTGATTCGATCCCCCAGCATCCCATATGGTCCCCCAAGCCAGGAGAGATTTCTGAGAGCATAGCCAGAGTAACCCCTGACCATAACCAGGTATGGCCCAAAAACAAAACAGAACAAAAAAAGAAAGCAATCCTATTCAATGATAAAGCACATTATTGACATAGCTTCTATAAATGATGTTTGTCTCCTTCTATGAATGGAAATTAAAGTGAAATGGGTGCTAACATTTGTAACTATTAAATGAAGGCATTTAATTTTTTCCCTAAAAGTATGAGTAATGCACAGGAACAGCCTACACTTATATTAAAGATTTCTTTTTTTTTTTTTTTTTTTTTTGGTTTTTGGGCCACACCCGTTTGATGCTCAGGGGTTACTCCTGGCTATGTGCTCAGAAATCGCCCCTGGCTTGGGGGGACCATATGGGACGCCGGGGGATCGAACCGCGGTCCTTCCTTGGCTAGCGCTTGCAAGGCAGGCACCTTACCTCCAGCGCCACCTACCCGGCCCCTATATTAAAGATTTCAAGTAAGATGATAACCACCGGGGCTGGAGAGATAGCTTGGAGGTAAGGCATTTGCCTTGCATGCAGAAGGACAGTGGTTCAAATCCTGGCATTCCATATGGTCCCCTGAGCCTGCCAGGAGCAATTTCTGAGCATGGAGCTAGGAGTAACCCCTGAGTGCTGCTGGGTGTGACCCAAAAACCAAAAAAAAAAAAAAAAGATGATAATCACCTTGGTACACACATCAGCTTTACAATAAGACCATTCACTGACCAACCACAAATAAAGTAGAGAGCTTGGCCTTAGTGCTTTGATTTCATTATTTTGGTTCATTTTTTTCTAATGAAGCACAATTTGGGAGGGTTAGGCTATTATGTTTTTATTTGGGGGCCACACCCAGTGGATCTCAAGGGGTACTCCTGCCTCGGTACTGAAGAAACACTCCTGTCAGGCTTAAGGAACACTATAGAATGTCAGGGACTATACAGGATGTCAGATACATTCACACATGAAAGTAGAGTGTTGTGGAGCAGAAGTGACAGAGTGCTTTCTGAAAATTTGACCATTTGACAAAAGTATCTCTTTCTGATCATCTGTTCCAGGCTGGGAATATGGAATTACCATTCCTCCTGAAAATAAGCCCAAATCCTGGGTTGCAGCAGAGAAAATGTATCATACTCACAGACGGCGGAGGCTTGTCCGCAAACGCAGGAAAGATGTAACACAATCCTCTGCAAGTACTGCAAGGGTAAGAGGAGTAATGGAGCAATTAAGGGGTGAGAGGCAAGGGAGCCAGGCTGTAAGCTTTGCCTTTTATGCCACACAGAATTCCAGTCAATGTGACTTTTTTTTTTTATTTAAACACTATGATTACAAAGTTGTTCAAAATTGAGTTTCAGTCTTACAATTTACACTATCCTTTACCCATGAAAGTTTCCCACCACCATTATCCCTGGTTTCTCTCCCACCGTCCCCTCTAATTGACTGTGGGGCAGGCATTTTACTCCTCTCCTCCCTCCTTCTTTCTCCCTCTCCCTATCTTTACCACTCTTCCTCTTCTTTTTTTCCTTTTTTGACACTGGTTTGCTCTACTGTTAATGAAGGGAAACCAGGAAACCATGCATATCACTTCGTCTTCATCCAACATCCAGTTACTGTCCCGAGTGATTGGTTCTAATTATCATTGTCATAGTGCTCCCTTCTTTGCCCTAACTGCACTGCTCCACTATTTGTGGAAAGCTTCCTACCATGTACTAGTCCTCCTGGCCCTCTTCTTTATTGTGGTAGACATACCTACCACATTATCTTTTTTTTTTTATATCCCATAAATGAGTGAGACTATTCTGTCTATCCTTCTGATTTATTTCACTCAGCTTAATACTCTTCACATCCATCCAAATCCAAGCAAATTTCATGACTTCATTTTTTCTAAGGGCTACATCTACATAGAATACATTGTGTAGATATACCAGTTTCTTTACCACTTATCTGTTCTCAAGCACCTAAGTTGTTTTCAGATTCTTGCTATAATAAATAGTGCTGCAATGAATATAGGAGTACAGATGGCATTTTTTGTATTGTGTTTTTGTGTTCCTAGAGTATATATCTATTCCTAGGAGTGATGAATCATATCGAAGCTCAATTTTTAGTTTTTTTTTTTTTAACTCTGGACAAGTCTGCATTCCCACCAGCAGTAAAAAAGAGTGCCTTTCTCCCCACATCCATGCCAGTACTGGTTGTTCTTGCTCTTTGTGATGTGTACAAATCTCTGTGTTGTGAAATTATCTGTTGTTTTGATTTGCATCTCTCTGATGATTAGTGATATGAAGCATTTTTTTCATGTACCTTTTGGCCATCGGCATATCCTCTGAGAAAATGTCTGTTCATATCTTCTTTCATTTTTGGATGGGGTTAGATGTTCATTTCTTGCTGAGTCCTACCAGTGCCTTGTATATGTTAGCTTGGATATTAAACCCTTATCAGATGGGTATTTCATAACTAGCTTCTCCCATTTCGAGGGCATTCTTTGTGTCCTAGTCACTGTTTCCTTCAAGGTGCAAAAGTTTTAAGTTTAATGTAGTTCAATTTGTTTATGATTGCGTTCACTTTCTTGGTCAATAGTGTTTCTTCCTTGGAGTTTTCTTTAGTTTCAATGTCATGGAGTGTTATGCCTATACTTTCTACTATATATCTTATGGTTTCAGGTCTGAAAGCAAGGTCTTTACTCCATTTTGATTTGATTTAATGTGCATGACATTAAATAGAGGTCTGAGTTCACTTTTTGCATCTAGCTGACCAATTTTCCCAACACCACTTGCTGAAGAGGCTTTCCTTGCTCTATTTTGTATTTTTTGACCTTTTATCAAAGATTAACTGATTGGGGGCCAGAGAGAGAGCACAATGGTAGGGCATTTGCCTTGGGCTTGGCCAATCCAGGTTTTATACCTGGTATCCCATATAGTCCCCTGAGCCCGCCAGGAGCAATTTCTGAGCGCAAAGCCAGGAGTAATCCCTGAGTGCCACCAGGTGGGACCCAAAAACCAAAAAAAATTTTTAATTGATTGTATACTGGTGGGTCCATCTCAGAATATTCAAGTCTACTGCATTGATCTGAGGGTCTATCTTTATTCCAGTACCATTCTGTTTCAATGACTACTGCTTTATAGTACAGTTTAAACTTGAGAAAAGTGATTCCTCTCATGTTCTTTTTCAAAATGATTGTTTTGGCTATTTGTGGGTATTTATTGTTCCATACAAATTTTCAGAATGTTTGAAGCACTTTTGTTAAAGCAGTCTATTTATTCATTTATTGGTTTTGGGGTTATACCTGGTGATGCTCAGGGATTACTCCTGGCTCTGCACTCAGAAATTACAGCTGGCAAGCTTGGGGGACCACATAGGATGCCAGAAATCAAACTGGGTCCTTCCTGGGTCTGCTGTATGAAAGGCAAATGCCCTATCACTGTGCTATCTCTCCAGCCCCTAAACCATGTTTTGAAAAATGTCATGGATATTCTAATAGGGATTGCATTAAATCTATACATTGCTTGGGAAGTATTGACATTTTAATGATGTTTGCCCTTACAGTTCATGAGCAGGGTATATATATTCCTTGTGTCCTCTTTTATTTCTTGAAGCAATGCTTTGTTATTTTCTTTTAATAGGTCTTTCATCTTTTTAGTAAAATTAACTCAAAGGTACTTGATTTTCTGAGGCACAATTGTGAATAGGATTGTTATTTTAATATCTCAGCCTCTGTTCTCTAGAGAAGCTTTTTTGTAGTCATTAGGACTTTCATGCCATCTGCTAACAGCAAGAGCTTCACGTCTTCCTTTCCAATCTAAATGCCCACTGGTTGTTCAGCAGTGAGAGTTATTAAAGTTGTTAAATTTGTTTCTCCATGTCAGGGTGTAATTCACTACTATTTTCCGAGCATCGTGATCTGAGAAATTAGTTGATACAATTTCTATATTCTTGATTTTATGAAGGTATATTTTGTGGCCCAGAATGTGATCTATATTAGAGAATGTTTTATGTGCATTAGAGAAGAATGTATATAATCAGCTTTCTGGGGATGAAAAATTTTTTATATATCTATTAAGCACTTTATTGCATTTCTTCCTTCAAAGCCAGTATATTCTTATTAATTTTAGTTGTTTTTTTTTTTACCTATCCAAGGATGACAGAGTGGTGTTAAAATATCCCCCAACTATTGTATTGCTATTGATGCCTTTCTTCAAGTCTATTAGCAGTTTATTTTAAGTATTTTGCTGATACCTTATTAGATGCAATATATTTATGAGTGTGTTTTTTTCCTGATGTACACATCCTTGATTATTAACAAATCACCGTCTCTGTCTCTAACAACCCTTTTTAAAGCCTTAAGTCCATGTTGCTGTTCCTATTGCTGCCTGGTTCTGCTCTTTCCCTCTTCACTAATGTCCACTACCTAGTTGAACCATGCTGATGAGTTCCCAATCATGCTGCTGCTTTCCACAATTCCCAGCTCTGCTGCAGGGCTGAGGGATCAATTCAGGACATCATTCATCCTGTCTTTGGGAACAACACAGCCACAGTGCTACTTCCAGCTCAGCCTCTGTTCTCCAGGGCCTATCTGGCACTACTTTTTTCCCAATAATCTCCCTCAGTGTTTGATACTCGATCTAATGGTCTGTCTTTGCTCCTTCTCCAGGTGTCTGATTCTGGGCTGGGCACAGGCAGTGGGGCGTTTGCCTTGCACGGGCTAACCTAGAATGGACTGCCATTCAATTCCCCTGGCATCCCAGATGGTCCCCCAAGCCAGGGGCAATTTCTGAGTACATAGCCAGGAGTAACCCTTGAGAGTCACTGGGTGTGGCCCAAAAATAACAAAAAGGTATTTTAAAAAAAAAGAAAAAAAAGGCAAACAAATTTATTTTATTTTCTAGAGGTTGAATACATTTTTCTCTAAGTTACTGAATTAGGCGCTCCTCCTGATGGTAAAACCACCATATTGAAAAATCTCATTTCATGTTAATTTATGGTAGTTCTACATTCCCATGGACCATCAGATCTGCAAAGGTAGAGAAATAATCCACTTTGTTCTCTTGTATATCTCTGGTTCCTAACACAGAGCTTGGCACAGAGTACATGTTCAATATGTATTTGTTGAATGACCAAATAATTTTCTTTACCAACAGAAGAATACCTATTATTAATATGACAGTGATGACAATTAGTATCATCAAAACTTTTGTTTTATTTTAGGCTATGGAAGAATTTGAAGACCGAGAAGGATGGGAATATGCTTCATTAATTGGCTGGAAATTTCACTGGAAACAGCGGAGTTCAGATACCTTTCGC
The DNA here is from genome assembly GCF_024139225.1 of Suncus etruscus. Classification (NCBI taxonomy): domain Eukaryota; kingdom Metazoa; phylum Chordata; class Mammalia; order Eulipotyphla; family Soricidae; genus Suncus; species Suncus etruscus. The sequence continues at coordinate 37,499,922 of NC_064864.1, read as the reverse complement.
CGTAGGCGCTGGAGAAGAAAAATGGCTCCTTCAGAAACACATGGTGCAGCTGCCATCTTTAAACTCGAAGGTGCCCTTGTAAGTAATGACTAGCCAAAGTTCACATAACGTTGGCACAGGGAAATTTCATGAATGTTGAATACATCTGACTCTATAAAAACCTCCGGAAGGGTCTCTATTATAATTCTTATAGAATTAATGTATCATTAACATTGAAAAGGTAACATAAAAAGTTCTGCTGCAGACACAATTATTTCACATAGTTTCACCTAGCATTTCTAAACACCTGTCCCAAAACCCTTGCTTCTGGTGACAACTGTTAGCATCCATTATATCTTAGAAAAAAAATTCACAAATTATGGAAGTTAAATATATAGGTAAGAGAATAGAATAGCCTTTTTTTTAATCCAACCACAATTAGCATTTTTCTAATACAAATTATTTAGGGGGAAAATTGTAAGAGGGAGGGAGGGAAGAAGAAAGAAAGAAAGAAAGAAAGAAAGAAAGAAAGAAAGAAAGAAAGAAAGAAAGAAAGAAAGAAAGAAAGAAAGAAAGAAAGAAAGAAAGAAAGAAAGAAAGAAAGAAAGAAAGAAAGAAAGAAAGAAGAAAGAAAGAAAGAAGAAGAAAGAAAGAAAGAAAGAAAGAAAGAAAGAAAGAAAGAAAGAAAGAAAGAAAGAAAGAAAGAAAGAAAGAAAGAAAGAAAGAAAGAAAGAAAGAAAGAAAGAGGGAGGGAGGGAGGGAGGGAGGGAGGGGAGAGAGGGAGGAAGGAAGGAAGGAAGGAAGGAAGGAAGGAAGGAAGGAAGGAAGGAAGGAAGAAGAAAGAAAGAAAGAAAGAAAGAAAGAAAGAAAGAAAGAAAGAAAGAAAGAAAGAAAGAAAGAAAGAAAGAAAGAAAGAAAGAAAGAAAGAAAGAAAGAGAAAGAAGAAAGAAGAAAGGAAAGAAAAAGAAAGAAAGAAAGAAAGAAAGAAAGAAAGAAAGAAAGAAAGAAAGAAAGAAAGAAAGAAAGAAAGAAGGAGGGAGGGAGGGAGGGAGGGAGGGAGGGAGGGAGGGAGGGAGGGAGGGAGGGAGGGAGGGAGGGAGGAAGGAAGGAAGGAAGGAAGGAAGGAAGGAAGGAAGGAAAGGAAGGAAGGAAGGAAGGAAGAAAGAAAGAAAGAAAGAAAGAAAGAAAGAAAGAAAGAAAGAAAGAAAGAAAGAAAGAAAGAAAGAAAGAAGAAAGAAAGAAAGAAGAAAGAAAGAAAGAAGAAAGAAAGAAGAAAGAAAGAAAGAAAGAAAGAAAGAAAGAAAGAAAGAAAGAAAGAAAGAAAGAAAGAAAGAAAGAAAGAAAGAAAGAAAGAAAGAAAGAAAGAAAGAAAGAAAGAAAGAAAGAAAGAAAGAAAAAGAAAAAGAAAAAGACTTGAGACAGAAGATAATGATTTCAATTTTCTGCTCTGTTACTTTCAAGCTAAAAGTCAAACTGAAAGTCATTTGCTGTGCTGGGCATTATTTCTCTTTAAAAGTGAACTAATTTGAATAAGGAAAATATTTAAAAAGCCACAATTCAATTTGATTTGGTTTTAGATGGTGTTCACTAATATTTTTCTGCCTCTTTAGGGTGCAGATCTGACTGAGGATGGAGATGAGAAGAGTTCAGAGAAAGGGAAGCAGAGTGCCACCACTGTGTTTGGAGCAAACACTCCCATTGTTTCCTGTAACTTTGACAGTACGTATTAAACATATATTTGTGTATGACAGGTGGAGAAAATGACAGGGGGTGATGCTTGTGTATGAATAAAATAGGATAAGATATATTAAATTTTTTGAAATATCAAAATACTGTTAGTAGGTAACTATTTTCTAGATCTGATGCTTCAGATTTATGAAAGATTTATTTCTGCAAGTCCTAGAGGCCAAGATCAATTCAAAAGGTTGATAATGACAAACAGTTTGCTAAATTAAGGTACCTTTCAGCAGGAGTAATGTTCTGATAGATGCACAGCATTAAGCTCACAGTAGTATTGTTTAGAATAAGTTTTGTTTATAGCAACCAGAACTCTACTTTGGGATAATGTGTCCTCGTCATCATGTATTTGTTACTGGGGTAGATTGATGTAGGTGATCTGAAGTATATTATTGCCAATGATGACCACTTTGTACTATTATATTTCTTATCTTGTTCTTTTCAGGAGTCTACACTTACCATCTGCGCTGCTACATCTATCAAGCCAGAAACCTCATGGCTTTAGATAAAGATAGCTTTTCAGGTAGAAGCAAGGACTGAAGGTGGAGGGCTGGGGAGATGGGAGGGGGCGTTTTTCCACTTCACTTGTAATTATTATCAATGGCTAGCTTAATATTACTATTTGGTGGGGAAGACACTGATATCTGTACTCAGGGCTTATATCTGGTTCTTCACTCAGGAATCAGTCCTGGCAGTACTCTGAGGACCATATGGGGGTTATATGGTTGCTGGAGATTAAACCCAGATTAGCCTCATGTAAGGCAATCACACACACTACCTGCTCACATCTCACCATCCCCTGAAATTTTGGTGAATTTCTTTTTTTTTTTACAACAAAAATTCAGTTTGTTTTCTTTTAATACTATTTATGGTAAATACATACAACTTATTTTATTACAACTTCATATACAAAGCAAAAGTACATAAGAAATTTATCTTCACAGAAACTTGGAACATCAGCCCACATAAGCAAGATAATGCTTCAGACAGAAAATTCAAGAATTACCATAATGAAGTCAAGCACAATGGGTAGATAAATGAACTCAAAGCATAAAACAAAACAAAACAAAAAAATTGAGAAATTTGTTCATATTCCAACAGTATTTCAAAAGTATTGAACTTTTACTAAGACTAAGATCCTAAACTAGGAATCTAAAATGGATTTCTTACCTTTTATTTCCAGAAATTATGTGGGCTGAACAGCAAGATGGGTTATTCAATCCAGCCACAGCCTCTTGCCTGTGAATTTCTTTCTATGTGTATTTGGGTTTTTGTTTATTTTTTGTGGTTGGTTGGTTGGTTGGGTGATTTTGGTGTCTAGTCAAAACTGACTATGCTCAGAGTTTACTCCTGGCTCTGCACTCAGGTATCACTCCTGGCAGGTTCTAGAGACCATACATTGTACAAGGTATGATGACATTGTAAAATGTATAGTTGAACCTGGATCTGCCACATGCAAAGCAAGAGCCCTCCCTGCTGTACTCTCTGACCCTAGCTTGATAATACTTTCAAGTGACTGCTTTTAGTTCTTCTTCACCACAGAGAAAAGCCATAGAACTTCCTCTTTATGACAATAAAACTCTGATTTCTTTTTATCTTTGGGCTATTTCTAAGAAGAAAGATGTGGCAATGAAAGGGGAAAGGTCCAGGTCCTCTTGCTGGAGATTCTTGTGCCACTATGGTTCAAGGACCATCTGTGCTATCCCAGAAACTTTCCACTTTCAGGACCTGAAAGTCAACAGAGCTTTCCTCAGCTTCCTATGGAAACAGATTGTATTGAGAGAGTGCTTGGTAGAATGGAGCACATGCCTTGTATATAAGAGGCCCTGGTTCTTTCTTCAATACCATACATAATTCCCCAAGCATGGCCAGAAGTGATTCCTGAGCAAGGAGACCAGAGTAGCCCTTGAGAAAGGTCAGATGTAGTCCAAAGAACAAACAAATAATAAAAAAATAAAAGTCACCTTAAAATATAGTATGCTCATATAAATTATGAGATATTATTCAAACACTCATGTTAAATCAACATTTGAAATGAAAGGAGCAGACTTAGGGTTCTGTTCCTGAGGTTGTTTCCTACCCCTGGAATGCCACCAGAGGGCACTCTATCATTGAAAGTTAAAATTAGGGGCCGGAGAGATAGCATGGAGGTAAGGCATTTACCTTTCATGCAGAAGGTCATCGGTTTGAATCCCGGCGTCCCATATGGTCCCCCGTGCATGCCAGGAGCAATTTCTGAGCACGGAGCCAGGAAAAACCCCTGAGCATTGCCGGGTGTGACCCAAAAACCACAAAAAAAAAAAAAAAAAAAAAAAAAAAGAAAGTTAAAATTAAAATCCTATCAAATTCTTTTTTTTTTTAATATCTTTATTTAAGCACCATGATTACAAACATGTTTGTAGTTGGGTTTTAGTTACTTAAAAAAAAAAGAAGAAGAATAACACCCCCTTTGCCAGTGAAACATTCCTACAACTAATGCTATCAAAATTCTTAGATAAAATTTTAAGTAAAATGTCTTGCAGGTTGAGATATAAAACATACCATAAAGCAAAAAGCAAGGGTTCCTATTAGTTCAAATCACACTGCTAAAATCTAAACTCCCTTTTAAGTTGATGCAAAAACTTTAGGTTAGACTTCAGGTTAGACTCAAATTAGGTCAGTGTCTGGACAAAAATTTAGAATAAAATTAAAATGTAAGATTCAGACTCGAATGGTTGCTTTCAGTTGTTTTCCTTATCCAAATCAGTCCACATTTAAAGAGGAATAAAGCCCAGAGCAGCAAATGACTTTCATTCTTTTAATAAAAACTTTATTGACATAGTTTCACTGCATTTAAAGTGTACAGTATGCTATAGTTATATATATGAATATGCTATAAAAGAGCATAAGAGGGAAATTCCACAAGAGGGAAATTTACCTCCCACATTTACCTTTGTGCATATATGAAGAACCTCAAAGTTCTATTGTCTTTGAGAATTTCAATTATATCAGATATATTTATACTATACTTACAAAGCTTTCTTTTTTTTCTTTTTTTTTTTTTTTTTTTTTTTTTGGTTTTTGGTTTTTGGGGGTCACACCCAGTGGTGCTCAGGGGTTACTCTCAGCTTTGCACTCAAATCACTCCTGCCTCTGGGGACTATATGGGATACTGGGAATCGAACCCAAGTCCATCCTGGGTATGCCACGTACAAGGCAAAAATGCCCTACTGCTGTGTTATCTCTCTGGCCCCAATTATTAGACTTTCAATATTAGATCCTTAGACTTTGTTAACCTTATAATTGAAAAGTGTACCCTTTTACTAACCACTCCCCATTTCCACTGCCCCTAGCAACCACCCCATTTCTGAGTTTGAATTTTGGAGGAAAATAGATTATTTTTTATCTTACTTATTTCAATTTATATGATTGCTGCAGGTTAATCCGGGCTATTATTAAAAATGGCAGATGTTTTACTTTTTAAAAGCCCAATTATATTCCATTGTATTATATTTTCTTTAGTTATTCTCTCATATTTCTTTAGTCTTCTATCTATCAATGTACATGTTGCTTTCATACTGTGTCCATTGTGAATAGTAGCACAGTGATCATGAGAATAAAGAAATATAATGCTTTTATTTACTTTGGATATATACCCAGAGGTATGACTACATCTTATATAGTACCTTTATTTTTAATTTCTTAAGGGATCTCCTTACTGTTTTCTTTTTAATAGTGAAGTAACTATACTAATTTAAAGTCCAATCAGCTGTGTTAGGTTTCCTTTTTCTCAAATTTCTGACAGAATTTAGTCACTGCCTTTTGTTTGCTATTTTGTCTTGTGCCACTCCTAGCTCTATTCCAGGTACTATGTACCAGGAATATAGGATTCCTGTATGCAAAGCAGAATATTGACTTTTGAGCAGTTTCTTTCCCAGGCCCTTATTCCTGCCTTTTTTTTTTTTAAATTATAAACATTCTAACATGTCTGAGGTGATAGCTCATTGTGGTTTTGACTTTCATTTTTCTGATGATTAGAGTTATTGAGCAGCTGGGCCCAGAGAGATAGCACAGCGGCGTCTGCCTTGCAAGCAGCCGATCCAGGACCTAAGGTGGTTGGTTCGAATTCCGGTGTCCCATATGGTCCCCCGTGCCTGCCAGGAGCTATTTCTGAGCGGACAGCCAGGAGTAGCCCCTGAGCACCGCCGGGTGTGACCCAAAAAACCAAAAAAAAAAAAAAAAAAAGAGTTATTGAGCAGCTTTTCATATACTATTTTTTTTTTTATTTTGAGCCACACTTGACAGTGCTCATGTATTACTTCTCACTCTAAACTCAGGGTTTGTTCCTGTAGGAACCTGTAAGGCTTATTTCTGTAGGGGGTTCATGGAACCATATGAGATGCCATATCAAACCTGGTCAACCTTGTACAGGGCAAATACCCTTGTACCTGCTATATTGTTTCTTCAGCACTAAATTGTGTATCTTTGAAAAACTGCTAACTTGGGCCCTTTGTCCATTTTAAAATTGGGTTATTAGGTGCTTTTATGTCTTCTTCAGTTTTTTTCTTAAATGTTTTATAGTTTTCAGTGTATATGTCTTTCAACTCCTTTGATATATTTTTATCTTTAAGGATAATATCAATATAGTTCCTTAAATACCAATATAGCTCCTTAAATATTTGTATATCATGTTTCAATTTTGTCTCAGAATTTTTTCTTTTTTTGGTTTTGGGGCCACACCCAGCAGTGCTCAAGAGTTACTCCTGGCTCTGCACTCAGAAATTGCTCCTGGCAGGCTCAGGGGACCATATGAGATGTCGAGGATTGAAGTTAGGTCCATCCCAGGTTGTCTGTGTGCAAGGCAAACATCCTACCACTGAGCTATCACTCTGGCCTCTGTCTCAGGATTTTTTTGAATGTCTTTATTAGTGTATAGAAATATAAGTTTATACTTTTTTAGTGTATAGAATATAACTTATTTTTTGTATATAATTTTATATGCTTAAACTTTGCTGCATTTGTTTCTAATGTTTTATTTTTCTTTCAGAATGTTCAACATTTCACTTTTTTGGGGGGGCACACCCAGTGATACTCAGGGTTACTCCTGGCTATGCACTCAGAAATTGCTCCTAGCTTGGGGGACCATATGGGACACCATGGGATCGAACTGCAGTCTGTCCTGGGTCAGCCATGTGCAAAGCAAATGCCCTACCGCTGCAGTATCACTCCAGCCCCAGAATGTTCTAAATTTCAATTGCAGAGAGTTTTACTTCTTTCTTTTTGATTTGAATGTCGTTTTTCTTTTTCTTTCTTTCTTTCTTTCTTTCTTTCTTTCTTTCTTTCTTTCTTTCTTTCTTTCTTTCTTTCTTTCTTTCTTTCTTCTTTCTTTCTTTCTTCTTTCTTTCTTTCTTTCTTCTTTCTTTCTTTCTTTCTTCTTTCTTTCTTTCTTTCTTTCTTTCTTTCTTTCTTTCTTTCTTTCTTTCTTTCTTTTTTTTTTGCCTAATTGCTTTGGCTAGCACTTAATATGACAGAAATGTATGTAAAATAAAAGTGTCAAGAGTTGGCCATTCCTATCTTTTTCATGATCTAAAGAAAAAAATTTTATCTTCTCGTCACTTAATGTGATGTTAGCTGTGAATGTGACCATTATTAGATTGAAATATGTTCCTTCTATACTCAGTTTATTGGGGTTTTATTCTAAAGGGTGTTAGGCTGTGTCAAGCATTACTTTGTGGTATATTTTAGTGAATGGCATATGTTGAAGTAACCTTACATCTAAGAAACAAATCTCATTTATCACAGTGTGATCCTCTTGATGTACTATTATATTTGCTTTATGAATATGTTGTTGATTCTTTGTATTTGTGTTCTTTAGAGATATTGGCCTTAAAATTTCTTTTCTTTGGGGGAAAATTATTTATTAACTGGCTTTAGTTTTATTGTAACACTGGCCTTATAAAATGATTTTTGAAGTATTACTTTCTTTTAATTTTTTTTAAAGAAAATGTGATAAAAGTAGGGGCCTGAGTGGTGGTGCAAGTGGTAGGGTGTTTGCTTTGCATGCACTGACCTAGGACGGACCTCAGTTCAATCCCCTGGGATTCCATATGGTCCCCCAAGCCAGGAACGATTTCTGAGTGCATAGTGAGGAGTAACCCCTGAGTGTCACCAGGTGTGGCCCAAAAACCAAAAAGAAAAAAAAGAAAATGTGATCAAAGTTCTTATTAGCAGTTTTTTAAATTCATCACTGAAATCATAGTTCTAGTATTTTATTTGAAAGTTTTTGACTACTGATTCAATCTCTTCCATGGTAATTTGTTCTGATTTTGCATTTTTTTATGAATTAGTCTTCATGAACTATGTGTATATATCACTTTATTCATTTTTCTGGTTATCTCATTTCATATGTAAATACTTACAGTATTTTCTTATAATTTTTAGTATTTATGCATAATAAATGTAATTTCTCCTTACTTTTTTATTTGACATGTCATGTTTCTATTTTGTCTTGTGATTATTTTTATTTTTGGCATTTTTCTTAAGCCATTCATTGTTTAAGAACTTGTTTAATCACCACATATTTGTGAGTTTCCAATATGTATGTATCTTTGTGCTGTCAGACCATTCTCACATATGGTAAAATAGTTGCTACAGAATGACATGAACTAATGTTTGTCAAATAGACTCTTTCTGATGAACTTTCCATTAAGTAATTTACATTATCTTTATATCATTTCATCCTCCCAACACTACAAAATTTATTACAAGAAGTAGAAACTAAAGTGAAGGTTGATTATAAGTATTAAATAAGTATTACTTTTTAGTATCATATAATATTTTAAGTAAAAATCTATCATTCTTCCCAAGATTATATTGCAAGGATGAAGATGGAGTTTAAATCCACTTAATGACTGACTATAGAGTTTACACTCCTAAACCATCATAAATGTAGCATGTTTGGGGCTGAAGAGATTGTACACCCTTGCACACAGCTAAATCAGATTCAATCCTTGCCATCCCATATGGTCCTCTGAACCCCGCCAGGAGTAATTGAGAATCCTCACCAGAGTTTCTTGAGTGCAGAATCCCTAAGCACCACCAGGTGTTTTCAAAGAAAACTTTTTTCTCTCTACCTTTGTCTTAGAATTAGATGGTGATAGTCCACTTTGGGAAACACATTGTTCATGTCCCATTGTTAATCTCTTTTCAATTTTAGATCCATATGCCCATGTCTCCTTCCTCCATCGAAGCAAAACGACTGAAATCATCCACTCGACTCTGAATCCTACATGGGACCAAACGATTATATTTGATGAAATTGAAATTTATGGGGACCCCCAAACAGTCCTGCAGAACCCACCAAAAGTTGTCATTGAACTTTTTGACAATGACCAAGTGGTAATTGGGAATTCTCAGATAACTTGAAGGATGATGGGGATTTATTGGGCTGTTCATTAAGCAATGTAAAAACTATTATTTCCCTAGGGCAAAGATGAATATTTAGGGCGAAGCATGTGCTCTCCTCTGGTGAAACTAAACTCAGAAATGGACATCACACCCAAACTTCTCTGGTACCCAGTAATGAATGGAGACAAGGCTTGTGGGGATGTGCTAGTAACTGCAGAGTTGATTTTGAGGAACAAGGTACTTAAATTACTTCTTTAATTTTATTAAAGAACAATGATTTACTAAGTTATTCCTACTTGAGCTTAGACATACAATATCCCAGCACCAATCCTACCACTAGTATCAACTTTCCTTTACCAGTGTAACCAGGTTCCCTCCCACCTTGACTGGCACATTTTAAAGTTTGGTGGTTGTAATTTGGAGCTCATATTTTTAGTGCTGTCAGCCCTGTGGTTTGGATATATACCTCCCCACATTACCAATGTATCCAAGTCCTCTAACACTTACTCCCCCATTACTTCCCTATCTCGTTTTCTTAATATTCCCAGAACAAAGTACTTTTTAAGTCCTCACATATTCTTTCAGAGTAGTTTCTTAGAACAAGTGTTAATAACTCCAGGCTCTCTTTATTGGGACTGAAAGGAAGGACTGTGTTTGTATTACAGGATGGCTCCAACCTTCCTATTACTCCTTCACAAAGGGCACCAAATCTATACATGGTCCCCCAGGGGATCAGGCCTGTGGTTCAGCTCACTGCTATTGAGGTATGCAACTCTCTGTGGTTTGATTTGTGGGTGAGATGAGGTTGGTTGTGGGGCCACACGCAGCAGAGCTGGGAAGATCACGCCATGCTGGGGATTAAACCCTGGCTGCCTGCATGCAATACATGCCCTCATACCATTGACCTATTTCCCCATTTTCTATTTATGTTTTATTCATTAAATCATATGCATGTGGATACAGAAGTAGAATATTTCATATAGAAAATGGAATCTTGTGTCATATACAACTTCCTTCAGATGTGTTCCAAAATTGGAAATAATCATGTAATAAAAAAATAAACTTGTTGAAGCAATAAGAACATGCTGATTTCAACATTAGTGAGAAAATCTAGGTTCTCATTTACTGAGAATCAGTAGATATCTGAGCTAGAAGATTTCCTAGGTCAATTCACAAATACGAGGGGCTGGAGCAATAGTATAGCAGTAGCAGGTTGGGCACTTGCCTTGCATTTTAGCCAACCCAAGTTTTTTCCCTCCAGTACCCCATTTTGTTCTTTTAAACCCACCAGAAATGACCCCTGAGTATAGAGCAAGGAGTAACCTCTGAGCACCACTGGTTGTGGTCCAACAAACAAAATAAAACAAAAATTGAAGATAAGGGAATAAGAACTTAGAGGAGAGTGCCTATGTATGCTACAAACCCAGAACATATAGGACAAATCAAGTATTTGTCGATTATTCAGAGAATTTTTCCTTTTGATTCTTGTTTTTAATATATTGGTTTTCTTTCCACTGCTTTCTTAGATTCTAGCTTGGGGTTTGAGAAACATGAAAAGCTTCCAGATGGCTTCTATTACATCACCCAGTCTCATTGTGGAGTGTGGAGGAGAAAGGGTGGAATCAGTGGTGATCAAAAACTTGAAGAAGACACCCAACTTTCCAAGTTCTGTTCTCTTCATGAAAGTGGTATGAATCATGACTCTAGCTTGTGTGCGCAGGAGCTAGATTTTAGTTGAAATGTGAATATAATCATTCCACACACAGACATAATTTATGTATTTTTAAAGTTAACTACAATTAGAAAAATGCTGCAGTGATTCTCTCTCTTAGGTATTACTGTTAAAAACAAAACAAAATACATTTCCTTAAAGCTTCAGTCAACTCTAATGACACAATAACTGTGTACAAGACTTTTTTGAGTTCTTCAATAAACTCTCTGCTAGTCGTTAATGTCTTGCCAACTCTTGGTCCAGTCTTTAAGGACTTAATAATAACCCTGTATTAAAGCAATCAGCTCCTATGGCCTTTCTTTCTTTCTTTCTTTCTTTCTTTCTTTCTTTCTTTCTTTCTTTCTTTCTTTCTTTCTTTCTTTCTTTCTTTCTTTCTTTCTTTCTTTCTTTCTTTCTTTCTTTCTTTCTCTCTTTCTCTCTTTTTTTCTTTCTCTCTTTCTTTCTTTCTTTTCTTTCTTTCTTCCTTTCTTTCTTTCTTTCTTTCTTTCTTTCTTTCTTTCTTTCTTTCTTTCTTTCTTCCTTCCTTCCTTCCTTCCTTCCTTCCTTCCTTCCTTCCTTTCTTTCTTCTTTCTTTCTCTTCTTTCTCTATTTTTCTTTCTTTCTATTTCTTTCCTTTTGTTCTTTCTTTATCTCTTTCTATTTCTTTCATTTTGTTCTTTCTTTTGTTCTTTCTCTATTTCAAAAATATTGAAAAATTTTTTCTCAAGGTAAAAAGGTAGAAATAACTTCCCACACTTTCCCCATGACAGTCATTTTCCTAGCCTAAAACTTGCCAACATTAGCTCTGGAGCCACATGGTTTAACTCCTCTCACAGAGAAAACTAACACTATATGGGCTAGGAGAGTACCATAGGGAGCCTCCAACCATGCCACCTATGTTGAAGTGATTCACACCAAAACTCCAGTTCATCCTGTAGCATAGTGCAGGCTGCACACAGATTTTCTGGATATAGCACCAACCTCAACCCAATGAGGCAGGCACTTGCACTTCCCTTACATTTACTTTGAAGGAAACCCAGAAGCTGAGTGGTTTATACCAGAAGACAGACACTGTAAGAAATTAGTGAGAGTTTTGAATTTTGGTCCCTACAACTCCAAAGCCCCTGCTGTATGCACTGACGAGTAAGCCCCATGTGTGGGTGCCTTCCAGAATCCGCAAGTGGCTGCCCCTCAACCTTGTCACCCCAAGCCTTCCCCCATCTCCCAAGTTCTAGCCTTCATCAACAGAAGTGAGGAAGTTTTCTCAGTCCATTAGCTCCAGCTTTGGCCCCTGGGCTCTACAAGAGGATATTCACCTAAAACATGTGTCACATGAAATGAGAGCAGCTCATGATTACTCAGTCCAAAGGTAATGTCACCGCTGCCATTGATCCAGGTAGAACAACCAGGAGGTACCAAGAGAAAATGAGCTTCTCATGTGACACCAATTTCTAGGGCTAAAATAATTCCCAGTTGCAGATATGCCTTTAGGATGGTACATTTTATCTTAATTATTTCTAATTTCTATGTAATTTTAACTCAGTGTTCACCTGTGGTGAGCAAAACCAGGTACTCCTATATGCACATCACACATCATATCTGCTCTTATCAAGGAGGTAACCAGGACACAGGGGAGTGAGAAAAATCCCCTAAGTCTGTGCAGTTCCTATTGGCAATGCCACTGTTTGATCACAAACTTATCTAGAGCTCTTCTCCTTCATACTGTACTTACTGCTTGCCTAGTCAGTAAACTATTGACTATTTATTCAAAGTTTCCTGGACTGGGTTCAGTGGGCAGAAAGAATCTGAATGACAACCTAACAGGAGTTGATTTGCAAAGCTGCCCTTGACAGGTCTGACATATGATGATGCCCACCTCTGTGATTCTCTAGCTTTTGCCCAAAGAGGAGCTGTACATGCCACCATTGGTGATCAAGGTCATTGACCACCGACAGTTTGGAAGGAAGCCGGTTGTCGGCCAATGCACCATTGAGCACCTGGACCGCTTCCGCTGTGACCCATATGCAGGAAAAGAGGACATTGTGCCACGGCTGAAAGGTAAATGCTAGTCCTCTTTAAGGCTTTCCTGCCTGCTGAAATGTCACCCTTGCAAACCTCATCATGGGGAATGTTCACTGTCCAGATTTTGCAGAAGTAACCACTGCATGTTGATAGCACTTTCTGGGTTGTTAGCAATAGAAGAGCTAGACTTAAATTTGGGCCTCATTTCAAAGGTATTGCTGTGAGGATAGGTGTGAAACAATGCTCAAGTTATCACTTTGCAATCTTTTAAAAGACAGTGTTTGATTGCTATTCATGGAGGAAGGGAAAAGCACTTGCTGAGTGTAAATATGTTGCCTTAAGTTACATTAGAAGTAAGTGGTAAGGATTGAACAAATAGTACAGTGGGTAGGGCATTTGCCTTGCACATGTCTGAACAAGTTTGCCATTCCATATATTCCCCCCAAGTCTGCTGGGGTAATCCCTAAATATAGAGCTAGGAGTAAGCCTAGTAAGTTTTTACATATATGTATATATGCATTTACTATGTGTGTATATATATATGTATATACACACACATGAAGATCACATTCTCTCTCAGTATATAAGATCCCAAGCATCATAGTTATATTTGACTCGTGTGGCTCCAGGGATTGAACTCAAAGCCTTAGTCACACATGCAAGGCAGGTGCTTTGCCACTGAGCCAACCAGAGGCCCCACTATTAAAACGTTTAACTTGAAGCATGTGAGTTGTCTTCTTTTGGCCTTGGTTGTCCTAGTTTTCTATCCTTATAATGAGGTTAGCGGTACATATTTTATAAAATATTTAAGAATTAAATTAAAGGCTAACATATGAAAAGGTTTACGCTCACTACCTGGCAAATGACAAGCACTTTAAAAAGTGCATCTTGGGGCTGGAGAGATAGCACAGCGGTAGGGAGTTTGCCTTGCAGGAAGCCAACCCAGGACGAACCTGGGTTCAATTCCCAGCATCCCATACTGTCTTCAAGCCTGCCAGAGGAGATTTCTGAACACAGAACCACAAGTAACCCCTGAGTACACACCGAGTGTAGCCCCAAAACAAAAACAAACAAGCAAACAAAATGCATCTTGCCTTTTTTTCCTTTGCATCTCATATAATTGTCTGAGTGGGTTAAATAGAAAGTTCTTTGTGCCTAACATAGTTTTTATATTTGATCTTTGGGCTCCTTCAGATATAGATCCTCCCTCCTCATTCAGAAAGAGGTCCTCCCACCCTACATATATCCCCCTAAGACATGATTAACACAATTCTTTCTTGTATAATTTCATTTTGTTTGTTTGTTTGTTTCTGAAGAGCAAGGGATCAATACAGGGTCTTATATATGCCAGACATGTATTTTACCACTGATATAATTCTACCACTATTCCAAAAAGGAGCATGGCCTCTGTATAAACATTGGCTAGTTGTTCAAAACGAAAAGAAAGTTAGACAGAGTTTGCTCCAGGTTTTTAAAATGAAACTGTATTTCAAAAAATGTGATAAATCATTTGGTTATTTTCTACTTCGGGAGCTTCTCTGTTGCGTAAGTCTCCTTCAAGAGTTAACGCCACTGTCCACTTTGTGGCTGTTAAACCTGACGTTGGAGTTGCTTGGTCACCACCAGGTTTTTCTAAGTTTCCTAGATGATGGAATTGTTTGTCTTTCAGCCTCTCTTATGTCTACTCTACCCTCCCGGGACATCATTATTGAAATAGAAGACACCAAACCATTACTGACATCCAAGGTAGGTTTTAGAACTAATCATTGAATAATGTTAGTGTTACCATTCAAGTGTTTGAGCAATAGGTGAATTTATTTAATCAACTATCAGTGTAATTTGAATAATAATAAATAATATGTCAATACAAAAAATCCAAATCATATGCCTCAATAGTTATGACACTAGAACCCATTCCTCCATAGGGATCTAGATATCAAAATATGTAAATACCTCCAACAATGGACTCCAATGTGCAGCCAAGTTTGTTTGGACAATCAAAGTAATAGTGTCTTTCACTAGAAAAAGAAATTACAGATTTATAGCCTTATAAAGTGGTAGGTAGCTCGATAGGCTTTTTCTCCATGAAGCAGACATATTGTGGATTTTCAATGACCCTACCATTGTAGAGAAAGCCCAAATATTTCTATTCCCTGAGGTGTTGTAGTGAAGAAACTGTTGGACCTGCTCACTCAGGACCCTATTTAAAAACCATGCTAGTCAATTTTAACAGAAAAAAGGTGGGGGCCAGGAACAGAGATGTGAGCCCAGAAAAAAAGAAAACTTCAAATATCCCTTTGTTTAAGTTGGCATTTATGATCGACTTTCACAGCATGTTTTAATGTGTCGACTGGCCTCAAAATGCACATGATTGCATTTTAATATGTTATGTTCATAAACAGTGATTTAAAAAAATAAACTTCCCACTGCATTAAAATTACTAATTATTGGAACATGTTAAATGTGGCTTCTATGGCTAGCCCTGAGACGCTATGTGTTTCCTTCTGCACTCTGGGAGACCTCCATGATCACAGAATAGCTAAACTATCATAATCACTTTGTAAGTAATCTCAAATAGTTCCATTAAAACAGCAGTCGGGAGAACTTAAGTATAATATACAAATATCCTTTATGCATATTTTCACAACTACCCTGAAAAAAAGGTAGTTTTGGATCCTGCTTATAATATGCCTTTAGCTTTTCTATACCTTACTGTCAATTGGCTCTTATTTATAATTGCTATGTATGCAATAGTCCTAGGCATTAAGGAATCTGAGCAAAAAATGAAACTTATATGTGCTGATGTTCTCACTCATATTTTTGTTTCTTTTCTTTTTTCTTTATAATTTTTTTTGTTTTTTTTTGGGGGGGGGCACACCTGTTTGATGCTCAGGGGTTACTCCTGGCTAAGCGCTCAGAAATTGCCCCTGGCTTGGGGGGACCATATGGGATGCCGGGAGATTGAACTGAGGTCCTTCCTTGGCTAGCGCTTGCAAGACAGACACCTTACCTCTAGCGCCACCTCTCCGGCCCCCTTTATAATTTCTTTATTTAAGCACATTGGTTAGAAAAATGTTCATAGTTGGGTTTCAGTCATAGAATGTATACTACCCTTCACCAGTGCAACTTTCCCGCCGTCAATGTTCCCATTTCTCTTCCATTTCCCCCACACCCTTCCTGTCTTCACTATTAATTGTCATGGTAGTTGTTAGTTCAGTTATTTTTCTAATTGTGCTCACCACTCTTTGTGAGTCCTTCTAGTCCGCATCTCTATTGTCTTTGAGTATCATTACCATACTGTCTTTTATTTTTCTTTGAACCCACATTCATGTCACTCAGCATAATAGCTTCCATGTCCATCCATGTATATCCAAATTTCATGACTTCAAATTTCATGACTAACAGCTACATAGTATTCCATTTTGTAGGTGCACTAAAGGTTCTTTAGCAATTCATTCATCTGCTGTCAGGCTCCTGGGTTGTTTCCTTATTCTGGCTATTATAAATAGTGCTGCAATGAATATAGGAGAGTAGAGGGCATTTTTGTATTGTGTTTTTGTGTTTCTGGGGTATATCCTTAGAAGTGGTTTTGGTAAATCATATGAGAACTCAATTTTCAGTTTGTTGAGAAATATCTATATTGTTTTCCAGAAATGCTGGACTAGATAGCATTCCCACCAGCTCTCACTCATTTCTTATCTGTGGTTAGTAGATGCCTTGACTACTGCTGTACAGTAAGAAGGTTTATTTTACATCATAAATTTAAGTTGCAAGTTGGCGAAAAGGTTGTCAGCCATTTTCACTGTATAGCTCCTGAGGAAGGTATCCTGTATTTTTAAATCTGCTTTTAAAAAACTATCCCATGAGTGTAGACTAAGAAGAAGCATGGTAATTTATGTAAAGTCAAGGGAGTAAAGATGAACCTTAAAAAGCCAATCATTTGCTTACTGATTTCTTATATTACATGTACATGGTGTATAATGCATACATCTATTGTATATGTCTATGTGCAACTGCACATAGACATGCAATACAAATGCATTTAAGTACATGTGATATGTGTGTGATGTACGTCTCCTTCTACTAACTCAATCCAGGCTTTGTAACTGAGTCTATTGATAAAGTGGTCAAATTAATTGCACTGTTGATGGGCACTAGAGACTGTGGCTTTAGGTGAGAGTCTCACAGTCACAGAAACCGATCCGATTATCTTGCACTGACATGGGGGAATTCTTCACAATTGGGCTCAGTACTGCTACGAAAAAAGAAAGAAATATGTTTTTCTGATACATCTGAATGGTAAGTGCCTGCCAGATAACCTGGATGTTCCTACATGGCCATTTCAACAATTACCTTCCAATTCCAGTGCTTAAGCAGTATGTCAACAGCACTCGGCAAAATGGCTTCTCCAACGACCATGCATGTATGTATAAGAAATGCATGAGGCTGCCTGGGAACTTGTCATAGAGACTGGAATTCTATTTCAAAATCAATCTTTCTATTAGTAGATTTTGGAGTGGGAGGTGATCTTTGAACATATTGTGATTGTTAATTTAAAACAATTATTTTAAAACTTTATCATTTGAGGGCCCGGAGAGATAGCACAGCGGCGTTTGCCTTGCAAGCAGCTGATCCAGGACCAAAGGTGGTTGGTTCGAATCCGGTGTCCCATATGGTCCCCCGTGCCTGCCAGGAGCTATTTCTGAGCAGACAGCCAGGAGTAACCCCTGAGCACTGCTGGGTGTGACCCAAAAACCAAAAAAAAAAAAAAAAAAAAAAAACTATCATTTGAAGCAATAAAGCAAATTGCCTCTGTTACTTTTTTTTACATAAACTCTAAAGTAGCAAACATGAAGCAATTCTCCTGAATTCGTCCAAAAATTTAAAATCAACGTCTGTTTTTGAATAATGCTCATAAAACAATTATTTATTTTGAAATCATTTTGAATAGCTGAAATTAGATGCCTATCTGAAAACTCAAAAAATTTTAATTTCGGAATGATTTAGAATGCTCAAGCACTTTTTGGCATAAAAATCCCTTCTCCAAAATCTCAATTTGGCTTTATTAATTTAACCTTTAACTCCACTTTGATATGAATCTAATAGAAAGAATTGTCACATCTGTCTATCTCTCTGCCTTTCTTGGTGATGCTGTATGCTGAAGCAAACACAGTTCAGAGAACACGGAGGTACATGCAGGAGATGCTGTGGGCACTTTCTGCAGGGAATGTTGGTGTTGAGACATGGTCCTCTGCTCATGAAATTCGGATTTCAGAAAGAGGCCTCAGCAGCTATACTTTAAACTGCCCTAGAAGGCAAAGTTGGCTCATGGAAGCTAAACCCAGTGTCATAGTTCTATAAATCCCTCCTCTTCTGGAAATCACCTGAGATCAGGGGTGGAATTTTCTAGAAAACTCAAGTGGAGAGAGGGAGCAATCAGAAATGTGGATTCTTAGATGATTTTAATGAATAGGATGCATTTGGATACTTTAACATAGGCATAAGGATAATCTAAAAAAAGACACTCAAATGCTGATGTAGCAGTAATGCCAGACATGAAAAGGTTGGACAGGAGTTCTTAATGGGATCAGAATTAGAGGATAGAACAATAACACAGTAGGTAGAGGTACTTGCTTGCACAAAGTCAACCCAGGTTCAATTCCTGAACTCCATCATGAGTGATCCCTGTATCCTGTTAGGTGTGACCCTGTAAAATAAAAACAAAAAGGGAGGGGATGAAAATAAAAGTTAAAGGAGATAAAAGATTTGGAGTAGAAAAATGAATAAGCACACACTACACACACATCTAATTTCTATTGTCACACAGCGACATTATCTAATTCCATTTTCACTAAAGTGAGTAACACATCTCCCCCCACCCCTAGTGGGGGCTATGGGAATGACCCAGGGGCCAGCAGCACCTCAGGTAAGATTCATTGGGATAGGTTATGGTAGTGAGCTTTAAGTTTGTTCACTATTAAAAGGTAGGTTTTCAGGGGAGTTCTGAATGTTTTTTTCTTTTTTTTTTTCTGAAAAGAGTCCATTAAGTTACATAAGTCTTGGAATCTCTGATTTAACTCCATTTAAAACATGGGATATGGGATATCTCTGTGCCTTTCATTTTAATGCTGGTCATAACCCTTTTGCACATTTTCAGAGAATAAACCAATAAGGTTTTTATAAGTGTGATATGATTTTAGATCAAATAACTTAAATAATTTCAAAATGTTCACACTAAAAATCAGAACATGATAAATCATTTTTCTTCTCTTTCTCCTCCAAAACAATGACTGTGGCATCTCTGTACCTTGTGACCTATGACATGGTTTGTGCCTGCTTCCTCACCATATTCATGATGAACAGCTAATGGAAAAGGTAACTATTATACCCATTTTATTAAATTTAAGATTTATATATTTTCTGCCTATAGCAAAAATATTTTTAAAACTTAATTAAGGACTTGATGTGTAACCCATGAAGATAAAATAACTGAATGTGTGTGTATTAAAAAAAAAACAGCATTAGGGGCTATAACAATGGCACAGTAGGTAGAGCATTTGTCTTGCATGTGGCCACAGATTCAGATTCACTCCTGGGATCCTATATGGTCCCCCAAGCCTACCAGGAATAATTTCTGAGTAGAGCCAGGAGTAATCCCTGAGTGCCACTGGGTCTGGCCCCAGCCCTCTCCCCAAAGTGGCAGACTTCCTAGACTGAATTGGGGATTGTGTTGTAGTGGACATGTCTTCTACTTTAGTAACATTACTCTTTCCCAAGTACCAAAATAAATAACATGAGGGTATATTGGATCTATTCTTTTTTTCTAGATGTGAGTGGATTATAAATAGTATAGCAGCCTTCCATAAATGACAGCCTTCTGCAGCTTAAAAATGTTCCACTGGGCAGGAGATATATTATGGGGGTTAAGGGACGACCTGTGTATTACTAAGCCCTGTTTTGATCTCTGGCACTGCATATGGTCTCCTAAGCACCACAAGGAGTGGTCCTTGAGCAGCCCCCACTCCTTCACACCAATTTTTAAATGTTCTACAGTGTTTATGGTCTGTTGTGCCTTCTGCCAACCAATAATAGCCTATATAAGCCAGAGGTTATCAGTGAGGGTTGGGGAGAGTTTGGGTGGAGGTTATAAGACTAGATGTCCTGGTCTTACTTCAGGCTAATTGAATCAGAATCTCTAAATCTAGGTTGGGAGTCAGTGATATAAAGGAAATATAATATCACCCTACCTTTGTTTTTCATTTATAATTTTCAAAGCTCTTTCTTCTAATGATCTCATTTATTTCAAAACAATCCTCTGAGGCCAATGGGAACATGTAGTGCTATTATCCCATTCAGTGAATAAAGAAGTTGATGTTCAGAGATGTTAATCAACTTGCCCAAGCTAGTATGGCTTGTACAGTAAGGATATGGATTATAATCTAAAAAATTGAAACTTGATTTAGAACCAGTTTTTCCAACTCTTAGCTTATTGAACTTTAGGGGTTTTTTTGTTTTATTTCATTTTGTTTTGTTTTATGTTTTTGTTTTGTTTTGAGGTCACACCCAATAACTATCAGGGGTTATTCCTGGCTCTGTACTCAGAATGAAAAAATATATTGACCTTTTATTTTATTTGTACACATAAATATTGAGCCAATAAGATAATAGCATAAAAACAGGCAAGTGAATTGATTGTGCTCATAGACATAAAAAAAATTAATTGGGGCCGGAGAGATAGCACAGGGTATTTGCTTTGCAAGCAGCCAACCCAGGACCTAAGGTGGTTGGTTCGAATCCTGGCGTCCCATATGGTCCCCGGTGCCTGCCAAGGGCTATTTCTGAGCAGATAGCCAGGAGTAACCCCTGAGCACCGCTGGGTGTGGCCCAAAAACAAAAACAAAAACAAATTTAACCACTTTAGCTGCAGGCACCAAAGCCAAATACTCATAATTGACCAATAATGACCATTTAACCTCCAATTTCTGAGTCGAAGCATCATAAATACTTTACCCATCGGGAATATAAACAAACATCATATAATTTGACCTGTTCCCGGTTCAGAAGTATCTATTTTTCTTAATTTAATACATATAGTTTTCCTGAATGGATTGGAAATCTATACTACTATCCCCAGAGTTTTCACTTTGATGTGTCTTTCTATAGGAGGAAGAAGTTATGGACTGGTGGAGTAAATTTTATGCTTCCATAGGGGATCATGAAAAATGTGGACAATATTTACAGAAGGGCTATTCCAAACTCAAGGTAACTAGGCTGCTGTGGGCAGGATGACTCCATTCATTTCTGCTGGTCACTAGAAGGTCCATGATGGGTGCTGATGAAAAGAGGCTGGCACCTCTGACCCCCCTAGAGACCTCTCTTGCGGTTTTGGTTTTGCCAGAGCTTCAAATTGAAGAAGAGCTGTTGATGTATGGTTACATGGTGATATTCTGGAATTAGAGGGCATCTATCAGTTGGGACATTAGTAATAGTGTTGACACCACATTAGTTTGTCCAACGATTGTCTACTTTGATCCAAAGCTCCCTAAAGTTCTAGCGCTCTTAAGACAGAATAAATTAATTTTTTTATTCAGTCCATCAGCTAAAAAGCTGATTATCATGTTTCATGTTATTTTTTATTATGTTGCAGCATAAAATCACAACCATGGTCACATGGTAGATAAGGTAGATAAGAAAGGTGGAAAGGTAGATAAGCTCTTGAGAAAGTCAGGCAGGGTATCCATTAGTATTCTAAATTTTCCAGTCCTTCATTCAATATTTCAGACTATAATTCGTTCAAGTAAAAGTAAATATTACAGTTTTTAAAAAAAATGTGTCAAAAGGAAAAATATTCTAAAATAAGGAATCCGTCACAATGATTTACTCTATCAAAATGAAAAAAACTCAGATTATATTTTTGAAGTGAAATGTGTTTTCTTTGGAGGTGCTGAAGAAAGGGAGGGAGAGAATAAATAAGCAAGAGAAAGAGTAGCATGCTTAAGGGAGAGTGAAGGATTCTCCAAAGACAGAAAGAGCCTCCTACATGCCCCAGTATAAAAGAATGAAATTACATAGCTCAAGAAATGATAAAAGGCCAATATGTGCATATAGACACCATATGCAAGTGCTGACAACACAGGTGTGCACAGAAACTCAAATTTTTTCATGTTATTGTCACCACATCTCAGTGAAGCTTAAGAAACACTTTTTACAACAAGAAGTTTTAAGATGATTTAAGAAACACCAGTTTGTAGAGAAACACTAATTTAGGAAAATAATCAAAGAAATCAGATAGGCAGTCCATCCTTCCTCTTTCCCTCCTTTTATGTTATTTTTCTTCCATTTCTCCTTTCTTCTCTTTTTCACCTTCACCCCCAACCTCCTTCTCTTCTAGTTTTTGTTAAAATTTAATTTGCATGCACCCCAAGCAAGTTATAGCAAATGGACATTTCTATCAAATTCTGGATTGTAGAATAAGTGCATTTTTCACTTCTTAAAGTGGTGTGTTTTTCAACAGGTACATGTTCTTATGCCCATTTGGTGTTATCAGTGTTGGAATTCTTACTCCACCTGCATTCGATGAGAAATTAAACATCTATTATGGCTTTCAGGTATATGATTGTGAACTTGAAGATGTAGCAGAATTTGAGGGCCTGACAGACTTCTCGGATACTTTCAAGTTATATCGAGGCAAAGCAGAGGACAATGACGATCCTTCTGTAGTAGGAGAATTTAAAGTGAGTATAATGTGTGTATGTGTGCCCTGCTTAAAATCTACCTTTAATCAGAGAGATGGTACAGGCACTAAAGCATTTGCTTTATTTACTTTAGCAGGGGTCTCTAACTGGTGGCCTGCGGGCCGCAAACGACCCTTGGTACAACATTTTGTGGCCCTGCCCTAGAGGAATCTTTTTTTGTTTTGTTTTGTTTTAGTAGTTTGGGTCACACCCCCCAATGTTCAAGGCTTACTACTGACTTTGCACTCAAGGATCACCCCGACTTTGCATCCTGCGGCCCCCAGGTAAATTAAGTTTGAGACCCCTGCCTAGTTCACTTCCCAGCCCTATCTGGATGTTTTAAGGGTATCTTAAGATGTTAACCAGCAAAGGACAATGAGACAGGGTGAAAAAACATCCTATCTCAGGATGTGCTCAGCCAGTCACTCTTGAATCCTATTGCTTCAGCCTCTCCAAGTCTCTCCTTTCTGTCTCCACTGCCCCCACCCCAGGCTTTTAGCAAGACCATTGACTCAACACTTGATGATGACCCTGCTATCCCTCTCCTCCAGGCCCTAGTCCACTCCACTTGGAACTCACCCTAATTATGGTTCTTGAGTTCTTAAAGGCATCATTGGGTTTCCACCAGATCAAGTCTCAACTCCTTCCCAAGGTGGAGCCAGCCTTTCACAAGTTGCCTGTCTCCCATGCCCCACCATGCCTACTTGGACAACCTCTCCCAAGCCACAAACACACCTTGAACTCTCACAACTTGGAGTCTTGGGACAGGTTCTTCTTCCTTTCTTTATGTCCTTCCTCCCTTCCATGTCTGTGGGCTGTCCAATGTCTCCTCATTCATTTAATCATCAGCTTGGATGTCATGTTCTATGTGAGTAGTTCCCTTCCTGCTTCTGACCCAGTGACTCACACCCATGAAAGGCTCTTACTTGTCTAGATTCTGGCTGCTATTAAAGCACATTCCCAGAAAAGTCTCCGCTTTCCCCATGATCCTTTTTCTCTGTTTACAGCTTTAAAATTTATGGCAGATGGACTCCTACTTCTTAAACTCTTATCAAAAGCAGACTGTGTTCATGGGTCAGAGGATAAAACCCTGCACATGGTCTCATGATGGTTCTCATTATGTCCTCACCCAGCCATCAGTAACCCAAGGGTCAAACCTACTTTATTTCCCTGAAGGCAAGGTTCCTTGAATTCATTTTTGACTTTCACTTCCTGGGGCCTAGGGGGTATTTCCTGAGCCTTTGATGAAAAGATGTCTCTTCAACTGAGATCCAGGCTGTTCTTTCTCCTCTGCTTAAACTACTTTCAAGACTAAGGATATGGCCTCTTCAGCTGGCCTGCTGTTTCCCTCCCAAAAACACTTTGAGCCCCTGCTCCATTGCAGTTCTAGAAGTAGAGTAAAGAACAGGACATCAGTCTCACTCTCAAGAAGTTTGTGGTGGGAGAGATCTTAGGTCATTCGCTTACTTGGGACTGAGACGGTAGAATGAGAAAAGAATGAGGGGCAGTCTAGTGATTTTCTGAGAGAAGTGACGCCTTTCGCCTGAGACTTAAGGAACAAACTGTAGTTTAACTGGAACAACAGTGTTTGGGAGGGTTTCTGTTGTTTGGGCTTTTGTTTTGTTTTGTTTTGTTTGAGGAAAGGAGACTTCCAAGAAATGCCAGCAGGCCCCTTAGCCAACAGGATTTAATGTGAATACCCAAGATGCAATGTGTGGATTCTGTGGGGCTGAAGATTACCCAGGATACTCTGGCTATGCTGAGAGTTTCAGGGTCACATTGAGTGCTTAAGGATCCCCAAACTGCATTGAGGGTCCCTCCATTATGCTTGAGGCACCATGTGGTGCAGAAAAGCAGGAAATGTAACCCTGGGTAAATCCTGGCCTGAGTATACAGCCATACCATCTCCCTGCTCCTGGGGGGAGGCTTGGGACTAAAGCCAGCAGTGGTCAGGGATGCCATGTACTGACTCAAATCCCCTGCATACTAAGCATGTACTCCAGATGATCTCTTTAGTCTAGAGCAGGACAGTGTTTAAAGGAGTTATCTGAAAAAAAAAAAAAAAAAAAAGAAGATAAATTTAGTACTTTATGGTTCTTTAAAAATAACCACATTTCTTCTTATCTTCAAAATATATGTATGCAGTTTCTGTGACCACCTCCTTTGCCATCATATCAGTCCAAGCTACTTCCACCTCTTTGACTGTTTCCCAGTTTCTGCCTTGTCCTTTCTTCTCTCTTGCAGCCTATCACACTAAATAGTAACTATTTTATTATAATTTTATCTTCCTATTGGAAATGGGCAAAAATGGATGAGTTTATCTGTGTATCTCTCTTTTAGGGCTCCTTTAGAATCTACCCACTGTCGGATGACCCCACTGTGCCAGCCCCTCCCAGGCAGTTTCGGGAATTACCTGACAGCATCCCACAGGAATGCACAGTTAGGATTTACATTGTTCGAGGCTTAGCACTCCAGCCCCAGGACAACAATGGCCTGGTAAGAGTTTGGGTGTGGGGCCTTCTCCTGTAGCTAGATAATTACAGTCATCTGCCAGGATAATTGTCATGTTCTTTCTTTTTGGGCGTCTGTTATCTCACTAGGGGAAAGATATTCTATCAAAACAATGTATTCAGGAGAATTGTCCCAACTGGGATTAATCTAAGAGCTTGAGGGGCTTTGAGTCCTCTTTGGGCCTTCTCCTTTTACAGTGACCTCAGAGGACACTTGGTCCTGTGGCTCAACTCTGCCCCACATAGCCTCAACCTTACATTGGCTGTGTGCCACTCTGGGATACATGGCTCAGACCCCTCCTGCAGCCCTGGATGTCATGGCTGTCACCTACTCATCAGATGGGAGAGGGCATGGAGGCACAGTGAGTCTTACTCAGAAATTCACATAAACCTGTATCTCATGATGACATAGCTTCTCTCTGTTTTGACCCACAGTGTGACCCTTATATAAAAATAACCCTGGGGAAAAAAGTCATTGAAGATCGGGACAACTACGTCCCCAACACTCTCAACCCAGTTTTCGGAAGGTACTGCACAGCAAGCAAGGGTTGTCTTCTGTCCTTCATATCTTTAAGGAAAGAGAGAGAGAGTATGAGAGAGAGTGTGTGTGTATGAGAGAGAGAGAGAGAGTGTGTGTGTGTGTGTGTGTGTGAGAGAGAGAGAGAGAGAGAGAGAGAGAGAGAGAGAGAGAGAGAGAGAGAGAGAGAAAATAAAATGTACTATGGACCATACACTATTCCCAGAACTCAAACTATGACTATTAACCTGATCTATAGTCTCATCAGTGGAGCAGGTCTGTTAAGCAGTATACAGGAAAGCAGGAATGAATATCAGGAAAGTTGAAAAGTACCATGAGGAAAGCAAAATCAATCAAGTTGTGTACAACTTATTGAAAGAGATCTGCCTGGAGACATGAGACACAGAGACAGTCATGACAGGGTTACATAGATGCTGGGGTGCCCTGTTTTGAATCTCCAGCAATACATATGGTTGGTCCCCAACCACTTTCAGAGGTTGCCACTGAGCACAGAATTACACAGAGCCCCTAAGCACCTCTAGGTGTGTGCCCTTAACTTGTCCCTTTCCAAAAGAGAGAGAGAGAGAGAGAGAGAGAGAGAGAGAGAGAGAGAGATGATGATGATGATGATGGGGTCATAAAAGCCATGAGTCCCCAAAGTTTCTTGGTTCTTGCCAAGAAGGTTAGGGTAGTGACTTACCTGTAGTGACATGTTGAGTCTCACTGTCAGATCCAGTTTGGGCTCTGTTTTCTGAGTTATTTTGATTGTATCATTTCAAGTTAGTGAAGGAATCATTGACTCTTTATCAAAACTAAGGAGGCAACAAATGAGGAAATCAAAACACCTTTTACCTTCTGTCTTGAAACTGTCTTCTTGAAACTTCGTGACTTCTTCAAGAAGTGAATTCTTCACAGTTGTCACTGTAGGTTGTTTTCAGAGACTGAGACTGATCTCATCTAAACCTTCTCAAGAACCAGGAAAATCTATGTGATCTCTACAAAGACTATATATTGCATCAAGGTTGCTATTAGACGAGCTTTCACTGTGTGCAGGCTCTGTGCTGAGCCATTTAAAGGGCTGACATGGCCTAATTTCATAACAGAAGAAACTGCAGTACAAAAAGAATTGATGCCTGACATACCCAGCTAGTAAGAAGCAGAATCAAGGATTCAGAGCAGGCCAGCCAGTGGTTTCTACACTGCCCCAGGGCAGCTCCAAAAATTTATTGGATTTTTTATCTGTTAAATCTTTTCTCCAGGCAGGGCACAGATTAGAAGTCCCACTTTCAGGCCAGAGAAACAGGGCACTGAGGCTGCTGAGCCCTGTATGAGGACTGTATAAGATAGCCAAGAAGTATTAAGACATTCCTGACTCCACACCCCAGGATTTTCCACCACCTTGGAGTAATGCTTCATAGTTGTGGCAAATCCCTAACCTGGATAAAAATGATCTTTGTACAGAACATTTGTGAAGAGCATCATTTTGCCAGAATCTTGCCCTTGAGAGAGAACATTTTGTCTTTTTCTCCCTTATGACCAGTATTCCAATTTTTTACTTTACCATCCTATCCCTTCTCTTCTTCCTTATGCTTATTCATTGGTATGTGTCCTCACACTTCTTTCTCCCTTTTGTGTGCATGCACGTGCAAACACACACACGTCTTTCATAGTTGATGTGTCATCATTGTGCTGTATCACAATCACATTCACACAACACCTACATCAACATACAGCCACTGCCACAAAGACATACATACAAACACCCGCCTACATATATACTCACATATATACTCAGCATTACACACACATACACCCACACACTC
Source organism: Suncus etruscus (assembly GCF_024139225.1). Lineage (NCBI taxonomy): Eukaryota > Metazoa > Chordata > Mammalia > Eulipotyphla > Soricidae > Suncus > Suncus etruscus. Next base: position 37,472,503 of record NC_064864.1, on the reverse strand, counting down.
CCACACATACTTACAGATATGCTCACATATTGACATGCTTACACACACTTATATACTTATGAGTGTACACCACCTGCATAGTCACACATGTTCACATACTGATAGATCCACATATATTTTACACACACACACAACTCACATCCACACACACCACACACTCACACATCCATTCTTACACAGCTATACTCACATTTACACTCACGCATCCACAGTTACATACATCCACACAGTTACATAGCATGCAGGCACACAGACTCAGCCACACTCCCATACACACACCTCCATCTGCACTGCACAGCCTGAGGCCATGTGCAAGGCGGGAAGGGAAGTAATCCTCTGGCTAGGCAATCTGATCGTTTTCCTTTTCTTGTGCTGATCCAGCCCTGAGGTCTAGACAGGAAAAGGCATGCAGGGCAGGAAGAAGGGCTCCCAGGGAGATGCAGGGAAGCCAGGAAAGCAGCTTTTAGGGGAGAAAGCCAGCCCTGTCTGAATTGCTCCTCTCAGAGGAGCTAAGTAGAGGCCTAATTAAGTGACAGGAAAAGTCTTGCTTGGAGCCACCCCAGGAGGAAAGGATGCTGTGGGGCTCCCCTCAGCCAATCCTTCTCTGGCGCTGTACACACTCCCCAAGGCAGGAAAGAGGCTTGGGAGCTGTAGAGTTCTCAGCTCTGCAGGTCCTCACACAGCAGAGTTCCAGTCCCTGGTCTAGGTGTTAGGGGGTATTTTTGAGACTTTCAGGGACTCTGGGACTAGAGTTCAGGCAGAAGCACCCTCCCCTCAGTATATTTCCTGTCAGCATCATGCCACCCCTTCCCCATCCTATCACATTCAGCATGATGCATTCCATAGGATGGTCCTTAACCCTCCAAGAATGAAAGGATTCCTTCAGCAAACCCAGACCTGGTATTCAAAGAGAACTCAGAGCCAACTAGGCACAGAGTAACTCATCAAAAGTGGTTCTCAGGGGCCGGAGAGATAGCATGGAGGTAAAGCGTTTGCCTTTCATGCAGGAGGTCATCGGTTCGAATCCCGGCGTCCCATATGGTCCCCCGTGCCTGCCAGGAGCAATTTCTGAGCCTGGAGCCAGGAATAACCCCTGAGCACTGCCGGGTGTGACCCCCCCAAAAAAAAAAAAATTAAAAAAAGTGGTTCTCAACCCTATCTGACCAAAGAGTTCTTTTACTGAAAAGAAAATAGGGCCTATGGCCTGACCCTTGGAATCCAGTCAGGAAATTTTGCGGTTACAGGGCATATGTAGGTATAAGACCTCAGGAGTACTCCAGCCTCAGAAACCTTTTCTTGTATAACTCTCTCCTGCAGGCTCCAGTCTGGTTGTAACACCCTAAAGACATTGCTGGAGTCAACAACCTGAAATTATTTTCCCCAGAGTTCCATTGACATATACTTTTATGCTCTAATACTCAGCTATTGAGGCAAGAATTCAGGGCACACAAATGTGCAAGGAGGAAAGAGGCATCAAACAAGCCTCTCTATTTTTTAATCTAAGTATCTATCTACCTTGGATTCTGGACTGCAGTGAAAATGCATACATAGCCAAATCCATCTAAGCTTACACTGTTCAGTTCTTTCTTGTTGTGATACTAATGTCCAATATTATATTAATAATAATTATAGTGATTATTACAGCTACTGGGATTCAAGCGATATACCACGGCCAGGAATGTAGTTATAGTAAAACCCATGCATTACTGGTATGGGCCCTGGGTTTGATCACAGCACTAAACTCTAGTTGAGTAGGCCCTAAACACTTCCACCACCGCTGCCACAACTATGATGAAAAACTAGCAAACAAATACAAAACAAACAACCAAAAACAAGCTATGCAGGACCAGAGTGATAGTACAGCAGGCAGGGCATTTGCTTTGCACACAGCCAACCAGGCTTGATCCCTGACACCTCAGATGGCCCACCAAGTTCCTTCAGGAATGATCCTTGAACACAGACAAAGAGTAAGCCCTGAGCACAATTAGATGTGGCCCCAAAATAAAACAAGATATATATATACTCATGCAAAATCTTTTCTAAATAATTCTTCACTTGGATAGTATAAGAACAGGGAGGCTAGGTAAGAATATCATCACTTTACAGATGAAATTATTGAGTACAGAGTGCTTAAGTAAATGACCTAGAACTGGAGTAACTTCTCACACTAGTAAGCTGCAGAGCTAGGGAGCAAACTGGGAATTTTCTTTTATTGTGCATGTTTGTTGTTGTTGTTGTTGTTGTTGGGCACCCTCCCAGCAGTGTTCAAAGAGCCCACAGGCCCCTACTAGGACTCTTAGCTAACAGTTCTATACAAGGGTCTCAAGGATGTGATACTGCTGAGGCCAGGAAACAGTGGTCACCCTAAATGTGCTTGGAGACCTCCAGCACTACTCCATCATAGAAAATTCATGCCTTAACAATCTCTTCTCTCTCTTTCTTTCTCTTCTCTCTCTCACTCACTCTCTCTTCAGCCCCCTCCCCAGCTTCTAGGCATGCATGTCATCTCCTTATGTGCATTCTACTTGTTCTAGTCAGACCAGCTTCCTGCACCACCACTACCATCCCACCACCACCACCACCACCCACCCCCCCTGGAGCCAGAGCCCTACTTGGGGATTCTAGGCACAGAGCATTGGGATTTGTGAGAAGTCAGGGGTGGACCGAAAAATGGAGAAGCTAATTATGCATTTGTTTATTTAGAATGTATGAACTGACCTGCTACTTACCTCAAGAAAAAGACCTGAAAATTTCTGTCTATGATTATGATACCTTCACCCGAGATGAAAAAGTGGGAGAAACAACTATCGATCTGGAAAACCGTTTCCTTTCTCGCTTTGGGTCCCACTGTGGCATACCTGAGCAATATTGTGTGTAAGTTGTTCTGGCAATGAAAGTAGATTCCTTTGTTGCATGAATCTACAAAGCTTTGATTGGATACCTTAGGGCCAATAGAATTATTTTAAGAGAATTATGATGTTAACTTTACCCAGCTCCTAGAGGTGCCATTCACATTGTCATTGGTATAAGCCTTTGACCCTGAAGTAGTGCAGTGTTCTGAAGGGATGGTGGAGATAACAGAGTTCAGAGCCAGTTCCTGCATACCACCCCATTTTGTTCTCTGAGCACCCTCCTCCAAAGCCAGGGTCAGGGATGGACAGTGTTTGATAGCAGAAATTATCTGACCTTTAAAAGTAGCAATTCCCCAGATCCATTCCTTTTCTGACATTCCTCTTTCCCAGAGTGGTACATGCCATTTTTATATAGCATCTAATGAGACATGGCTGACAGTGATGGTTTATACATATACAATTATGCTTCTGATAATCTCAAACTCAGGGGTCTGTTGCTTTTTTGTTGGTGGTGGTGTTTTTGGCCCATACCCAGTGGTGTTCAGGGATTACTCCTGGTTCTACAATCAAGGGTCATTCCTGGCAGTGCTTGGAGGACCATATGGGATGCCAGAGATTGAACCCAGATTGGCTGTATACAAGGCAAATTCCCTACCCACTGTGCTATTGCTCCAGCCCCTCACACTCAGTTTTTTGCAGAAAGAAAAATAAAAGGGAAACAATGGAATTGACTGGCACAAAGATGTGGGTCTTAGATCTCTGAAATAGATTTCTAGGTAAAAGTCAAAGTGTGAAGCACATGGTCTTCCCCTTCCATGTAACATGGGAACCCCTAGAAGTATTATGTGCGTGTGACTCTGAAGCAAAGCAGGATTCCTTGCAGTAACTCTAGGTGTGGTGTGTCATTCACAGTTCTGGAATAAATACCTGGCGAGATCAGTCGAGACCCACGCAGTTGCTACAAAATGTAGCTAGATATAAAGGCTTCCCACCGCCCATCCTGAGTGAAGATGGATGTCAAATCAGATACGGGGGACGAGAATACAGTTTGGATGAATTTGGTGAGCATATTGTCAAGAATTGCCAGGCAGAACCATGCATTCTCAGTACTGGGCTTACTTTAGGGGCAGTGAGAAGTGAACAGAGCAATGCCAAAATTACACCACAAGTGGGGCCGGAGAGGTGGCGCTAGAGGTAAGGTGTCTGCCTTGCAAGCGCTAGCCAAGGAAGGATCTCGGTTCAATCCCAAGGAAGGACCGCGGTTCGCGTCCCATATGGTCCCCCCCCAAGCCAGGGGTGATTTCTGAGCACTTAGCCAGGAGTAACCCCTGAGCATCAAACGGGTGTGGCCCAAAAAAAAAAATTATACCACAAGCTCTGCAAGCATGAGCTTCTGACAAAAGCCGTAGAATAACAGATTTACTGTTGTCAAATGCCAAATGGACACATTTTCTTGTCTGTCTTACATTTTTCTTGACATCTTTCAGTCCAGATTTTGGAGCTGTGAACACAATTTTCTAGCAATGAACTAATTTCCATGTAAGTCATTATCAGCTCAAAAGCTCTGAATCATGTAAGAGTTCATCTTCTTACTCTTTTCACTACTCTCCTATGTGTTTCTGACAAGGTTCAGAGATATGAAAAGGCTCATTTAAAAGCGATACTAACTTCACATCTTACTTCTGTCTGAGGTTGGGGTCTTGATCTCTTCTAAATCACCATTTTTAACACTGCCTGTCCTGACACAGAAATAGCTAACTACATGATAGACAAGACTGAAATCAGTTTAATGAACAGAAGAGCTCCGGTGGAATTGTTTTGGAGGGTTGTTGTTGTTGTTGTTTATTTTGTTTGTTTGTTTGAGGTTTCTTTGGGGGAAGGATGATGCTCAGGGTTTACTATCTCTAGCCCATGGGATACCATATTTGAAGGAACATGGGACATTCAGAGGGAATGGCAGTGAGATTGTTCTTCAAGGACACAAAGGATATATAAGAAGGTGGAACTAAGACACAGATGTGAACATTGCTGCAAAGACTTAGGCCCTTCTTTTCTTGACATTCATCAGCTCAAACATCTAAATTTGCTGTTTGCTTCTGCACTAAGAACATCTCAAAGGGTCTAAAAGTAACAGATGCCACTTATTATTTGCATTGCATTCTAGACTAAGTGGTTGTAGGACTCACCAAATTGCAGATAACCTGGGAAACGCTCTGTCCAGCGCCTCTCTCACAAAAGTAACCATGGACCACTCTCATTTACACATTTTTTTTTTTTTTGGTTTTTGGGTCACACCTGGCAGTGCTCAGGGGTTATTCCTGGCTCCAGGCTCAGAAATTGCTCCTGGCAGGCACAGGGGACCATATGGGGCGCCGGGATTCGAACCGATGACCTCCTGCATGAAAGGCAAACGCCTTACCTCCATGCTATCTCTCCGGCCCCTCATTTACACATTTTGGTGTGTTCTGCTATTGATTCTTTTGCTATTGGTGGAGCCTGGTGAAGTAGGGCCCTTGGTCAGAAGCTATTTCTATCAATACCTTCCCAAAGTTTGCATCCTAGCTGATTTGGCAAAGTCTGAGATGAAATCCAAGCCCCCTCATCTATTCTCAATGCCCATTCTTATCTGTACCACTTTTGATTACAGAAGCCAACAAAATTCTGCACCAGCACCTGGGACCCCCTGATGAGCGTCTTGCCCTTCATATCCTCAGGACTCAGGGCCTGGTTCCTGAACATGTGGAAACACGAGTTTTACACAGTACTTTTCAGCCCAACATCTCTCAGGTAAAGACTGCCCACCAGGGCCTGAAGGGCCTGACTAAAACACCTGCCTTACACAAGTTCAAATCCCACGTCTGCCAATGTGCAAATCATGAGCCTAATAACTCTGCACTCTGAGACCCCCAGTGCCACTATCGATTTCTGTCCACATCTTAACAAGTTGTGTGAACACCTTCAACCAGACTGAAAACAAGAGACAAAGAACCTCTTCATCTTTGACAATACAGCACCCACACCCCAATCCCAGTAGCTGTAATAACTGACATGAATCTGTCTTTTTATCTCTTTGGAAAACTTTTAGATATTTAAGAAACAAAAATTATATTCAAATTAACTTCATTTCCAAAGAAAAGTTATTACCACAATTTTCAGGCAATTCACTAAAATCAAAAACAGAATGACTAGCATTCAGGATAGGCTTAAACCAGTCTATCTCCCTATCTCTTCCATTTCATACTATGAGTCTCTTTACTCTGTTCTCTTACTGTGATTCCTTTGTCTATAGAATACTGCAAACAAGGCTAATTTATAACATTGATATTAATTTGTGGAAAGGACCATTGATTTCCAACCAGGCAACTCAGCTGTATCCAGGAGACAGGGACAGGGAAATTGCTCTTAATCAAAGAGTCAAGGAAAAAGCAAGGACACGGTGCTCAAGAGAGCATCTTAAGAACTATGTGGAAGAGATGGGAAAGATCATAAGCTAAGAAATGGCGCCCAGAGAATGAAGAGACACATGGCAAGTGGTAGAACAATCCACAGGGGGGCCCGGAGAGATAGCACAGCGGCGTTTGGCTTGCAAGCAGCTGATCCAGGACCAAAGGTGGTTGGTTCGAATCCCGGTGTCCCATATGGTCCCCCGTGCCTGCCAGGAGCTATTTCTAAGCAGACAGCCAGGAGTAACCCCTGAGCAATGCTGGGTGTGGCCCAAAAACCAAAAAAAAAAAAAAAAAAAAAAAAGAACAATCCACAGGGAAGCTTATTACAGAGGATACTCCAGGCTGCACCAGAAAAGTAAATTTTATTTATTTGATTGTATGGTGGCACTGATGGCTTACTCCTGGCTCTGTGCACAGGGATTGCTAGTGGTACTTAGATTATTGATGGTATTGTGCTCAAGATCTTGGTGGCACTAGGGAGATCTTTTGCAGTTCTGGGCATCTAACAAGGTTAGCAGCATATGAAGCAAGTGCTTTAACTCCCATACTATCTCTCCTGTCACAAAAATATGAATTTTAATAAGAACCAGGAAAAAGTTTTTCTGAATCAGATGGCTAGAAAGTCATACTCTAAGAAATTTTGCTCAAAATTATGTAAGTCCATGAAACAAGCATGCCATTGTCAGCCACTCAGGACCCAGTGAGACCAACACAACATGGTGACCTAGTCTAGCCCCATGAGTAGCTGCAAGGCAAACATGCCCTTCCACAAGCACAGACCTGGTTAGACAGTGCAACAATAACAGCACATTTCTTCTAGTCAATGAACCCCAGCACAACATGTAAAAATCACCACACTGCAAAGGTCACAATGGGGAAACAATGTAGAACCCACCATATACATACATGTAGTATGTATGTGTATATAAACTTATATATAAAAACTTATATATAAGTATACTTATTTATATATAAGTATACATATAGTTAATATGTATATATAGAGTATTAGAGAGAGAGATAATATAAAATCAAGAGGATAGAAATTATTTCTACTATCTTCTCAGACTATGTGCACTAAAATAGAAGTGAATTACAAATAGACATGGAGAAATAACTTTAACACCTGGAAATTAAACAGCTCACGACTGAACAACCAGTAAGTCAGAGACAAAGTTAAAGAGGAAATCAAAAGATTTTTGGAAGCAAATGAGAATGAAGACATGAATTATCAGAATGTGTCAGACACAGCAAAAGTGGCATTAAAAGGAAAATTTACAGCTGTGCAATCATTCATCAGAAAGTACTACATAAATAACTTAATGGCACAACTTCGGAACTTGGAAAATGAGCAACAAAATGAGTTGAAAGTAGGCATGTGAAAGGAAATAATAAAACTTAGAGCAGAAATTAACAAACCAGAAATTGCAAAAAAAAAAAAAAAATCCAAAAAAAATCAATAAAAGCAAGAGTTGATTCTTTGAAAAAATAAAAAAGATGGATAAACTCTTAGCAAGACTCAAAAGAAAAGGAGAGAGGGGGCCGGAGAGATAGCATGGAGGTAAGGCGTTTGCCTTTCATGCAGGAGGTCATCGGTTCGAATCCCGGCGCCCCATATGGTCCTCTGTGCCTGCCAGGAGCAATTTCTGAGCCTGGAGCCAGAAATAACCCCTGAGCACTGCCGGGTGTGACCCAAAAACCACAAAAAAAAAAAAAAGAAAAGAAAAGAAAGAAAAAAAAAAGACAAGGAGAGAGAAAAAACTTGATAAACAGAATAAAAACTGAAAAGGAGATGTCACTCCAGAAACTAGAGAAATGCAAAGGGTGATCAAAGATTACTTTGAGAATCTTTATGCCACAAAACAAGAGAATTTGGAAGAAATGGATTAATTATTGAACTCATATAACTTCCCAAGGTTGAATCAAGATAAACTGGGTTACCTGAACAGACCTGTCACAATTAAGAATATTGAAATGGTCATCAAAAGTCTTCCTAAAAACAAAAGCTTAGGCTCAGATGCATTCCCTAGTGAATTCTTTCAAACCTTTAAGAAGATCTACTGCCAATCCTTTTCAAGCTCTTTAGGGAAATTGAAGAAAAAGAAAGCTTCCCAAATAGTATTTCTATAAAGCTAACATCATACTCATACAAAAAACAGACAAAGACACCATTAAAAAAAGGGAGAGAATTAGGAGCCAGAGAGAACACAGAAGTAGAGTTTGCCTTGCATACAGCCAATCAAGGATAAATGGTGGTTCTAACCCCTGCATCCCATCAGGTCCCCCGTGCCTGCCAGAAGCAATTTCTGAGCACAAAGCAGGAATAACTCCCGAGGGTCGCTGGGTGTGACCCCCCAAAAAAGAGAGAGAATTATAGGCTCATATCCTTGATGAATAGAGATGCAAAAATCTTCAACAGAATACTAGCAAATAGGGCCGGAGCAGTGGCACAAGCAGTAAGGTGTCTGCCTTGCTCACACTAGCCTAGGATGGACCACAGTTCGATCCTCCGACATCCCATATAGTCCCCCAAGCCAGGAGCAATTTTTGAGCGCATAGCCAGGAGTAACCCCGAGCATCACCGGTGTGTGGCCCAAAAACTAAAACCAACAAACAAATAAAATACTAGCGAATAGAATCCAAGAATTCACTAAGTTTATACACCATGACCAAGTAGAATTCATTCTAGGGATGCAAGTTTGGTTTAATATATTCAAGTCAATCAATATAATACACAATATCAATAAAGGAAAAATAAAAACATATGACCAATAGATGCTGAGAAATCATTTGACAAGTTCTAGCACTTGTTCATGATAAAAAAAAAAAACTCTCAACAAGATGAGAATTGAAGGAATTTTGCTCAATATTGTCAAATTCATTTATCACAAACCCATTGCAAGCATCATTTTCATTGGGAAAAAATTAAAAGCCTTTCCTTTAAGATTTGGCACAAGGCACGGTTGCCCACTCTCATCATTTCTATTCAATATAGTACTGGAAGTACTTGCCATAGCAAGAAAAAGACATCAAGGGCATCTTCATAGGAAAGGAAGAAGTGAAGCTCTCACTGTTTGCAAATGACATAATACTGTGTCTAGAAAATCCTAAAGACTAGTATCGTAAGGTGGAATTTAGCTTTTCTAGACACAAATAAAGATTAAAATGATATTAAAAATAATCCCATTCACAATTATGCTTCATAAAATCAAGTATCTTGGAATCAATCTAGCTAAAGAGGTTAAAGACCTACATAAGAAAACTAAAAAACACTGCTTCAAGAAATAAAAGTTGATCGATCAGATGGTGTCGCGCTCTCCTGGGCCGGGCCTAAGCCGCACCAGACGAGGGAGGGACATTCATGGCAAATGGGACCAATCTTCTCGCTCTGCCAGCAGGTCCCTCGCTTCTCCCCGCACCAGGTGTGTCGTGGGTGGGCGCAGGGGTGCGGAATCCGGCCCGTCCTCGCTCTCTTCTCTGAGGCCGGGGTTCCTCTGACGCAGCAGAGGAGGTGTGTGTAGCTGGTGGTGTCACTTCCCGTTAAATTAAAAAAAAATTTTTTTTGTTTTAAAAATTTAAATAAATAAATAAATAAATAAATAAAAGTTGACATGAGGAAATGGAAACACATACCCTGCTCATGGATTGGGAGAATTAATATTAAAATGTCAATACTTCCCAAAGCACTTTACAAATTTAATGCAATCCCATGACATTTTTCAAAGTGGTTCAAAAATTTTCCTAAAACTCATATGGAACAATAAATGTCTACAAATAGTTAAAGCAATCCTTCAGAAGAAGAACATGGGAGGAATCACTTTCCTAAACCTTAAACTGTGCTATAAAGCAGTAGTCATTAAAACAGCATGGTACTGGAATAAAAACAAACCATAAGATCAGTGCAGTAGACTTGAATATTCTGAGATGGACCAACCCACAAGTATACAAGCAATCTTTGATAACGGAGTAAAAATACAAAGTGAAGCAAGGAAAGTGATGTTGAGAAAACCGGTCAGCTACATGCAAAAAATCAAACTCAGGTCTCTATTTAAAATAGTGTGCACAATAGTCAAATTAAAATGGATTAAAGACTTTGATATCAGACCTGAACCCATAAGATCCATAGAGGAAAATGTAGGCAGAACACTCCATGACATTACAGCTAAAGGCATTTTCAAAAGTGAACCAGGGATGGAGAAAAAAAAGTGAACCATTATTGCCCAAGCAAGTGAAAGCAAAGACAAACAAATGGGACTACATTAAACTGAGAAGCTTCTGTATTTCAAAGGAAATAGTGTCTAGGATACAAAGGCAATGCACAGAATGGGAGAAACTATTCACCCAATATTCATTAGATAAGGGGCTATCGGTAAAACTTAGCAAGAAAAAAATCTAAGCCCATCCAAAATTGGGGAGAAGTAATTAACAGACACTTTCTCAAGTGGGTTTGCTAGATTATCTTAAATCTTGCTTTGATTTCTTATTTACTTTCATATCTTCTCTCCTTTATTTTAACCTTCTCCCTCAAAAGACTATTCCTCCTCCTTTTTTGCCTCCCAATCCTCAATTGAATAAATTCCCAAGAAATTTCATTTGACACATACTGCACCTGGTCTTAGATACCTAGATGCAGAATATTCCACAGCGTACATGATCTATTGTAGAACCTTGAGCCCAAAGTTAGTTGGAAAAGAGTCAAGATCACAATTTAAAAAATGCTTTTAAAAATATATCTCTTTTAAGTAAAATATATTCCTTTTAGTTTAATTCATATTGTTCACAACATATTTGAAAGTCAGTCTAGTAGTTTTTTTTGGCAATATCTTGCATGTCTGTGTACAGAACATCCCCAGATGATTTCAGGAATTTAAATAGTTGACACAGTTTGTTAACGATATTCTAAGCTTGTCTGAACAGGCTACTGAAGTCAGAAGGGCCTGATCTCTCAAAGTAGGGCCTCACTATAATGATGGTTCACATATCAGCCCAGAAACTCCCCTCTCCAGTCCTCCTCTGAGAACTGGACACTGGTAAGCTAGAACAAGCTGCTCTCCACCTTTGGAAATAGCAACATTAGGGTCATAATTTGAATAGTCTTTTCATATTTTTTGTTTTATTTTTGTGTTACACTCAGTGGTGCTCATGGCTCTGTGCTCAAGGATCACTAATGACAGTGCTCAGGAGACCCTATGTGGTGCCACGAATCAAATCCAGGTTAGCATGTGCAGGGAAGAGCCTTGCCAACTGTAATATGGCTCTGGCCTTCGAATAGTCCTTTTGAAATTATCACAATGTAAGTTACTTTTACAAAATTAAATGTCATTTTATATAATTTTGATGAGTACAGAAACTCTTGAATTTTACAAAATTGGGACTGATAAAGTGATCAAAGTAAGATAATAGAATGTCATGAGATTGTTCTTGGTGGCAAGATTGGTCATGAGATGTTCTGAGGGTAGAGGAACAGACTTTAATTTGTTATCAGAGAGTTGGGAATGGGTGTGTAATTGGGGTTGTATTAGTGATGGGAAGCCCCTCATTTTATTCACTTGGTAAGACTTACATTATGCACCAGAGAGAGTGAGAGTTCCACAGATTGAGCACATGCTTTGCATACAGAGTCCTGAGTTTGATCCTTGGCATTACATATGGTTCCCTGATTACTACTCAGGAACCATTCTGAACACAGAGCCAGGAGTGAGCTCTGGGTATCATTAGGTATAGCCAAAGCTCTTTGCTCCAAAATAGCAACAATCTTATGATGCATATTGGTTTTCATGTCTTCATTTTTTGTTTTCCCTGTAGTAATAGACTCAATAAAAAGATTCACCAAAGAAAAATAAAAGGCTATATATGTTTAAAGTCACTACCATTTTTAATCATGTCATTTTTCTTTCATTTGTTTAGGGAAAACTTCAGATGTGGGTGGATGTTTTCCCCAAGAGTTTAGGACCACCAGGCCCTCCCTTCAACATCACACCTCGTAAAGCCAAGAAGTAAGTAAATTGGAGACACTCTTCTCTTGGACAGGGTTCTCAGTGCAGCACTAGATGAAAATATACCTTAATAATGTGGTTCCTAAGTGCATGAAGAAATGCAATGATTTAAAATAAGGTTGTCTTAAACACCCTTGGCCCCAGAGTATATCAAGGAGATGGAAAGAAATTGAGTGGAGGAGAAACACAAATATAAAGGATGGGGGCCAGGGGCCAAGTGGTCTCAGCTGCATTAGTGGTGTTAAAAAAGAACAGAAATGTCCAAGCCAAAGTCAACAGAATCAAGAGACCCAAACTTTAACAATCTAAACAAAGAGTTTAGATTGTAGGGGCAAAGAGTGGTGATATTGGATTCACTCTGGGAACATTGGTGGAGGGAGGTCAAGATTGTCCCTGATTCATTGTATATCTGAAACCCAACTATGAAGGACTTTGTAAATCACAATGATTGCAATAAAAATATGTGATTCTTGCAGATACTATCTGCGTGTGATCATCTGGAACACCAAAGATGTTATCTTGGACGAGAAAAGTATTACAGGAGAGGAAATGAGTGACATTTATGTCAAAGGGTAAGACTGGCATGTATGAGCCTCTAACAAGCCAAGGACAAAAGTAGGCATGAAGGAACATTAGGGTTTTTGATGATGTGTAGCTATTTTGTCTGCCTAGTGTTCTCTCCTTAGGAACTTTCAAAGAGCGAAGGAAGAGAGAAGAAAATGGAAAGGGGAACTTGTGCAGATTTGATTTATGGGTTGATGTGGATAAAGACTATACACATTTCACTAGGTCTCTTTCAAGAAAGTGGATTTTCTTCCATTTATGAAGCAGATTGTTTATAAAATCTGTGCAACTTATTTTATTCAAGTATCTTCAATAACCTTAAAAACACAAGTATCCTAACCTCTATTCACAGGTGGGAGAGAAAGCTTAGAGAGGACAAAGGCAGAACACGCTCACAAGCAGGCTTGCCTCCTATCAAGAGTCTCTGCCTCCAAATTTCTTTATCTATATACTTTATTTTATTTTATATTATTTATTTATTTATTTTGTTTGGGGGCCATACCCATCAGTGTTCAGGGATTACACCTGGCTCTGTGCTCATAAATCATTTCTGGAAGTCTCAGGGGACCATATGGGATATCAGGGATGGAATCTGGGTCAGCAAGTGCAAGGCAAATGCCGTGCTATCATTCCAGCCTTTAAATATTTTATTACCTATAGTTAATGCTCATGAAAAAAAGAAAACAAAACACTAGGAGAGAGTTTGTTTGGAGAGCACATCCAATGCTGCTTACTCCTGGCTCTAGGCTCTGGGGCACTGGGGATTGAACTAGGTCAGTCACATGCACAGCAAGTGCCCTGCCCACTGTACTATCTCTCCAGTCCAGGAAAGATTTCTTAAATTCATTTATTTTACCAATATTTCTGAGTACCTTCATCTAATTTGTACAGTATCATGGTTACTCATTATTCTGTTACTTGCATAATTAACTGCAAATAGCCTTCATGGGTGAGAATTTTGTGTTTTTCCATGTTCATTGACTTTAAATCCTAAGAGCTATAGTGATTATGAAGTCGACTCTGGAGACAAATAACCTGAATTGAAATGCTGGTTTTTCCTACTAGTTGGGGAAACTCATTAATGATAGTTCTTCCTTCTGCAAGATAAAGAGATCCAGAAAGTCAGTAACATAACTCTCTGCCTAAGTTCAAAATCCCTTGAGGGGAGTAGATGTATCCACCTTAGTCTGAGATAGGGAAAAGAAGAGCTGAGATACTCTGCTCAATAAAAGAGGCAGAATTCCTTATCACATTTGTTCTCTTCAGAACCTGTAGAGAACACTCACACTGGTTGGGGAGGCCATCTGCTTTACTGAGTCTGCCAATTCAAATTGAAGTCCATACATATTCTGGCATACATGCCATATTGGCTGTCCAGTTTGGTATCTTGTGGGCTGTGGGCAATCACAATGACACATAAACTTAACCATAGCACTGTGTATTACCTATTGAGATGTAAAAAACAAACTTGTTGAAAGTTAATATATTCATAAAGTGAGAACAAAGTTTCACTTAGGATCCCGAATGACCTTCAATCAACTTTGCTAAAGACTTAATCACTATCATTTAGGCTCAGTGTAAACAGGGAATGTTTCAAGTTCTTCATTAT